>NC_142516.1:133537777-133843055 GCF_057876585.1 Rhinolophus sinicus
CCAAATGAAATGAAATATTCTTCAAAGTCTCTAACCTTTCATTTTTGTCACAGTTAAAGGAAATAAAATATTTTTAAAAGCAAATTGAATTCACTTGCAATGTATAAAACTTATTATTGGTTTAAATGTAATAACATAAGATGGCATTCCTGTTTTAAAAGTTATTTGATACTCTACCTCCACGTGATCAATTTTACAAATTTAGAATTTCATTTATTCATCTATTAGTAGTTGTTTAGTAAATTGTAGTCAAGAACCAGTGTCAGACACTGGTTACAAACATTTATAAAGCCAAAAGCTGGTTTGAATAGTTTATATTTTCTCAATTTTTCCTTGTCCTGAATGATTGATTGTATTAAGATTATATTAACAATTAAGCTGATTTACCTAATTTTTAAATAAACCAAATATATAAGAATCCAGAGTTGTAATTCATGTAAATTAAGGACTTGAGAAGCGGTAGGGAGGGAGTTCGCTATGGAAATTTTTAAGAAGTAAGTTCTTACAGGTGTGATTTAATTTACCAGAATGTGGTCCATATACAATTTCTGGACACATTGATCAGTTAAACCAAGACCTGCCAGCAATGCTTTCACACTCTTTACATATCAGTGGGTGCTACATTCAGGCTGGCTTAGAGGACAAAAATGAGAGAAGAACAGGAACACCAAAGGTTGGACGCCATTTAATTAAATAAGAACAGCTGATCCATGTCAGTGTGGTTCAGGGGAGAGGCAGACGTTGGTCACTCTCAGGAAGGACGTCTGCAAGGGTAAACTCAAGGAAACTGCAGTTCACAGGAACACTGTCGGTGATGTCTGTTAAAGGTGATTGTTGCAACATCCTCCATAAAATTCTACACAATTTTTATTTTTTATGGCAAATCATCAGTGGGCTAAGGGTTATGAGCACTGATGATATAAGTAATGACAACCCTCATAAATGTGTGTTTAAACATCACTCTTTCTCTAGAGCCTTTAAAGCACAGATTTGGGGCCTGGTCTTATCGTTTCTAGTTATTATCGCTGAAGTATATCTTAGAAGAATTTTTGGATTCTAGCTCTCCCATGCTAATTGTATGTCCAGCTAAACTGGCAGAGCTCAAAGGAGCCAGAATTAATAGAAGAAAACAGAATGAATGCAGGTGAGAAAGTATTTATAATAATGTTGAATGGGAAAATAATGTTGGTTGTGGTTTTAAACATTTCAATGGGCTATTTTATTTCCTAAACACTAAAATAAATCTTTATAGGGCAACTGTTTTCTTTTTATCATAGATTCTACCTCTCAGGTTCCTGTCAGTCCAGTTTAGAAAATATAATCTTTATGAATTTTCCCCAATGATGCACAGGCAAACAGTAATACTCATTTGAATTTATATAATGTTAATGTCATTCTTTGACATAACATATTCTCAGGTTATCCTCTCACCAGCTCTGCACTAAAAGAAAAGGCATTATAAAGCAAGACTCTGATCCTATTCTTATTTTTCTTCTAATTGATCTGACCTTGAAAAAGACCCCTAAGCTCAGTCCTAGATTTCTTTATCTGTAGAAAAAAAGGATTTGAATAGGTTATATATTAAGTTTCTTCCAGCTCAAACATTTTATAAATCTCTGTTTTGGAGTGCATTAAGATGGTGTCAAAAGCCTTTAATAACTTGCTCAAGGTCATGCATTTAGACAGAGGTAGAGAAGGACTCGGGTCGTTTGAATCATATTTCAAAGTGTTCCCACTAGTTCTGATAGCTTATTATTGAGAATGTGAAAAGACCTTGGTTTACTTTATTATTATTTTCTTTTACTCTTGGACTAATGAAATCTGTTTAAAGTCACACTCTTATGTGGGGTATTATCTGGCAACAATATGTTTCAAGGAAATAACGAACACTAGTGTTTTACATTTAATTGTGAAACTCAGGAGAGAAGGATTTCTACTCTGACCCACCGTCAGCAACTATCATTCCAGTCTTCTGTATCTGGGGTTGGCACTGTTTCTTAAGGGCAGTGATTTTATTCATGCTAAAGCAACAGGACCTGATGCTTTCTAATTCTCCAAGGGCAAAAAGAAAAGATGATTAGATTGTAAGTTTCTTAGTTTTACTGTTTATTTGTATTTAGACTAACCCAAACTTTATGAATTTCTTAAAGAGTAGTATTTGAAGCTTAATAACTAATCCTTTGAGGCTAAATGGATAAGAAAACAAGACCCTTACGTATGTTGTCTATCAGAGACTCACTTCAGATCAAAAGACACACACAGACTGAGAGTAAAAGGATGGAAAAAGATATTTCATGAAAATGGAAATAAACAAAAACACCAAAAGGCTGGAGTAGGAACCGTATACCAGACCAAATTTACTTGGCTGGTTGCCAAAATTACTTGGCAAATTTACTCACAAAGGCTATTGGAAGAGACAAACGAGGACCTACTAATCCCACTTCTGGGTATATCTTTCCGAAGAAACCCAAAATGCTACTTCGAGGGGTCATGTTCATCCATATGCTCAGTGCAGCATTATTTACAGTAGCCAAGATATGAAAGTGACCTGGGTGTCCCTGAATAGATGAATGGATAAAGAAGAGGTGGTACATATATACAATGGAATATTACTCAGCTATAAAAAAAGAATGAAATCTTGCCATCTGCAACAACATGGATAGACCTAGCAGGTATGGCCTGACTGTAGTAAATCAGACAGCCAAAGACAAATGTCATATGATTTTACTTATATGTGGAATCTAAAGAACAACATAATAAACAATGAAATAGAAACAAACTCATAAATACAGAAAACATTTTGATGATTGCCAGATGGGAGCAGGTTTGGGGGTGGGTGAAAAAGAAGAGGGATCAAGAAGTATAAATAGGTTGTTACACAGTAGTCATGGGGATGTAGGGTGTAGCATAAGGCATACAGTCAATAATACTGTAATAACTATGTATGGTGTCAGATGGTACTAGATTTATTGGGGTGACAGATGGGAAGGGGTTGGGGACAGGGTGAAAAAGGTGAAAGAATTAAGAAATACAAAGTGGTAGTTATAAAATAGTCATGGGGATATAAAGTAAAGCATAGGGAATATAGTCAATAATATGGTAATAACTATGTATAGCGCCAGGTAGGTACTAGACTACTCAGAGGGATCACTTTGTAAAGTATATAAATGTCTAACCACTATGCCATACCTCTGAAATTAATTAACATAATATTGAAGGTCAACTGTAATTGAAAAATTAAAAAGGGGGGAGGTAAAAAGGAATAAGAGTTTCAAAATTCCAGGTATAAGACAAATAAGTCATTGGGATGTAATATACAGCATAGGTTATAGAGTCAATAGTATTGTGATAGCATACTACAGTGTCAGATGGTTGCTGGACTTATCATGGTGGTCACTTCTTTAGAACAGGGAATATAATCTATAATATGGTAATAACTATGTATAGTTCCAGATGGTTACTGTTGAATTACTATGATGTATACCTGAAACTAATAACGTGTTACCCCGAAAATAAGACCTAGCCGGACAATAAGCTCAAATGCGTCTTTTGGAGCAAAAATTAATATAAGACCCAGTATTATATTATATTATATTATATTATATTATATTATATTATATTATATTATATTACATTATATTAAGACCCAGTCTTATAGTAAAGTAAGTCTGGGTCTTATATTAATTTTTGCTCCAAAAGATGCATTAGAGCTGATTATCTGGCTAGGTCTTATTTTTGGGAAAACACGGTATTGTATGTTAGCTATATTTTAATAATTTTTTTGAAAAGCTAACACTTTGAAGAAGAACTAATAATGAGTGTATATTGTCTCATTCACAAGAAGGAAGAAGCTATATGGGCAAGAGCAGATCTTATCCCATTCGGTTCTTTATCCCATTACTCAGTCTTCCCCAGAGAGCTAGGGGTAAAATACTGGCTTCCAGTAGACGATGCTAGGTAGTAACTGGGGCCATTGCGTTGAAATAGCATCAGGGCCAGTTGCTTGGTTCTTTGTGGGTGGCTCACACTCTCCTCTGTTTCTTGTCTCCATGCAAAAAGCTCACCAGGGAAGGATCTCTCTCTTTAGGCATGTCCACATCTCTCCAGCTTCACTGGAAGAGTTAAGTTGCAGGAGTGAGGTAGCAAGCCCTGATACTGTCTCCAAGTCAACATTACCAGGGAGCCCTATATTTTGAGAGCTATTGAGAAACCATTGATAAACTAATACCATAATTGACTCCTGTCTGCCTCATTGGTTGTTTTTTCAATGTTCTTGGATACAAAAGAGAAGAGGGATGTCCTTAGCATTTTCTAATCAACAGAAGCTAGCACATTCAAGTGTCATATATCCTATAGCTGATGACTACAGAGGGCAAAACTATCTGCTATTAAAGTTTGCTAGAAGTTGATATAACGATTCCAGATTAAGAAGGCTCTGCCAGGACTTAAATTGTGGTTCACTTCTAACATCTAGTCCAATTAGATGTTAATGTCTTCACACCTTGTCAAATGGTTGGAGAAAATTATACTTGGAAGCATCATTTGCCTCTCTCTCTAATAATTATCCTAATTTGTTTTGCTCCGTTTGTGTAGTAACACAGCACAAGGTAGAAAACGAGTGCCCCGCAGGTCAGTGAGTATTACCTCACTATCAATACACATTTGTAGATCATAAACATGGTTCGTTAGTTTCTCAAAGACAAGAAAGTTTGTCAAAGACATTTCTGAAAGAAATAAAAATTGTGTAATCTTTCTTGAAGAACATGTAACATTTACAGTCATAATAAATTTTCCATGCACATGTGCACATCTAACAAATGATATAGAGATCTAAAGTTAAAAGAGACTCTTTAACTACCTAAAGAGTCACGTCAACACTTTCTTTAATTATGATAAATTCTGTTCTTTCACCTGAGAAGGTGACATTTCATGGCAAATAAGTCTGGGAAATCACCTGGAACATGAAGATTTCCTGTTTTGTAAGCTATTTCCCATAATGGCCAGAAAGTTGTGGACAAAAAGCTAGCAGACGGTACAGTTGTTCTGAGCTTTGTTAATCACATCAGGAAACCTATACTTCTGTTTGAAAAGCCAATCAAGAACTCATATTCTCCTTGGCATGAACCTATCTCAATGAATTGGTAAATTGGAGTGAGTGTCTACATTGCTACGAGTCCCAAGTCGCAGGAATTGCTGTGCAACATGAGGAGGCAGGAGGTCAGAGAATAAGCATGTAATGCTGACAGTTTGTATTGATACAGCTGCCTCTCTTCTCCCTTGTGGCCTGGCTCCCACCAGCATAGCCACCTCCACTCACACAGACTCTCTGAAGTCATCAAAGTAATATGAATGGAGCTGGAACAAACTGCTCTGCAATAATATCTTACCAGTACCAAAATTCCCCATCAGGGCCTGCTGTCCTCTGATGTCACTTTCTTTGTCGATTTTCCCTTTGAAGCTGTTCTTGATATTTATCTTAATAAGACACCACAAAGATATAAAAGATACAGGGGAAGGGTCCCAACAGTATAATTTATCTCAGGAAATTCAGCAGAGACAATTACTAAATTAAACTCTCCAAACATTAAAAGATAGCTTTTCAACCTGGGAGAAAGAACAACTTTTCAAACTACTGTGTCATCATCAATTGTGTTTTTAGATTTAGGTTACTCTGCAAATATTGGTCCTGGCAGAGAAGAGCAGCAGCCTTCACTTGCAGTTGCCTAGCTAAGGCCAGTTTTGGTATTACATAAATGGTAAATTGATGACTGTAAAAAAAAAAAAAAAGGAAAGAAGGAAAGAAAATAACATAAAAAAGTAAAAAGATAATCATCAGAGAAATGCAAATAAAAACCACAATGAGATATCACCTCACCCCAGTCAGAATGGCTATCATCAACAAGACAAATACTAACAAGCGTTGGAGAGGCTGTGGAGAAAAAGGAACCCTCATACACTGTTGGTGGGAATGCAGACTGGTGCAGCTGTCATGGAAGGCAGTGTGGAGGTTCCTCAAAAAATTAAGAGTAGAATTACCATATGACCCAGCAATCCCTCTCCTGGGTATCTACCAAAAAAATCTGAAAACATTTATACCTAAAGACATGTGTGCTCCAATGTTCATTGTGGCTTTGTTTACGGTGGCCAAGACATGGAAACAACCAAAATGTCCTTCGATAGATGAATGGATAAAGAAGTTGTGGTATATATACACAATGGAATACTATTCGGCGGTAAGAAAAGATGATATAGGAACATTTGTGACAACATGGATGGATCTTGAGAGTGTAATGCTGAGCGAAATAAGTCAGACAGAAAAAGCAGAGAACCATGTGATTTCACTGATATGTGGTATATAAACCAAAAAAACAAAAGAACAAGACAAACAAATGAGAAACAGAAACTCATAGACACAGACAATAGTTTAGTGGTTACCAGAGGGTAAGGAGGGTGGGGGTGGGAGATGAGGGTAAGGGGGATCAAATATATGGTGATGGAAGGAGAACTGACTCTGGGTGGTGAACACACAATGGGATTTATAGATGATGTAATACAGAATTGTACACCTGAAATCTATGTAATTTTACTAAACATTGTCACCCCAATAAATTTAAAAAATAAAAAAATAAAAAAGTAAAAAGAGTTCTGTTTTCTTTCTGTCTGTTGAACTTTCAGAGATAACTGCAAGATCCTATTGACAAACTTGTGGACTGAATGTAATCCCCAAATGGGCAGTTGAAATCCAGACCACTTAAAACACATACATACACATACACAATAAAACAAAACAAACAAACATGTTCTGGATTAAAAGGAGAGAACATACTTTTATTCTTCAATAAGCATGGCAGCTTAAGCCCTCACAGTTGGTATTCACGATGAGATGTAGTAAAACAGATACTGCACTGGGAATCTGAAATTAGATTAGCTCCGGTTCTATTATTTGCTGTGTAACCTGGATGAGTCCCTTAATGTTCCTACCTTCCCAGACCTTTATAGCATGGTGAAATAATACTTCATTTACTATCCTCAAAGAGCTGTTGTCAATGTCAAATTAAGCAATAGATTAAAAAGTATAATGGGTGTACACATAGAATGCTACCATTTATTGTTTTCTCAAATTATTCCACTTTGAACAGTTTTACTTTATTTATTCACAATATTTTTTATTTGCTTCTCCTAGCCCCAGGAGATGGAACAGGTATGTATATCCCTTAGTCCTGAAATTTAGGAGACTAAGTGATAACTGTACTTAATTTAAAAAGTTTAAGGGGAAACAAGAATAATTAGCCTATAATTGTACCATTTTGACTGCTCTTCCTTCTCGAACAAAAAACAAAACAAAACCAAAAAACCTATTTTAGTGTATATTCATTTTTAAAATGTATTGAATTAGTCCAAAAAAAAAAAAAAAAAAATTCAAACCAGGCTTGCAGCTGAATTCATAAAATGGGATGTGACTCAGTCTAAAGTAGATGCTGGGCATGCAAATAAGCATAGTTATGTAATAAACGAATGCCAAAATATTTCGGAGCAGGGGAGAAAAACTAACTTCCTCTGAGAGTAGAAAGTGAGAGTCTTTAAGGGACTATCGCACAGAGTAAAAGATGTTTAACTGAATTTTGAAAGATAAGTGGGCTTGTTTCCCATGTGAGTAAGAGTATATTCATATATATTCATCCATACTGGAACTATAAAATCTTCTTTTTTAAGAGTAAACTAAAGGGTGAAATTATATAAGTAAACATGGTAATCATCTTTCACAGTAGGGTAGGTTCTTTTGAAAACAAATTAAATACTGTCTCTACTCAAGCAATTGAGCACCATAAACAAGGCTTGCCAAATGATTTGTTTGGATGTAAATGATCCCACTGGTATTAAGTCCCAACACAGTCCAGTGAAAAAAATGCCTAGGTTACAGATGTTCTAAAAGAACTGAAAGGAAGAGAGACGGAAGGAGAGGGAGGATAATGGCAGAGAGAGAAGGAAAGAATGGGGAAGAATGAGAGAGCACAAAGCTAAATTCTGACTTTTTGACTCCATTCTTCTCAATTCCTATAACCACACTACATCCCCTCTCTGTACCATCAGCTCCATCCAAGGCCAGTGTACAAAATAAGACAGGACAATTACTGGTTTCAAGAATTTAAATGGTCATATATCATGAGCTATTAATAAAATGTTTAAAATTAGAGCAAATGTTAAGTTTAATATAGATTAGTGAGCCCTGGGGATAGACATTGATGAAACTAAATGTCCCCCTGAGGTGGTTACTTGCTTATCGAGTGACTCTGACAAGTTCTAAAAGATGGGAAGAACTCTCTTCCTGTACTATCTTATGAAAAAACCTCAAAGAGATGCATGGGAAGTGCGATTTTTTTCTCCAGTTCACCTTGACAATTTTTTGTAGTGCTGACCTCAACACTGAGGTATCAAATCTACTCAATGCAAGCAAATATTCCCCCGGAAACGTTGGGTTTTCTTTCAGAGAAATAGTTTCACTCTCGCTAAAATAGTCAATACATTGAAAAGAAGAAGAAGAAAGGATTCTAAATAGAAACTTGGAAGCAGCAGGAATGGTACCAAATGCTGAGCTGGGTAGGACACAGAGTCAAACAGAGACTCAAGACCTGCCTGTGGCAGGTGTTCTCCACCTCCATTTTCTCTCTCTCCAACTCTCACTTCTAATGGCCCATGTCCAATTCACTTTAGGACTTTGAAGACTTTTAGAACATCTCAGACTTGGGAAACAATAATTCATTGCTTTTTTTCTATTGCTGAGGTCACAATAATAGTAATTCTGAACAAGACTTATGAATTTATAAGAAATGCAGCTCTTGGGGCCTATAGAGCACACTATTGAACCACTATCTCTGGGCTTAGGACCAGGTGGGTGATTCCTATGTGTCCTTCTGGTTACTGAGACATTTTATTAATAATAATAACAATAATAAAAGCCAATCTAACCACTAAACTCTACTTCTATATCTAGAATGTCTTGGAAAGGAAAGGGACTTAGAGATAATTTAAAGATCTAAGACGATATCAGACATTAGCAACATTACAGGGGGTAATCAAGGTAGAGCCACATTTAGTCAAGAAAAGGTTAAACATTTTAAATTTGCTCAGAAATAATATTTTATGGTAGCTAATATGCTTAGAATGCTGCAAACTTAACTCTAGTTATTTGACAGACATTTTGACAATCATAGTAAGAAAGAAAAAGTAATTAGAGGGCACCTCTTGGTCCATAGTTTAATTATTTTTGGTTTAAAATTTGTAGAGCATCATATTTTCAATGTGCATCTATTGTTCTGTTTCTACTGTTCTTTCAAACTTGCAGTCTTTTTATTGTAAACGTTTGTATTCTTATGCAAAGTGGGTACATTCGAGATTGTCTTGTGTCAAAGGCTTAAATTAAATTAACTTAAATTTAATGTTTTATTTTATAGATGAGAGATACAGTAATTACTGTGCTTTCTGAAATTTCTTTCTCAGAGAGAGCTTGTTGCCATTAAAATCTGGACTACCTTTTTCTTGGCCATTATGGCTGTTCAGCTGGACTAAATTTTCCAAACTTCCTTGCTTTTGTACATAGCTATGTTACTATGATCTTTCCATTAGAATAGCAGTAATACCTACCACTTCCAAATTTTGATCTTTGGTTATTGACCATCCACATTCTCTTCCTGTGACAGAGAGCCAGCATCCACCATGTAGACAGCAACAATGCCACAGGGACATGGCAAAGCAGTGACTCAAAGCATGGATTCATGATTGACTTTAAGGAATCCAGCTCCTTATTGACCTAGACAGGTCTCATTGAGACTTGTACATGAGAAAGTGATAAAATGTTTTGATTTTTCTTTTAAGACATTGAATTATTGAATCTTTATTTCTAATGTATTGGTACTATTATGCCAACTTCTTTAAACCCCTCAAGTATCTCAACTCCTACAACCAGGTGTTGAACTTCTTAAGAAAAACCTAATTGGTCTCTGTAACCAGGATTTAGAAAAAGGCCTGACATACAATACAAAAAGAGAAAAAAAATAAAAAAATATATATATTTATATATAAAGAATATGTGCAAAAATGATTGAAAACTACCTTGCTTAAGGTGACATAGTCAATTTCTATAAAACTAAACAGAAGGGTTATGTTTTCAATTATGTTTTTTTTACCTTTAATGCAAATTTCTCTTTCTTATCCTGAGAGAAATAAAAACATTGATTTTAGCCTTGTTCATATAATTTTGTACACCTATGTGCTACAAAGAAATTTCATTTAGAATATTCTTTCTGTTGTTATTAATTAGTATCAACTAGCTAGTCTTATCAGTAAATTGCCCTAGTAATGTTTTCATAGCAGACATAACATCTTGGTTTGTCAAATGCATTACAATTTCAGAGAAAAGAAAACAAGCTACTCCAATTATGCTTTGCCATTTGTCTGACACATTCATTATTCTTGATGCAATTTCTATCACATGTTGTCTTGTTGTAAAAGCCATTTCTGTCAAATTAACTTAGGGAGGACTGATGGAAAATGAAAAAATAAAAAAAAGTTTAAAGAGAAAATTCCTCATCTACTTCTAACACCTGGAGAACCAGCAGAGAAATATAATTTTATCGTCTTCCAAATTAAACCAGATTCTAGGCCTGCCGTTTCTGAAATAACCCAATGTAAAATGTAAGAATTGCATCTATCCATGACCATTAAGGAGCATGCTCAACTCATGGAAAATCAATTCCAGCTCACAGCCATGGGCTTTTTGTGATGGCCCATTAGGATTTCTTTAATTTTTGTAAATCTAGTGATTTATTCATTTAGATTCTATCAGAAAAAAGACATCTTCAGTTCAATAAGATCCGTATCCAGTAAAGTGATGCAGGCTCTGGTCACAGTTCCTACACATATTAAGAAATCCAGAGTTCCCACTTAGTGCACAACAAAAGGAACGGGGCAAGGCAAAACTTCAAAATCTTTTAAAAAGATATCTTTTCCACATCTGAGTCATCTCAGTGACCATTTGTTTTCATTTTGATTCTTTTTATTCATTTAACAGTAAACTACAGAATAGAGCTATGGAATGACAACTGTCAGAGAGTATTGAAAAAACAAAACAAAACACAACTGTCAACTTATCAAATCAAGGGTTAAATATTGATTTTCTAATCCTAGGCTAGTGTGCCACTGCTGAAAGAATCCTATTAAAGCTGATAAGTCTGAGAAGAAGATAGTAGAATCTCAGTTCAAAAGGAAGCCGAAAACGTGATTGAAATCAGGAGAGATACTACAGTGTAGACATGAGTTTTAAATGGTCATGTCAGAATTGGTGCTATTAATGTTGAAGAGAAATAGAGAAAAGAAGACGGACAGTATGCAAAGTGGAAAGAAAGTATTACTACTCTTCCTTTTTCCGGGTCTCTTTATGCACAAGTTGATACACTTCATGGTTTCCAACAATTCTCTGAGTATCTGTTCATTTTTCTTCATTCATTTTTCTTTCTGCTCCTCAGGCTGGACAGTATCTGTTGACTTAGAGTTCACTGATTCTTTCTTCTGCCAGCTCACATCTGTTCCTGAGCCCTTGTAGTGAACATTCATTTCAGTTATTATACTTATTAATCACAGAGTTTCTATTTTTAAAAAACATTTTTGTCTCTATATTGATGTTGTTTGATCAGACATCATTGTCATACTTTCATTTAGTTCTTTAGCACATTCCTTTGGTTCTCTGGTTCTTTGAGCACATTCTGTTGATAATTGCTGATGTAAATTCTTTGTCTATTCAGTCCACACTGGGTACTCTCGGGGACATTTTCTGTTGGCTCTTTTTTTTTCTTGTGCAGGTGCCATATTTTCTTGTTTCCTTGCATTTGGCACAATTTTTTTTTTTTTTTTAAACTAGACATTTAGGTGATATACTCTTTCAATGCTTGTATCATATTCCTCTGTCCTTCAAGATGTGTTATTGTTGGTTTGTTGTTGTTGCTGTTTTATTATTGGTGCTTATTTGTTTAGTAACTTTCCTGGACTAATTCTGTAGATTCTGTGTACTCTGCAGTGTTTGGCCTCTGTCTGAGTCCACTGATTATTTTTTTTAAGTTCTTGGTTTTGTTTTTAAACCTGGCTTCCTAGGGGTCACAACTGGGGTCAACGTAATTTAATGGTCAGCCAAGAGTTGGTTAGATTTTCTTAAATTACTTGGCTTTATATCTCTACCATTGCCAAAGGAGTCTGTATGAGAAGGCAAGCCTTCAAACTACAAGTAGCTTATGAGACAACCTTAGCTTTGATTTCCCACTTACATAGGACTTCAACCTTAGCCTTTCTCTTTTCTCATGTTTTTTCTTCTGGGCTTTCTCAGTGTTTTAGGCCCCCAAGAATATGTGGACACTTTTCTAATTTCCTTATGGCTGTCTAGTTCTTTTGAATTTCCTTTTAAATTCCCATCTGATCTCTTGCTGATCTCAACTGAAATCATAGCATTGGGCAACTGAGTTATTGCTAGGAATTGCTATTGTTTAAGTAATAACCTAGGAGTAGGGTTCCTCCTCTTCCTTACTTCCACTGAGCTAAATTCTAGATCAAATCACATAGCCACTATGCTCTGAAAATAGAGATTTCCCAGGATGTCGTAAGTGTGGATAGAACATTGGTTGTGTTCTGAGGATGGTGCTTTTAAAGAAGCTTTAAATAGGTCAGCTCTCTTTTCTGTCTGCAATATTACTATTCACTTTTGACTACCATTTAACTGAGCTGGGAAGGGAGAGGGCATGTGAATAGCCCTAAGTTAAAACTTGACAGACTCACCTCTCCTCTTCTAGTTGAGGTTTAGTAGTTTCTCTTGAATAGATGATTTTCAGGTTCTGTGGTTTTGGTTAATCGACAAGAATTTTTAAATGATTAGCTTTAGTTGTTTTGCATGTGTTTTTGTTGTTTTAAAGGGAGAGTAGGGTCACCAACGTTCTCTACTATTTCAGAATTGACCTCCTCTTACACAATTTATCAAACTGATTTAGCATTTTATTTAATTAATCTATGACACCTTTTAAATTTACACCAGATAAATGAGGTCTATCACACATACCGGATGCAGAGCTAGAATCTCAGGTTATGACAGCTCATACTTAGGCCAGGAAACTATTTGACACTTCTAGTGATAAGTGTCTAAAACCTATTACCTAAACATATGATTTAGTCACCCTTACAAAGAATTCTCAGTGAGAAGCTATTAGCAGAGGGAAAGTAAAAGGTGAGTTTTATGAACACTATTGTGATTGGATCACCTATCTTCAACTTTCCTCCTAGACAGTTTCATTTAACTACGGCTGTGTAACAAACTATACCCAACATAGTGGCATAAAACAACAACTATTTTATTAATGTTATATCTTTGTGGGCTAGAAATTCAGTCAGGGATCAGCTGGACTATACTTCTATACCACCTGGAGTAATTCAGTATGACGCAGCTGGTGGCTGGTCTGCCTTGGGGGTCCACAGTGGCATTATTAAATGCCTAGTGCCTTTGTTTGGTGGCTAGAAAGCTAGTCTCTGCTATATTACTCTGTCTTTCTAGCTAGGGAGTCTCATGGTTTCTCCATTTGGCCCCTTATGCAAAGCAGTAAGACTTCTTACTTCATGGGTCAGAGGTTCTCAGAGAACAATGTTAATCCTTTGAGAAGTTAGGCCCAGAATTGATGTAACATAACTTCCTCTGTATTTTGGTCAAAGCTGTAATGGTGAACACTGTGTAAAGGGAAGGTGAAATAGAACCTACATCTTGGAGGGAAGAATGTCAAAGAATTTGATGCCATTTTTAATCTGCCACACAGCCCAACTGCTTGAAAAATGAGACACAAAGAAGTTAGCAATTCTCTGGGCTTAGGACTGAGCACATCCCTTGAATGTCTCATCATAAAGGGACATTGAGACATCCCTCATAAACCTGAGAATTTGGTTTCTCCAGGCAGACATTTTCCTGATTCATTGAGCATGACAGTGGCATCATCTTTGGAGAATTCCTAAAGCATCAACAACAGTGGAATGGAGCCTGCACTTTTCAAAGCTATAAGGGGAAATAGACACCCAGTATTTGAAGAGATTTCCAAAGATGATATTCTTCTAACTCCCTTTGAAGAATCAGATACAGTCATTGCTAACACATAGTATTGATGTGAATATTATTTCTCCTCTCTTGATGCACCACCTAGTAGCACCATCTTGGCTTACTCAGCTCTTAGAATAACAAAGCCGTTAGGAGAATAGTGGCTTTACTTCCTTAATTCACAATGCTGAATTTTCTTACTGTTTCATCTTTTTGTTCACACACCTATCTGATGCTGCCCCAAGGGCACTTTGTCTTGATTAGCTCACAAGTGTTGTTCATTACAGAACTCTCAACTCTTTTCTTTTTTAACCTTGGTGATCTTATCATGAACGTATTCTAACACCTTTCTAATCTTCAAAATGTAAAAGGGCTGTAATACTCGCTTTCCAGTGAGCAACTCTAATGGGGCACAGACTCAGAAATAAAAATAGAAACCTATATATTGATTGTCTTATAGGGGAAACAGGTACCTACTTGACAGCCTGCACTTTTTGATTCTTAATACAAAAGAATGTTTATAACCCCCATCTTGAATACTAAGGCCAATTTCTCTAAGTGTAGTCTGTTTGTGATGAGAAGGAGGTATATCTCTAAAACACAGCAAGCAAATTCATTCTCCATGCATCACTGAACCTTTCATGCTTTAATAGTGACTAATCCTCTCAAGGGTATGATACTGGTTGCACTTCTACAAGACCAGAAACAAAAATACCGCAAGTGTAATATTAAATAGTAGATTTTGTTTAATGTTGAACTTCTACTATATTGAAGGCATTGTACTCTCTACTGGAGATATAATGGGAAATGAAACAAATATTCTTCCTGAAATCATGGAATTGACATTGTAGTGAGAAAAAAAACACAACACACCAAATAATTAAAATGATGTGTATATTGTTATATAATATTATGGTTTAAAAGTAAAGGAAATTGAATCGGTAAGAGTATATAAAAATTAATCTAGACTGGAGGTTGAAGAGGCTTCTTGGGGGAAGTAAGACTTAAATGAAATCTGAAGAAAGAGCAGAATGTAATCAAATGAAGAAGTAGAAGAGCATTCCAGACGGAGACAATAACATGCACAAAGGATCTGACCCAGAAGAAAAAAATGGCACATCTGAGACACTGAAAGGAGGCCTGTGTGGCTGAGCTACAGAAAGCAAAGGGGTGAGTGCAACAAGATGAGGTTGAAGAAAAAGGTACATGTAAAATTATGTAGAGCCTCTAGGACATGGTAAGTATTTCTTCTTTACAAAAATGAAATGGACATCCATTCAAGGGATTTATGCTTAAGAATGATATAATTATAACTATATTTTTGGGAAAAAATCATTCTAGTTGAATTTTGGAAGATGGATTTGATTGGAGCCAGAGTGGCTCTTGAGAAAACCAACTTAGAGATAATGCATTTTCTCCAAAGATAGATATATATATATATATATATATATATATATATATATATATATATATGTTAAAATCAATAGAGATTGATAATTGTTTAAATAAATGGGATATGGTAAGGAGATAGAAATGTTAAAAAGTGCTACAAGAAAGTTAATGGTGACTCAGTTCATTTAAAGTTTACTTGATGTTGGATTGGATATTGTGGAGGTATGGAGAAAGTGTTTACATGACTGCAAGATTTCTGTCTTGAGTGAGAAAATAAATGCTGACCCCAATGTCTGAGACAGAGCACTGGATGGGAATTGGATTTGAAAAAAAGATCTCTCTGGGATATGTTGTCTTTGTGACATTGGAGTGGAGATATTTGGTAAGTAGTTGAACATATATGGAAATAAGTAGAGAGGTTTTGACCTGAGATGTAAATTTAAGAGTTATTAGAGTGTAAGTGATAACTGAAGCCACGGATATAGTTAGGGTGGCCTGAAATAGTAAATAGTGGAAGAGTGAATACTTAAAATGGAAACACTTTAATACTGAGTATTTAAGCCTGAGCTAAAAGGACAGAGAACAGCAACAGATAGAAAAGCATGAGCTCTCAGAGGCAAAGAAAACAAAATGTTTCAAGAAAAATGTGTACAACAGTGTCCAATAATCTCTGCTCATAAGTTAAGTAAAAAGAAGACTGATTATAAAGTTCATTGGATTTAGTAACATAAAGATAATTGGATAACTAACAAGAACAGTTTCTAAAGAATTATGTAAATTGTAGCCAGACTGGGGAGACTAGACATAAATAATAAAAAGCAAAGCATTGGAAACTACTTGTTTAACAAACAAATTTTTTTTTAAAGAAACGTAAGGTGATAGAGGGAGAGAATTGTTGCATTTAAAATAATAGTATTGTAAGTATCAACATGTTTAATAATTGATGGGATAGATTTACTAGAAGGCAGAAGTTCAATATAAAGGCGAATGATAAAATAATTGATAGTGTAAGACCCCTAGGAATACGGAGTTGGGGTGCCAATCACAGGAAGAAACTATCCTCTACAACATAGTAAGAGATGATGAAAAACATGGTTGGATCTACAGGATTAAAAGCAGAAATTTGAATAAATTCCTTCTAAGTGATTTCAACTTTCTCTGTGAAGCAGATGGCAAGGTTTGTGTGGAGTTTATATCTAAAATATTTGTGAGGGAAAGCAAATAAACCCAATGAATGTCCAAGAGATGTTGGGCACTGAAGATTTTCTATTTGAGATTCTGATCATGACTTTGTAATGATACCAATATATCAGGGTTTATGAATTTCTCCAGTTGCAATTATATACTTGGATGTGTCTTGAATAGAGAAAAACTATTGTTGGGCTCATTTTGAGTAGGTTTATTGCCAGATAGGTGTGACAAAAACACAGGAAGGCAAGAGAATTTGTGGTATTGGCAAAAGTGTTATTAAAATGTTGAACAATGGAATCTCAACTAGGTAAGAATGGAAGTGAACGAATTATAGGGCTAATGGTGCACGAGAATTTAAAAAGAGCAATAAAACTGGATGTCCTGATGATGTTTACAAAAGGAAATAGCTTAATAAGTAAGCTGGAGAGAGAGAGAGAGAGAGAGGTTTTGATCAAAGTACAAACCTTGCTTTAGTGACCTATGAAGATTGTGCCTATCTATTTTCTTGTTCAACTACTTATCAACCTCAGGATGGAGGGCAGGTGAGTTATATGGAACACTGGAGAAGGACCAGGTGTGTGCGTGTGGTGGGCGGTGTTAATGTTTGGGGTTTATGGGATCTGGTTTCTTTCATAAATGGTAATGTTATAAAGAAGATGCTCCCATAACCCTTATTCATAAGTAAAAACATCAGAACCATAAGGACTCTTTTCCAAACCAGACAGATTCTACACACACCAGAATGTACTCGCACCAAGCTTCAAGTATAAATGGCTTGCTTCCAGGTCCTCTTCCCTCAAATTCTCCATTGAAAATCATGGTTTTAATTGAATCACTCTCACTGAGTGTGATATGCTTTATCCTTGAATAATGTTAAGGAGGAAAAAAATGTTGAGAACTCCTGTAGTACATCAAACTACTAAAGAGAAAAGATGTTCAAAAGTGCATCTTTTTAGATACAGTCACCTGCTCTTGCACCTTTTTATCTTCTACACATGGTATAATGCATTACATATAATAAATGCTCAACAAACATTTCATAAATTACATTTCAGATTATATGGAATTATAATCCAATTTTAATTGGCTTAATTGCCAGCTCTTTTATATAATCTGAAATTACAGATTATATAACAGAGGTGGCAATTAAATCTCTCCCCCTTCCTGTCGCCACCATTTGTTTTTCCAATAATAGCATTAAAAAAAAAAAAGAACATGATAAAACATAATTCTGATTCCTTCCAGCAACACTTCACTGTTCTTCCACTTCTGGTCATTTCTCCCTTTTCTAGAAACTCTGGATCATCTTCTTGGCCTCTGGATCTCTCATTATGACCAGTTTGTCAACCCACGCGTTTGGGCTATAGTCAAGCTCTCATCAACCTAAATTATACTAGGTTGGAATTGCCTGATAGCTTTTATTAAAATCTCTTAGAGATATTTTTTATTTTAAAAAACAAGTATAGAAAGAAGGAAGGAAGACAGGAATGAACGGAGGGATGGAGGGCATAAAATGAAATAACAGTATAAGCCCGAAATGATGTAGAATCAATAGAGGTCGAGTTTCTTGAAACTTTAAGAGGAGCAACCTGAAAACAAGGTCCCACAATGAGATAAACATCTGCAACAAATAAAAGTGAAATGATATGATCCAACCAAAGTGAAACAGCATACCCAGCATCATGCAGAGACAAAACTATATCTCATTTCCCCAGCTTTCCCTGCTTTGTTACATTATTAATTGGAACCTTGCTGGGTGGACTAGCCAAGCTCTATATCTTATCAGCCTCCTTATCACAATACCCAGGACATAGTAATTAATAAACAAATGTTTAACTGGAAAAAAATGAAGCTTCTCAAATTTCTGGTATAGGAAATTCTTCCAGCTATTTAGAAACTGTAAACATGGCATATGAGGTCTGACAATTGAGTTTGCGATCTCATCCTAGAAAACAACGCTACATATTTCATTGCTGAATTTCACTATGGTCACCTTTGAAGTACTCCCTTTGGGAAGCTATGCACCAACGGCAGCACCTAGTCCACCCTTCAAACCAATTTTGGAACTCTTTTTTCTGGAATGGCCATCAGAGCTGTCGTCGTATTACCCTTGATGTCCTGAATATCATCAAAATGTCTCTCTTTCAATATTTCCTTTACGTTTGAGTAGAGAAAGAAGTCATTGGGGCCAGATTGGGTGAGTAGGGAGGGTGTTCCAGTACAGTTATTTGTTTACTGGCTAAAAACTCCCTCACAGACAGTTCTGTGTGAGCTGTTGCATTGTCATGATGCAAGAGCCATGAATCGTTGGTGAAAAGTTCAGGTCATCTAACTTTTTCACGCAGCCTTTTCAGCACTTCCAAATAGTAAACTTGGTTAACTGTTTGTGCAGTTGGTACAAAATCATAATGAATAATCCCTCTGATATCAAAAAAGTTTAGCAAAGTTGTTGCAACAAGTTCGCAAACTTAATTGTTACACCTCATACTTATCTCAAACTTTGCAGGAAAGTTCCAGCTTCAAAAAAAAAGTCTTGAAAGTTTATATAAATAAAATGTACAGAACTTAGGTCAACCCTATGAATTATGTACTATTATTTTCTCTAGTCTATAGTTTTGGAAAGTGGGGCACAGGGTGATTAAGTAATTTGCCCCAGGTTCACAGATAGTAAATGGTGGGGCAAAGATTTGAATCTTATGATTTTGACGTCTGAAGAGTTTATGTTCTTGATTAGTACACTCTAATGCCTCACATCTAAACATGTTCTGTAGACTTTGGTATACTATGGCAAAATATATCTCATTGACAAACTTGTGTGATATAACAAGTGCATATATTTGAAACAAAATTTGAGTCCAAATCCTCAGGTATTGGAAGGAATTGAAAGAAGAGTGGTAGAGATCACCAATTGAAATAAACCAGATGCTGAGCTACAATTAGGATTTCTTCCTCATCATCCCTGACGTTTAAATGTGGCAAGGTTTGGCTGAAGCTTTACATGAACTATCTCATTTAATCTTTGCAACAAATCTCTGAAGTAATAAATATTTTTATAATATCCTCATTTTACAGGTAAAGAACCAGAGAGAGAGAGAGAGAGAGAGAGAGAGAGAGAGAGAGAGAGAGAGATTACATAACTTGTCCTGGGTCACACTGTTAATAACTGGCAGATCCAAACTCAGGGAGTCTGACACCAAAGTATGTACTCTTACCTAATAAAGTACACCAATTCCCTGCAAAACTGCCAGATAATTGTAATGGCACTGGCAAAACACATAAATGTACCAAACAGAGTGTTCTCAGGAGAGATCAGACTTCTGTGTCATAACGTTACTAATCTCAGTCACCTGAATAAAGATTTTTTATTTTTTTTTTGCCAGTAATGCTTAAGTAAGATTTTTTTTTTTTTTTTTTGCCAGTAATGCTTAAGTGTAGAAGGAATTATGCTTATTATAAGTTGAGGTGTTCTCACCTGTGAAAAATTTGTCAAAGTAGAATCCTCATGACCCTGGGTAGGGGGAAGGGCAAGGTACTAACAGTGATGCTATATATAATGTCAATATTCAACAGCATTCAGCGAACTAATGATCCTTAAGAAAGCATATGATACTAGAGAAGAGGGTGGTGAGCAGAAGAGATAACTCATGACTGCACAATCATAGCTCCGTGCCTGTGCATGTGTCAAAAAAAAAAATGAGACAAAGATGCGCTGTGATTGATGGTTATGGGAGAAAAACAATCTTGAAAATTCTCAAGCACTGTATCTTCTCCATCTGCCTTCTTCTTTCCATGCCCAGTAGAAGCTCATTGATGTCCCCCACTTTCAACCACAATGAATCACATAGACAAGGTAAACAATCTATCATATTCTGTTGGCAGCCAGTAAAGGATGATCTGTTGAGAGGTTTAATTTCCCAAGATCCTGTATAAAATCAATCTCATAGAAATGTTTCATTGATCATATTTAAGCCCAGTTGAAAATTACAAAGTATTTTATTGGTAGAAGCTTTGCCTGAGACCATACAAACTGAACGTCTTTAATTTGTTTCTTCTAAAGATGCTCAGGAGTCTCATAAAGGTAGCAGAGGCTGTAGAGTGGGATCTCAACTTGGAGCAATATATGCAATTACTGAGTGAGGGGAGAGCAACATATAGGTATTAAAAAGAAAAATGAGGAGGGCTTGGAAGAATTTTATGAAATGATCATAATAGGTCCATCAGCTCTGTTTGCCAATATTCTAATATTCAGGTAGAACTAAAGGATTTCTAGGGATCCTGTACGTTTGACTAGCTTTTCTTTAGATGACTTGACACTTTCCTGAAGTCTACTATGTTAAAGTATCAATCAAAGCTATCTATGATTGCTGCAGTACAGCAGTGAGAGGTGCACGATTAAATCATCTGATTACGAGTATGTTCTGTTACTGCAAGAAATTGCAGCAGAGAGTGACTAGCTGTTCACCAAAGCCATTTACTCTGCTTCCTGAACAAACAGCAAGACTTCCTTTCTCAACCTGTCCTATAGTTCTGCATGGTCCAATAGCTGAGTTCTAGCCAAAAACATATTTTGTTTATTTTACATATGGTTGTTTGCTTGTTATTGTTGGAATTTATTCAAATATTTATTCTTTTTAAATTACAAAATGAATATATATATGTATACACACACACACATATATATGTGTATATATATACATATATTCATTATAAAAGTTTTACATGTGGAAAAGGTTTTAGGAAGAATGTAGAAGAAATTCCCAGAAATAACTATGGCAATAGTTAGGAAATATATTTCCAGACATCTCTCTATGCAGAGAGAGAGAGAGAGAGAGAGAGAGAGAGAGAGAGAGAGAGAGACTCTTTTGCACTTGCTTTCTCTGATCCCTCATATCACGCCCAGCCATCTCTATTAGCTAGGAAGCTACATCACTATTCTAAGAGGTTGGATCCAGTGGATCTGACAATGCTTCCAAATCTTGTACTTTTACTTGTGTTGTTGTTATTTGCCTTCCAAAATGTGCTATATACTCTTCTTTTATCAATTTCCTATCAGAGTAGAGGAGGAGTCAGCATTTTTAATCCATCTCCCTCGCATAATCTTGCTCCCCTTCCCTGAATATTTATATCACAATTTTCAAATAAATCTCAGTTCAGTTTTTACCTTATAACAATAAAAATGTTATTTACTATTAACCCAATTAATGTATTATGATTATTCTTTATATCTTGTTTTTATTATTTTCTGGGAGTGACTAATTCTCTAGTACTTCTATTCTTTATTATATATATCATAGAATAAATTAAATGTTATATATGTAACATATTACAAGATTTCCTTTAACACATTTGTCATGGTCTTTCAATCTTATTTCTGCATGATCAAATTAATCAGATAATCGACTTCTTTCTTCTGCCAGCTTAACTCTGCAAACTCCTTACACACACACACACACACACTATACCGGAACAAGCAAAGATGTTTATTAAATGTCCTGCTCTAAGAAAGAACATTAAAAAGAAGAACACAACCTTGGCAGTATCATAGTAATATCTCAGGAAAAAGAAAAGAAAACCGTAGAGGAGGCTATTCAGAGGACTTTAGAATTTGGGCTCAAATGGTTTAAGGTTGGGGATTTACTGGGGTTGGGCAATGTTAATGAAAAATAGGTTAGAACAGGAGACAATGCTTTTGAAGTGAGCCTTGATAAGTATATCGTTGTTTGATAAATTAGTGGTTCTCTTTATTTTTAATTGAAAGGCTATTTACACAGATGAAAAATTTATTTGCACAAACAAATTGGTTTCCAGGAATTTCCAGAAGTAAACAAAGATATTATTAGTTGTCCACCTTATCTTCCTGGGCAAAAAGAAAGACAGTTATTCTGATGGGGGTGGGGCATGTTTCAGTTCTTAGTACTGATAATCAAACTAGGTCGACATAGACCATCTCAATATTTCCTTCCTCAATTTCTCCCTTCCTCTTTCCCTCTCTTCCTTCCTCCTTTTCCCTCTCTCCTTTCCTTCCTTTCTTGTTTTCTTTCTTACTCTTTTTGAGAGCTTAATGCCTAACAATGTTTTTATGTCAACTTTGTGCTTGATTGTTACATTGACTAGGTATATAATTCTAGACTAAAACTATATCCTTCAGAATTTTCAAATCAATGTTGTATTGTCCAATCAGTTCCAATATTGCTTTTGAAAATTATAATGCTCTCTGGCTTACCTGCTTATAATGAGAAGCCTTTTCAATCATTAATCTGGGCAATTAATTGACCTTTTAGACTCTAATCCTTCAGTTCTTAGAAATATTCCTGAATTAATCCTTTATAATGTCCTCTTCTCCATTTTCTCTGCTCATTATTTCTGGAACATTCACTTATCTGATGTGAATTTTTTTATCACTTATCCCTAATTCTTACTCTTTTCTTTCTTATTTTTCATCTCTTGCATTTTGATTGTTTTCTCAGAGTTATTTTTTATTTATTTATTTTTTTACACGTGCTTTCTAGCTACCAAATAATGGTTCACATATCACTAGTATTCTGCTATCTCCACTCCTGTTATCCTTTTGTTTGTACATTAATAATATTTTTATTACTTTACTGATATTGTAGTAGGCTTTCAATTTGACAGGCACAACCAGAAGTCTATAGCTTTTTAGTATAAAATTGTGTATTTTTTCT
Source organism: Rhinolophus sinicus (assembly GCF_057876585.1). NCBI lineage: Eukaryota > Metazoa > Chordata > Mammalia > Chiroptera > Rhinolophidae > Rhinolophus > Rhinolophus sinicus. Next base: position 133,561,157 of record NC_142516.1, read on the forward strand.
TTATTTAAAGATTTTAATGTTTTGCACCTGAAACTAATATAATATTGTATGTAAACTGTAATGTAAGTTTTTTAAATCATAAAAAATACAATAATAAAATTTTAGATGACATAGTAATAAGATCAAAAGTTGGCCTGTTACATTGACTTTAAAAAAAATAATTTTAGGTGTCTCTATCCATTCTACTCTTTTTTTCTCTTTTCTGATTTGTAATTTCTATTAACCTCTGAATTTTACTCTCTTGTTTTCCTCAGAAATATAAAAAGAAAATTATCCAAAGTTCAAAATAGTATATTCTTTTACAACTATTCTTGTTTATTAGTGACATATTTAATATCTTAAAAATTAAGCTGAACATAGTGTTAATAATTCACCATAAATTTTTATATATGGTATTCTCATTGAAATGATTTTCTAAAGAGTTTGCAATTGAAGAGTTGATTTCCTCTTTGGCTGAAGAGTTAATTAGGATAGTATTTTTAAATTTTCAATGTCTGGATTATTTTCTTTGTTTTTTTAACCTTTTATATTAAATTATACGTTGATGATATTGTGTTTCAAAAATGTGGTTTGCATAATTTCTGCTTTCTAAAATTAAATGAGGACTTTTTCATGATGTTATACTCAGTGAATAATATTGGTTAGCTATCCCAATTACTATCCCCTTCCCTTACCATATTCCAGCTTCAGGGGACCATATGACACATTTCCAAAGTGGTGATCTGCTGTGTTTCCTGTTTAGAATTTTACTTTCTTGAAGAAAAACCCATCTATTGCTCCTTTTTCTTTTTGCCTTGAAAATAGATATTATGCTGCTGGTGGCAATAGTAGCCATATCAAACCCTGAAGGAAAGGCTAAGAAAGTCACAAAAGAAATCTAGTGTGAAACCTTGAGCTTTTGAACTACCATCAATTACTTTTTTCATCTGGACTTTTTACTATGTAAGAAAAAACAAAAAACAAAAACCTTTTGAGCCTCTCTAGGCACATTTTAAGTTACTGAAATAATTCTCCACTAATAAAGACCTAACATGTGATGACTTTATACGTGATCCATAGGCACTTTTTAAAGAGTTATCTGTAGTATTCAAAATATTAACATAATATTTACATATGTATTAAATCAGCATTAGAAATAATATAATTATAATACCAGTAATGTTATTTACTTTTATTTGTAGTCATCAGTCAAAATGAAGAGAAACCTTGAAGTCTGCCTTGAATATTGCATTTCTTAAAATATCTTCATACATTTCTAACTGGTTTTTGTACATTTAACTTATGTTAGTTGGCACATTAATGTTTTTGACATTTATACTACTATTGCTGATTATTTCCATTATCTATTTAATGTTGTTGTTTTTGTTTAGTTTTATTGGGGAATATTGGGAGACAGTGTGTTTCTCCAGGGCCCATCAGCTCCAAGTCATTGTCCCTCAATCTAGTTGTGGAGGGCGCAGCTCAGCTCCAAGTCCATTCGCCATTTTCAATCTTAGCTTCAGGGGGCACAGCCCACAATCCCATGCGGGAATTGAACCGGCAACCTTGTTGAGAGTTTGTGCGCTAGCCAACTGAGCCATCTGGCCAACCCAGCTGCTCAGCGGCAGCTGGTTGTCTTCAGTCTAGGTGTGGAGGGCACAGCTCACTGGCCCATGGGGGAATCAAACCAGTAACCCTGTTGTTCAGAGCTTGTGCTGTAACCAGCTGAGCCACCCGGCCACCTTAATGTTTTGTCTTTAGTGTTTTTTACTCTAAAATTTACTATGTTGATATTAACTTTGTGACTCTATTTGTTCCATTTATTTTTCTTGTCCTTAGGTTTTAATCTTTGTATCTTTTTTATTTTTATTTAGGTGTTGATTAGATAGAACAAGCACTTGGTACAAAATTCAAAGAAACAAAACAGCACAAGTGAAAAGTAAACCTCCTTTCACTCTGCCCCAGCCATGCCTCACCCTTTAACAGTTTCTAGTGAATCCTTCCAGAGATATTCTCTAAATATATAAGAAAATGCATCATATATGTAATTTTTACACAAATATTATCAAAATATACATACTTTTATTTATCTTGCCTATCACTTAACTTGATTTTCTTTCCCTATGAAGTCTATTTCATTGTTTGTAATAGTCATATACTCTTCTACTGCATAAGTCCCACAAATTTACCAAGACTCTATTATGAATATGTGTGCTTTGTAGCAAGCATAAAATTGGAGTTTGATTTTTGACTATAGAGAAAAAATAAGATTCATAATTTGAGTTTTGTTCTTGGTTGAAAGTAACAGAAAGCTCTTGCATTAAAGATATGAAAATGTGTTATCTCACATATTTGGAAATCTAGATGATGTCATCAGTGGCTCAGCTATATCATCAAGGACCCATGACCTTTCCACTTCCTCGCTATTCCATCTTAGCAGTGACTTCAACCTAAACCTTGTTCTCCCTATAGTTTCAAGAGGGCCTATAGCATAGACTCTAATTTCTTCCCTTCAATGGAATAGGGCCAACTCAGCCCATGTATCCATGCATGGACTGATAAGAGCTTGGAGGGCAACTCTGCAGTGATTAATTTACATCATCCAGGACTATCCTCAGGGTAGGAGAGTAATGTGAATGTCTTAAAAATATCTGGGTTCCCTCAGGGAGGAGAAGGTGAATAAATATTAGAAATGCAACCAAATGTCTACTATATTTTCTCAATTTAAAAGACTTTGGCTTTAAGTAAGAAAGTATATTAATTCTTATTTTTTGTCAAAATAAATGTGTTTTGATCTCACTTTTTAAAAATGTTTCTATAATTAATGTTCTATCGCTGATGAACTCTATTATCTTCAATTTTTTCTCTATAAAATTGAAAGATATGTCTTGTTACTATTTTTTACTACTTTCTTTTAAATAAAAATTATTTTATGTTTCTAATTATCAATAGCAATACTAAAACAGTACCTAACATTTCATTACATAAATGTCATATAAAGATCTGTATTATACAAAGAAATTAGCATACTTTTACTTTCTTCGCCCCACCAACTTTCTAATTTTTTTCCATAAATTGGAACATCAGTTACTGTTTTAATTTTATTGTGTATGTTATATATGAAGATACATAGTGTATATGTGATGAATATTTCTATATTTGCCTTTAATATTGCTGCACAATTAAAAAATATTTATGACTAATGCTATGTGTAACTAGTTTTGATTTTCACTTCTAGTTCTTTTATATCATGGATTTCCCATTTATGAGTTTTTAAGTTTGATTGATCACTTATTCAATAACAGTGCATCTGAAACTTTTGTTTTCTAGAAGCACAACTGGTTCAGCAAAACAATATAATGTTAATTTGGTTAGATTTTTTTTTTTTTCCTCCCTAGCATAGACTTAGATATAAGGTATAATTGCCTAGACTCTTGAATCATTAGCCAAAGAAGCAAGGACTATGGGAAATACTTCTTGGTAGTTACAAAAACAGAGAATCCCTGTTTCGAGAAGCAGCAGAACTAACAGTGGCCTTTATAAAGGGTCTATAGCTATTGGTAGCCATGGTACAAAGTGTTGTGTCCAGCATTGAGCCCTTGACCTGTTTCCTGACTGTTTTATAATCCCAGTTCTTCAGCATTTCTAGTGATTCTATGAGCGACCTGATACCCTACTAATTTTATGTTTTGCTTAAATCGTTCAGAGTTGGTTTCTGATGTTTAAAACCAAAGCTTCCAAGACTGCTCCCTGTATTGATGGGGTTAAGCTTCCAACATTCAACTGTTTTTCTGTTTGCTTTAGCCTCTCAGTGAACCACAGTTTTCATGTGCTGCTCCCCTGCACTAGGAAATAAATATCTAACAAGCACTTTCCCCAGTGGTCTGATAGCCAGTCCTCACCCCTGGCCTCGGGTTCTTTAAATCAAAAGGTTTAACGGGAATTTTTTTCAGGAGCTGCTCTACATGCTTCCAACTGACATTTATTTTTATTCAGAGAGGTTGCTGGAAGTCAACCTTCACTGAACTGCCTCAATTTTTTCCCATCAGCACTCTATGTAGAAATTTCTCAAAGATTCTGAAATCTCAGCGGAATCCTTCACTGGTTACCAATATTAATGTCAGTTTTTTTCCCTCTCTATGCTTTTTATTCCATTAACTGTTTTATGGGTGACCCAGAAAGTGGGCAGTTCATCTTACTGTATCATCAGATTTTACTACTTAACCGTTTAGCTGTGCTACATACAGTAATGAGTAAAATAAAGGTATGTTCTAGCTGCATGAATACCAGGCTGATGGAGTTTGTACATTGCGTTCGCTCTTAGATGATTTTCTAATGATGAACTCATCCTACCTTTGTACTTGTTGATGAAAAAAAAGTTTAAAAGGGTGATGTCCATATTGCAATGGACCCTGGGCCCTGATTTTAATCTTTACATGTCAAGTGGTATATATAATAAACCTTGAGTATTTGAACAACCATATCCTGTAGTATGACAATTATAAGCAGCAGATACCTTGTGACTTGCAGCGCTTTCTTTGCCTGGAATTTTGCCTCACTTGCCTTCAATCGGACCTTAAGAAATCAATCAATCCTAAGAGTCATTCTACTCCCGATATTCCTCTAAGGACTTTTTAGCCTAGCTAATAAGCAATGAAAACCATGCAATCACTTTTCCTAACAAAATGTTATTTTAGAATAACATGGTATTCTCCCTTGCTACAATCTCATATGATTCAGTCTATTTATATCATAACAGGTTTCTGTGTTTATGGAAAAGTTTTTTTATACTCCCCATATATATATATACAATGCTTGGGAGATAAAGAAGAATCCCTCCATTACCTTAGATCATTTTCATTAATTCAGGATTTAAATTCTCATTTTAATATAAGCTCAATGTTTTCTTTTTCGATTAATTTGCTCAATTTGCTTAAGCCACTGACTGACTCATAAACAGACATGTGCTCTCAAAATTATCTTCTTTGATTTTTTTACTGACCTTATTTCTGTCATTAGTTAAAATCTCATTACTAATAAGCACAGAGCTCTCTAATGGCAAAAACATTAAAAAAATAAATTCCACGTGTTTTGCTTGTATCTCAATCTAAGAAAGAGAAAAAGGAATCAAAGGAGGCAAGCAGGATAAAAATAAAAGAGGAAGATGGAAAGTCAATATTTCTGCAACCCTAGAGCAGAGGCTTTCTTCAATTTTGACAAATTGGTTTCGTGCCTTGGTAATTCAGGTGGTATGTATAGGAAAACGCCAAGAAATTTCTCTCAAAGATTTTTTCCCCACAGATCCTGTCAATTAAAAAAAATTTATAAATGATTCAGTTCTGCATTTTAAAAAAAAAATTATGTTCTTAGCCAATGTTTTTCTTAAATTTCTTTCTTCATGGTGCACATTTCTTCTAAATGATTTACAGAATTCCTTAGAATATGTTTTAGGGATTTTTTTAATGCCTGCTCTCTTATTTAAAAGACTAGACAATTTGTAAGATAATCTCAAAATATTATGATTAAATAAATCACCTTTAAAAAGTTGCTATATGAATGCCCTTGCTTGAGATTCCTTTTGAAACCATTTGTGTCCTAGGACAAGGCTATTACTACTAATGGGTTCATCTGGTTGTCACTGATAGTTCAGAGAATACCCTTTCTGCAGTCTGTAGAAAGGAATACCTGGAGATCATTTGTTTTTCCCATGAGAGGTTCCTGATGATGAAAACCAATATGAAAAATGCATAGTCCTCAGAAAGTGGTAGCAGCAGTGTCACAGCAGGTGACAGCGATGTGGATGTGAGGACTCCACTTGACCCCGTTTCTGCACAGCCCCTTCTCCCTGTGGGGCTCTGATGGCGGGACCTACTTCTTCCTCTGCCTGGGAATCAATCATTGAACATCACAATGCTGACTTTCACTTGAGTCCTGTTCTTCTGGAAAACAGTGAAGATTTAGAAACCCTCTGATCCTGTATTATGTTCCTGAGAATGGCTTATGGCAAAGAACCATCATTCCCCATATGACTGATTTAGGATTCATGAATGCACCTTGTTTACCTTTGTTTACACAAGCTCTTCAAATTCCTCCTACTGGCCTCAAAAGTGATTAGTTGAACTGTTTATTCCCACTGATAAATCAGAACAAAATGCTTATAAACCCAATTTTGAGTAAGACTCTCTTTCCAGACCCCTGAAAGTTGACTCACACTCAGCCTGATCCAGCATACAGCTCCCCCTTAAGGCCTCTCCTAGAAAATAGACTGACTGCAGTGTAAAACATTCTCTGATCTCCTATCCCAATCATGTCACCCAGCATCCAGTTATTTCTAGCCTTGTTTACTCCTTTCTCTCTAAGAGAAAACTCCTTTTGCCTAGTCCTGGAGATGCTAGCGGATCTTATGTCACAGTGTTCTCCTACTGTAATAATCCCTCTCTCCCTAGTGCATTAGTCTCTTCCCCTCTCCCTCTCTCCTTGGCAATGTTCTTTCTGAATAAAGTCCTTCCTTACTAAATCCTTTTTTCCAGTGTGCTGTAAAGCTTCTCTATAACCAGACTAAAATTTAATGGAACCAACGTTGTTCCTCCAGCCTCTATTATCCAGTAGAGGAGGGATGGCAAGGAAGGAAGTAAGGATGGAAATTTGGGCCAGGCAGGGAAAACCCAAGCTTTGAAGCCAGGAGGTAGATGTTGGGTCTGAACAATGCCAGATTGTTCCATTCCATTTATCATGGAAGCAGCCAATGAAGTGTGTACCAGCTGACCTGGAGATTCCTCAAGTTCGTGTTATGATCATGGAAATTCATCTCCAGTCAGTCAGTCACAGGACCCAGAACTGACTCCAGTGATATTTAAAATGGAGCAGACAGCAACCACTGGATGGCACCAAACACTACCTGGACAAGGACAGATTGGCTAACAGGGATAGACTCCAGAACTATAGCATTTTAGCTTAGCTAGCTCACACATTTCATTAACCTTTCAATATGCTAACCTGCATTTTAATTTCTGGACCCCGCTCATCATGTTACGGCCTTAGTAAATCATATGTATTAATTATAATTAATAGTCATTAATATATGTTATGTTATATAATAATATATAATTATAAGTTATAAAACTATATTTGCTATGTTATGTATTATATAAAATATACATTTTGTATTATATATTTATATTAAATGATATATTTGTATTATATTAAGCATTTTTTAAAGGAAAATTCAAATAAACATAAGTAGGGTATCTTTTTTCAAGGAGTTTATATTAATTGAAGATCAAGGTATGAACCCATGAAAAAACAGAGTAAAATAATATATTTAGGGCCTCCAAATTAAAATTTGGCGCAACAAACTTTTTGGAAATATTCATAGGTAGAAGCTAGGGGGGAAACAAGTTATTTAAAAGTGGGATGCAATGCTTTTCCCACTAGAGGTGGAGACTAATATTATTTTGGGAGTTCCTTTTTTTTTTTTTTTTAAGGAAAATTATTTGGACACTGTTAGTAATGCAAAATGTGATACAAAGAGATTGCAGAGATGAATGCTTGAAAAGCCTTGGCTCAAAGAAGCTAAATTGCTATGAAGAATAACAATATAAAGGGTTGCCTTTGTTATAGCTAAAGTTGCATATGTAGATGAGTTGTTTCACGAAAACAACTTTTCTCAAACATTTTAACAGACTCTCTCTGAGAAATACATTTCACATTTTACATGTGACTTAGTATACACACACACCCATTTCACAAAACAATTTCACCTATCACATACAGGCACACAGGTCTTTGATAATTCTATTACCAGCTTGTTTAGGGTGCTGTTGTTTTATTTTTTATTTTTTTTACAATGGTGATCCATTGTATTGACTTCAAGAACACCACTGGGTTGTGAAGGGCATCTGAATAGCCACCCCAAAATATGGTACTTTACAAAGGATTATTTTGGTAAAGAAGTACTTGCATAAGAATAATTTTGAGCTGAAGGTGATTAAGAAACAGCAAACAGGGAAGTTCTCTGTTCTCCTCCTTTCTGCCTCAAAGTGGGAGGTGAATTTCCCTTTTGTAAAGGAAATTTACATTTGTAAAGGAACTTTCCCTGTGTAAAACTATCCTCTTCCCCTGTGTTACCAGAGATAACTCATCACTTGAGACTGCATAACAAACTTTACCAAACAACTTATTTACCTTTTTTTACCACACAGGTTCTATTCACATTCCCACAATTTAACCCCAACCCAAAAGGCCAAACCCTTCATTTCCTTTCTCTAGTCTCTTTTCCACATTTCATCACCTTTTATTAAAATGATATATAAGTCCCCAGGTTTAACTTCCTCTTTAGGGTTTCACTTTATTTCTCTGAGGGCTCCTGTTGTGTATAGGAAATAAAGATTTTCTTCTGTTAATCTCTGTCTTTGTCAGTTTAATTCACAGGCCCAACTATTAAACCTAAAAAGGTAGAGAAAAGATTTTTCTTCCCCTACAGTTGCAATCTATAAATTAAAAACAATTGCCTTAGAAAAAATATTTAATTTCCATGTATGGATTTACAGTGCAAATTATTTCTCACCCTTATGGAGATGTGAGTGTTTTTGTTCAAGCAGTTTCTTGTGAGGAGATCTAGAAATAACCTGCGGAGACTGTAAGAGGGACATGCAGACAAAATCTTCACCTCTCATTGCCTGACACATCATAAAGTATCCATAAAATGGGTAATACCTAGATGCGTGACATTCAACTTAGAATGTGCTGCTGGTGTTATTAGAAATAATTCAAAACATACAAACATTTGACTGGCTTCTTCTGATTAAATTGTTCCTCTGGGATGGATAGGAAATTATGCTAATGTAGGAGTCACTGTGGAAGGCATAGATCACAGAGCAGAATCAATGACTAGGAGGGAGGCACTGACTCAAAAGAATGTAGAAAAGCCATGGAGGCTTTATAGGAAATTAAAATAGAATGACCATGTACATTCAGAGATAGAAAGTTATAATGTAAAATTCCTTGAGAATGAGTCTGAATCTGTGGTCTCAGAGAACAGCCATTACCAGAAGCATTTTTAGTTTTTCTTTATAACACGTTCCTTCTTATATTCCTGAAATTTCTATGGAGTCTTATCAGAACCTGATCTTACTTATACAATGGGAAATTATTATAAGGGTCACTTGCATGCCTGGGATGGGGCAGAAGAGCCTAGAACAGTGCCTCATCAGTCACCTAAGTCTAGTAACAGTAGTGGATACAAACAAAGGCTGGTGGTACCTCGTGGAGCAGTCATCTAATGAAGGCCAGGATATGGACTGGGAGGCACTGCCACGGTAGCTTAATGGAAGCCAAAGAGAGAAGACACAAGGCTCTGTTTCTCAACACAAAGGAAACTCTGGGATATAAGTTGGGCAGTGGGTTTCTGTACTGAAAAGCAGGGTACTTGATTCATTGAAATTTGTACAATAAATTAAAAAAAAATTTTTTTTGTACAATAAAATTTGATGTTACTGTATTTGCACTTATAAACTGGTGAACAAGCCTGAGCTCTATGGTTTTCCTTTCTTAGTGCCAAGTATATCGTGCAGCTATCAGTTGCTCTTAGAATTTAGAGGAGCATGACAGGGCCCGTTTACCTCTCAGAATGTGGAATCAGACCACAGGAGGTGAGTTCTGATAGGGGAACACAGAGAAGAATGGCTTCACCAATGTAATTTTATTGGACACAATATAAGAGATAGGGTTAGATGATGACAAATGTGACTACAGGCATTCACCAATGTAGGATATTTACGCTTTTCACACTTACTATTATTCACATATTCACCATTATTACTATATATTCACATTTATCCTTAGCTCTGGTTCAGTGCTGCAGGTCAAAAATAGCAACACAAACAATATAAAATCTTCCTGTGTTTCAGTTTCAGGTACTGAGCTTTGAAAGTAGAACTGAATCCCTAAAGGATAAGTTTCCTGTTGAAGCATTGCAGACTCAATTCACAATAGGTTACTAATTCAGTACAGATGGAAAAAATTCAAGGTTCATTTCTATTCAAACTTCTAAATACAAAGTAAAGAGGAAAATATCAAAAGATCTATCAAAGATTTTTCACACTCTCCTTTCTAGTAATATGTTCTGGATTATTTGGACTAATTTTCCCACTGAGGACAACTAAGTGATGGATTAAAGAAAAACTTTTTAAGTCTTAAAAGTATTGAAGATGTGACAGGTAGAAAAGGATTGTTAGGATAAAATCAAAGGGAAAGAAGGAATCTGGAGAAATAAGAGCATACAGAAGCCATTTTTGTTATGGAAGCATTTGTCTACCCAAGAACATTTGTACTTTCTGGTAGATGATCTCATATTCCATGGGGAAGGGACCAAAGCCCAGTAATACCCTAGTTGGGGAGTCTATGAGGTGACCTTTACATATTAAGCTGGGACCCCAAAGAATCATAAGGATATATCTCAAATTAAGAATAAGCTAAAATAAACCCCCCTCCACCCTCAAATTTCAAAGGGTATCTCGGAGAGTTGCTCTCATCCTAATTAAGGGATAGGAGGAAATACTGTCCCTGAAGCACAAAAGCATAACTTACTAAGATTTGAACTAAATTCATATCACCTGAGTGATCAAAACAACAAAAACTAAAAGACCTTTAGAGCATGATTTTAATTTAAAGTAACTGAGAACTTTCCCAAATAAGAAAAAGCTGAAGGAGTTCATCACCACCAGACCAGTATTCCAGGAAATGTTAAAAGGATTTCTTTAAGAAAAAGATAAAATAAAATAAAAAATATGAATAAGAAAATATCACAAAGAAAAATATTATCACCGAGAAAGGCAAATATAATAAAAGTAATGGATCATACAAACACTAAAACTAGTACAAAGATTAAAATGCAAAACTAGAAAGATCATGTGTAATTACAACAGTAAACTAAGGGATACACACAAGAAGTAAAAAAAATAATAATAAAAAATAAAAAATGTGAAAGGGGTGAGTAAAAATGGTAGTAATTTTAGAATCTGTTCATACTTAAGTGACCATCAATTTAAAATAGACTGATATAAACATAGCTTGATATATACGAAGCATGTAGTAACCACAAACCAAAATCCACAAGAGATATACTTACAGAGTATAAGAAATAAAGAGAAAGTAATCCAAACACAACACTACAGAAAGTCATCAAGGTATAAGAGAAGAGAGCAAGAGAATAAGAAAGGAACAGAGACCAACAAAAACAATTGAATTACTAAAATCGCAATAACTATATACCTAGCAATTATTACTTTAACTGTAAATGGGTTGAATGCTTAAATCAAAAGATGAATGGATAAAGAAGAGGTGATACATACACACAATGGAATACTATGTGACCACAAAAACGAATGAAATCTTACCATTTTGCGACAACATGGATGGATCTAGAGGGTATTATGCTAAGTGAAATGAGTCAGACAGAGAAAGACAAATACCATATGATTTCACTTGTATGTGGACTCTGAAAAACAAAATAAATGAACAAATAAAACAGAAAGAAACTCATAGCTACAGGGAACAAACTGTTGTCATATAAGGGGGGATTGGAAGTCTGGGTGAAAAACATGAAGGGATTAAGAAGTACAAGTATGCAGTTACAAAACAGTTAGAGGATATAAAGTACAGCTTAGAGAATATAGTCAATAATATTGCAATAACTATATATGGTGTCAGGTGGGTGCAAGACTTATGAGGTGATAACTTTATAAGTTATATAAATGTGTAACCACTATGCTGTACACATGAAACTAGTATAATTTTGAATGTCAACTGTAATTGAAAGATAAAAATAATTTCTTTTAAATAAAGTAATTGAGAACTAGTAGTTCTCTTAGGTACCCTATGTAGACATGGACTTTTACCCTTTAATTTAGGCCTCAAAGAATACCCCTAAGTAATTTTTCAAAAACAATATAACTAAGCACATAAGGAAAAAAGAAACCATGAACAAGAAGCATAAAAAACAAATTCACAAACAGATCTACAAATAATTCTTAAAGTACAATCATCACTCGCAGTTTCTAAAACATAGATGACAAAAATAGATTATACTATAAATAAAAGAAAATTCTTGCAGTATCTGCCAAAAAGAGGAAACTGTATAAATCTAGCATATTAGAAAAAGTTACAAATAGGTTCTGGAAATGAAGAGTACTTACAATATTGAAAAACAATAACTAAGCAGATGGATTTAAAGACAAATAGAACATAGTAAACATAGTAAAGAGCAAAATAAGTTACCTGGAAAATAAGTCAGAGGGAATTTTACAGAAAGCAAAGCAGGTCAATGAAAAGACGAATTCACAGAAGTTAAGAAATATGGAAGACAAAATGAGAAATATAATGCATATTTAATTGGAGTTCCTGGAGGAAAGGAGAGAAAAGGGCAGAGGCAATGTGTGAAGACGATGAATGAAAAACTTCCAGAAAATAAAAGACATTTAAGAATTTCAATAAATCTCCCACAAATAATTGTCTCTTAAACATTTCCTGTCTAAAGACATTATAATAAAAGCATGGAACAACGAAAGGCCAAGAAAATCTTAAACACAAAGAAATGAGAGATATCTTCAAAAGAGCAAAGTTAGATTTATCACTGTCTTGTCAATAGCAACAATGGAAATCAGGAGAGGAAACAATGTCTTTACTTTGCTGAAAGAAAAGTACTGCCAATCTGAAAAATCTATGCCCAGAGAATCTGAAAAATCTAAGCCCAGAGAATCAGCCAATTCAAAAGTTAATTTTACTTTCAAATACTACTACTATTAACTTTTTTTTGGTTGATCGCGGAAAACAGAAAGGAGGTATAAATAACCAACATCAGGCTATAGACCAGAGGTCAACAAACTATGGCCTGCAGGCTTGCTGCTTATTTTTGTCAACACAACCATGTCCATTCATTTACATATTGTCTATGCTGTTTTCATAATACATGGTGAAACTAAGAGATATGGCCCTAAGGCCTAAATATTTAATATCTTCCTCTTTAAGAAAAATGAGCAAACTAAATGCATTATAATTAATTTCACAAAGATGTTGTGAAAAGCAAGACCCCAAACAGTACATATGAGCCCTACTCCATTGTATAAATTTCAAAGGTAGATTAACCTATACATGTATTACGTAAAGCTGCATATGTAGTTGGTAAAACTATGAAGAAAATAACTGTCACAAAAGTCAGAAGAGTGGTTACCTTTGGTGTGAGGAAGGATATGATCAGGGAAGGACTTGCAGGCTATGTGAGTGAGAGAAGTGTTTTGATGATGGTTATGTTTTATTTCTTGACTTGGGTGGTGGTTATAGGTATGTTTGCTGTATGATTATCCATTAAACTCTATGTATATGTTTTCTGCATAATTATGGACTGCATTTTGCCCCCCTTCAAATTCATATGTTTAAGCCCTAGTAACATTATGACTATATTTGGAAATTGGACCTCTAAAAAGGTAATTAAGATTAAATGAGGCCATAGGATGGGCCTTAATCCAATAAAACTGGTGTCCTTCCTTATAAGGCCAGGAAGAGATACCAGGAATGCATGCCCACAGAGTGAAGACCACGTGAGAACACAACAGGAAGACAGTATCTAAAGCCAAGGAGTGAAGTTTTTGGAGAAATCAACCTTGCTAGCACCCTGATCTTGGACTTCCAGCCTCCAGAACTGTGAGAAAATTAATTTCTGCTGTTTAAGCCACCTAGTCTTTATGCACTTTCCTGACATATGTTAAATTTCACAATTTTAAAAATGAAGATTTTTCTACAAATTTTACATGCATTTCACAAAAAGAGAAAGCAGACTAATATCCTTTTCTAAATAGTGTTTTTTCTAAATAGGCAAATATTTAACCATTGCTATAAGAACCCTTGCTTGCTTGGCACTGGTAGGAGTTCTAGCAATTTGTTAACGTGGTCATAGGCTTTTGTAAAATTTGAAAACATATCTGCAATCTATTAAGATTGATCTATTTCACACCTTCCTTTGTGTCTGTTGGGTTGCATTGGAGTAGCTGTAGCATTTTGAGGAACCAGCTAGTCACGGTTGAATTGAGGATACGTTTAGTGTGGTTGGGTTTACTTCTGGGTGTAGTTAAGTTATTGTTAGTCATCTGTTGGTTATAGTTTGTACTATGATATGAATGTTGGTGTCATAATATGAAAATTTCTACCATGAGAGGTTTATGAATAGTGAAAGAGAAAGAAGTCTGAAAAATATGAACTACAAGCTATCCTGTGATAATTTTTTTCTAAACATTTCCTATATAAAATTATAAGCAGAAGATTCTCTTTCACAATATCTAGTGAAAAGTTGTCTCATGTCAAGAATATATTCATAAGCAGCATCGTATATAATTATAAAAGTATGAGGTCTGACAATTAAGTCCACGAACTTGTTGCAACGTCGTTGCTAACCTTTTTTGATACCAGAGGGATTATTCATTATGAATTTATACCGACTGGACAAACAGTTAACCAAGTTTACTATAGAAGTGCTGAAAACGCTATGTGAAAAAGTTAGACGACCTGAACTTTTCACCAACAATTCATCACAACAATGCACCAGCTCACACGGCACTGTCTGTGAGGAAGTTTTTAGCCAGTAAACAAATAACTGTATTGGAACACCCTCCTTACTCACCTGATCTGGCCGCCAATGACTTCTTCTTTCTTTACCTGAAGATAAAGAAAATATTAAAAGGAAGACATTTTGATGACATTCAGGACATTAAGGGTAATACAACAACGGCTCTGATGGCCATTCCAGAAAAAGAGTTCCAAAATTGCTTTGAAGGGTGGACTAGGTGCTGGTATTGGTGCATATCTTTCCAAGGGGAGTACTTTGAAGGTGACTGTAGTGATATTCAGCAATGAAGTAAGTAGGACTTTTTCTAGGATGAGTTCGCAAACTTAATTGTCTGACCTCATATATCTGAAATAAGAATTGAGTCTGAATCTTTGGTGCCCAGCCCAATAGCTGGTTCATAGAAGGTACTGAGTAAAAAATTAACTACATGAACACATAATGAATGACTCAGGCTTTCTTCACTTTGCAGAGATTTTCATTTTAAATATTGAGGTATCGTAAGATATTTCTTTGAGTTTTATATTACGTAGTACCAACCATCTTTTTTGAAACAGATTTGGTCTTGTTTCAGTATTCTAAGTCCTACCTCTCCAGAAACCCCTTAGTCTTAGGAAAACTGATTGGTCACCCTACAGCTTCTCAGGTCCCATATGAATGTTTAAAATGGAAATAAAGAAGAGTGACTTGAAATACTTTTTTAAGTTGCAAGGCTGATGTCAGTTAGAATTATCCAAATAACTGTAATTCAATCAAAATTTATTAACATGATTTTAAACTGGGACACACAGATATTCAAAAAGTATAATTTGAATGAATGATGATTTTAAATTTCACTTTTATTTTTCTGTGGAGACTTGTCCTTCCTTTGTATAAAATTTTATGACTTGTTTTGGTTGACTTTTGATTCACAGGAGGTAGGCAAAGCAAAATTGAATTTTAAAATGCTGTTTCTTCTTGGCATTACACCCAACCAGGTGAAAAGTGGAACCCTGAGTTAAGAAGCCAGTTGGGTGCCTGAATAACACCATATAACACATATTGACAGAGTTGCCTCCATTATGTGTTAACCACTTCCAGGAGAAAATAGGCTTAATTTTGTCAGAGCAACTGATAAAATAAGCTAACTCTTTTCTTATACAGTGATTACTCATGACCTTACTTTTCCTTCTAAAATCCAATTGTAATAATTTTCCTCTGTTTTTCAGCAAAGTGTTTTTTGATATTGTAACAGGTATTATGCAAATATACATCACATTGGATTGGAATTTTTCTTTAACAGTAAGAGCAAAGTTCTTGCTGGCAAGATAAGTGTAAATGTCTTTAATTATCCTTACTACACAGCAGTCTGAGTACAAAGTATCAGGCTGCAAATAGAAACAATTAATTAGACTGGATATGTTGAGAACTAGATTGTTAATTCAATTCATGGAGGATAAAGCAGTTAATTACCTTAGAAGACCAACTTTCTTGGTCCCTTATGATCTGAGATGTTATTTGAGATGTGTAAGCTGGTACAATCATCATCTGTATTTTTTCCACAATTGATAGATTCCAACAAAATAATGACTTTGGCATAATTGAGAAATGATTCTAAGATACAGAAGTCAAAAGTTGCTGCCATAGACAAGGCACTAAGAACACAAATGAGGGATGACTGTAAATTTCCATAGCCATCAGTTTTTCTGCTTCTTCCAATTTTTAAACCAAAAGATAGATGATAAATAATAATGCTCAGTTTTAAAATGTTTAAAGAGTTGATTCAAATATGCCTATTAGGTCCTTATTTCTTCATGGTCAATTTAAGAAGTTTCAGAAATCAAAGTAAAGTGAGGCATGAAGAAAACTATATGTTCAGGCATCTTCTGTGGCTTTCCACTGCAGTAGGTATTTTATTCTCTTTTTCAGTAATAAATGAATAGTTTTTGCACACTTTTCAAAAATAGCCAAAAATGTTTTCATTTCCTTAAAATCATTAACAACAATAGTTAACATAACTTGCGTACTTAGTGTATACATGAGGTCTGACAGTGAACTTTGTAAACTTATCCTAGAAAAAGTGCTGCATACCTCATTGCTGAATATCATTATGGTCACCTTCGAAGTACTCCCCTTGGGAAGCTATGCACTGATGCCAGCACATAGTCCACCCATCAAAGCAATTTTGGAACTCTTTCTGGAATGGCCATCAGAGCTGTAGTCGTATTACAATTGATGTCCTGAATGTCATCAAAATGTCTTCCTTTCAATATTTCCTTTATGTTTGGGTAAAGAAAGAAGTCACTGGGGGCCAGATCAGGTGAATAGGGAGGGTGTTCCAACACAGTTATTTGTTTACTGGCCAAAAACTCCCTCACAGTCAGTGCTGTGTGAGCTGGTGCATTGTTGTGATGCAAGAGCTCCTTTGGGACCATTTTGCGGACACTTTTCCCATGTCAAGATTTTCAGCTAAGATTTTCCTAACTGTTTCTCTATAGATGTTTACTTAGTCTGCTATGCTTCTCACAGTCACCCAATGATTTTGACGCACAATGAGACGAATTTCTGCAATATTTTCGTCAGTTCTTCTCATTACTGGTTGCACTGACCTCTCTTCATCAGTGATGCATTCTCTCCCCTCAGAATAATGTTTAATCCATTTGCACACTGCCATTTTTGTCATGGCATTATTCCCATAAACATGGACTAACATGTCCTTGATTTCACTTCCACTCTTGCCAAGTTTAAAAAGAAATTTAATTCATTGCTCTAATTCAAGCTCAGCATTCTCATGATGGCACACAAAAACATGAAACAATAATGAACGCCACTCAGCAAGACACCACCACATGTCGACACAAACACAGCTCTGCGACACTGATATACCAAGGTTATGAAACCTGACCTAGTTGTTTGTACAGTGCTGCCAATGTAAGTACATGGTGGCAAGTTCGCGAACTTAATTGTCAGACCTCATACAGGCTAACCATGCCTGTAAAGGGCTTAATATTATATCAATTAAAAAAATGTTTTAAAAAGCTTGAAACTTAGAGAGTTTAACTTGCCTGTGCAAGGACCCACAACCCATAAATGGAAGAACCAGTTTTGAAGCTCAAAGAACCTGACCAAACCAGTGTGCTCTACTGAGCCCTTTTCACAAGAATGACTTCATCAATGGGAAATTGTATCTACAGTTTATGCTCACATAGAGCCTAAGAGTGGGACATACTTTTGGTTTATGAGCAGATTTATGTGTATTTTTAAAAGAAGTCTTAAAATTATCTCAAAATATCTAGTATCAAATTGTGTGTCTTACCCATGAAGTGGATTTATATCAAAATTTAAACTTAGAAAACAGACATGGGAAATATACTAGCTTTATTTTTATTATACTCATCTGTGTCCCATAGCACTCATCATGCATAATTAACCAGCCTTTTCACAAAACATTTTTAGATAGTTTAGTATGGATAGGACTTCAGGATCATGACTGTCAGTAACCCAAATAGCTATAGACAACTGTTTGTCATTGATACCTAACATCTTCTCATCTATAGATCATGAGCTGCCCTCCCTATTTCATATCCAATCTCACTCGATACCACATTGATTCTTCCCACAACTTACTGCCTTACATGCACTGTTGCTTCTTATGGATTTATTTATAGGCACATAACATTCTTGCAGACATTTCAGTTAAGTAGTTTCTATAAAATATAAGTTGTGCTGAATTGCTTCAGTAAACCTCACCTACCTTGTGGTAGAACTTTTGGCTTCATACATTGGTCAAATTAATGACTTAAAAAAACCTTTTGAGCATGTACTACATTGTAAGATACTCTATTCTCTAAATTTTATCTGTGACAGTCTGAAGAAGGCCAAAGTAGAATTATACATCTGCAGACAAAGCCTGAGATTTAGTCTGTAGATTATTTAATCTGTACCTCAGGGTTTTTATGTTTCTTTGTTTTACTTCAACTCCTACTCGAAGGGATGTATTTATTTATTTAATGCCTGATCAAACCTAGATTAAGATCAACATCCAAATAAGCATCTGTGGGAGAAACAAAAGTAAAAGCATTCATCCTAATGGAATTAAGAAACTTAGACACATAATAATAAGTGACAAAGGAAAGGTACAATGCAGAGTTGTACTCTTCAGTATGGTAGCAAAAACCTACAGTATATGTGGCTATTGAGCACTTAAAACACAGAAAATTTAAATTAAGATGTGTTATATTACAAAGTCTGACAACTAAGTTCATGAACTCATCCTAGAAAAAGTGCTACATACCTCATTGCTGAATAGCACTACAGTCACCTTCGAAGGGCTCCCCTTGGGAAGCTATGAATTGACACCAGCACCTAGTCTACCCTTCAAAACAATTTTGGAACTCTTTTTCTGGAATGGCCATCACAGCTGTCGTTGTATTACCCTTGATGTCCTGAATGCCATCAAAATGTCTTCCTTTATCTTCAGGTAAAGAAAGAAGTCATTAGGGGCTAAATCAGGTGAGTAGGGAGGGTGTTCCAATACAGTTATTTGTTTACTGACTAAAAATTCCCTCACAGACAGTGCCGTGTGAGCTGGGGGTGTCAAAAGGCATTATCTATTTTTACTTGCCCTTTCATAGTACTGTCACTCACATGAGATGAACAGACTCCAGGTAATTACTTCTCTTTCAGTCTGGATCTACAATGAGAGATCCATCTGACCCCAAGCCAGCCCAATCTGATTGAGCCAGAACTCATATGGAGAATATGAGCAAGAAAGAAATGGTTGTTTATATAAGCCACAGGGATTTGAAAATTGTTTGTTATGCAGCATTACCTGACCAATACACATACACAATATGATTGATCTTCACAGTAATTCTGTGAGGAAGATACTGCTAGCCCCATTTTAAACAAAGAAAATATTACTCACAGAGAATAAATGCCAAAGTCACAAAACTAATAGATGGTAGGAACAGGCTTGGAATCCAAGATATTCTGATCTAGGCCAGGGGTGTCCAAACTTTTTTCAATGTTTTTTACCAAGGGCCATATACGGTAAAATACACAAACAGCCGGGCTGCTCACTCGAGGTGAAGTATGTATTGCCTCGCCTGGTTTGTTTAAGTAAACTAAATATATTTTTGGAATTTTCTGCGGGCCAGTTAACAATGGATTGCGGACTGCAGTTGGCCCGCAGGCTGCAGTTTTGACATCCCTGCTCTAGGCTATATTGATACTTAAGGAAAATTACTCTTATTTTATATATAATAATATGTGAATTTTAGTATTGTACGATAGAATATTTATTTAGTTGGATATAGGAATATTTATATATGCTTTGTTTTGCTAGTTATGAATTCTCTCCAGTTGAAGTACATATATCTTAAAAGTTGGATGTTTACCTGATGCCTCTTTGTATTCACCACAGCATTGAGCCTTTTACTTTGTTAATTCATAGAAAAAAATTTGCAGATTGACAGATTGATGTAATGACAATTTTATCATATATTTGCTATTCATATAACATGACCTCTGTCATTATCACTAAAAAAACAAAAAAAAACCACACACACAAAACATACACACACACACAAAAAAAACAAGAATTGTTTTTGTGTCTATTTCTAAGGTCTCAATAAAAGTAAGACTAACTGTCTTAGTTCTGGGCTCTTCTTTCCCTCATTGCTAGGCCTAGGCTCTTGGCTGATGGCTTGTACTCTGTTACCCTCTGGAGAATCACTGAATTTTGTGCTTTTGAGTAAAGAATAACAACAGACTGGCAAGGGCACAGCAACAGAGAGCTACACTTTCAAAGAAATACAGATTCCGAATCCATTTATTTACAAATTGTAAAAAAATATAGCAGTAAATAATGTGATGAAAAATTAAAATTTTCTATATTTGATACACTTCCCTATACATTTTGTTTTTAAAACTGAAAATTTTGATATGTATGATTATTTAAAATGTTAACACATTTGTTTCTTTTTTCTTAAAATTATAGAATCCCTCATTAAAATTTTTGCAAAAATTGAAGCAACAAGTTAATAATCTATATTTCTAAGGGAAACTACTTTCAGATAATTTTTACCATTATATTTTAAATTGTAGTAAACTATGTAGTTATCTTTACTGGTATTCTCAAATTACTGTGAAGTGTCCTTTCATTTCAGCCTAAAGAACTCTCTTTAGCACTTCTTGTGGAACAAGTCTACTAGCTATAAATTCCCTATTTTTCTTTTTTTTTTTTGACCTGGGAAGGTCTTAATCCTGCCTTAATTTTTGAAAGACAGTTTTTCTAGATATAGAATTCATGATTAAGATGGGATTTTTTGTTTTGTTTTGTTTTTTTCTTTTATTTTTCTTTTAGAGCTTTAAATATGTCATGTCTGGCCTTAATGATGAGAAATCAGTCAGTAATCTTATTGAGTAGGTAATATTTTTTACTGATACACTTCAGACAGACTGTCCTATTAAAAATATGTTAAGATAAAAATGAGGAAGGCAAATAAAAAGAAATTCTGATAGGAGACCAGTGTTTTATTAGACCTTAGAATTTCTAGGCTAAAAGAAACACTAAAGATTAGTTGTCCAGCTGTTTTGGCTAATAATATGTGAATGTTTTATACAAGGGTTCAAGTAATATAATAGGATTTTGTAGGATTCAGAATAAAAAATCTAAATCAGTTGCATACAAGGAAGATTTTGCATCATCAAGATTTGATTAATTTTGCTTTGTAAGCTAAGTTTAATTTATTTGAGGGCAGACATTTCCTCTCTTAAACTGAGCCACAGCAGACATCAATATGCAACCATGTCATTTTTCCCCCTGAGATCATATTCATCTTTAGAGTCCTCAAAACACATTTCCCACTCTCCTACGTTATTCCTAATAGTTTATCTCTAGAATGGAGAGTGAAAAATGTTGTGAACATCTTAGATCTCTCCACTACTGTCAGTCACTTACACACTTATCTCCACTAACTATGTTAAAGATTGGGTTGTGATGCCCATTTAAGTATCTACCTGATTAGTCTAAAGCCCCCTTTCTTCCTCATTGTTTATCTTCACTTCCTAAAGGACAGGGACTAATTCAGAACAGCATAGGAATCAAAGGAAGATTGCTTATAACCAAATTTCTCACTATTTGCTCTTTTTTATTAACCAATCTCTGCTTACCCTGAAAATACAAGGGAAATTAAGGAAAAAACAAAACAAAACAAAACAAAACAAAAAAACAAGAAAGAGGCAATATGCAGATAATTAGACAAAAGATACAATTTTGACATCAGACGCTCTTTTCTTCCCTATTTGTTTTTTCCTTTTTATTTCAGGCATGGGGGTTCATGTAATAACTTTGGTTATATATTTATATAACATATATAAATATATCTATAGCTTCTGATACTGCCTATGTCTCCAGGTGTCTATTTGCACATTAGGAAATACCATTTGGGAACTGACTATTCCATATTTTCAAACTTAGGCAAGTATAGATACAGACAGACCTGAGCAGTGACTATAGAGAATCAGGTGCTGTATTTGTTCTCAACATAGCCAGTATCAAAGAGCTTAACCCTTTCTAACTTGTAAAGAACAAAGATTACTTAACTGAACAAAGGCTTTGGTACCCTCAACATCTACGATTTCAAAGCAGAAATGAGGGGTAAGGTAGAGGGTATGAGGAGGACAGGATGGAAGAACAGAAATTACAAAGAAAACATTTTTCTTGAATTTCTATCTTTTTTTTTTTTTGGTGGGATACAAAAAGGAGAATATGTGATCAAACACAGCATTCACTTTGATTTTTTAACATTCCAAACTTTCCTAGGACAGCCTTCTATGGAGCAGATTTTCTATCACTGTTAGAAGTCATCTTGGAATTAATCTGAAATAATCAATTTTTTTCTTTTTTCTTTTTAGATAAGGAGATTAAGGGTACCAAATTAAAATATTTGCCTCAAGTCATGCTGCAACTGACTCCCAGATATCCTTCCTCAATTGGGACTCATCTGAAAAACAGAAAGCATAAAATAAAATAATGTGTGTGACTATTTACTCAATTACTCAATGTACCAAGGATGGTACATTGCTAGCAAAATTCTAGAATAATAATGAAGTTAATTCATAACATTCAATGGTTGCCTTAGGACATTAGGGCTTAATTCTCTTAAAAAACTGTGGTAGAAAAAGGTTATAATAGCACACTATTACCATCTGGCTTCCTCCTGTCACAAACTATTTGGGAGCTGATTCACAAATTTTTGGGGGGCTCATCCATAAAATGGAAGCTACAGTGAATTTATAAGAGTTATAAAATTAAAGTATAAACCTTACTGTTTGGCTGCTAGAAGATTCCGGATGATGGACACAGCCTGTTTCCGCTGTGACCTTGAGTTATGATTAATTTTACGTAAGCAGGAGCTAATACATTAGAGGGAAATAATCTTTGCCCCACCTTGAAACAAAAGCATAAATTTCACTTGTGTTGTAGTTTCTGTAATAATGATTTTGCTATGAAATGAATCCAAAATAGCTCGACACTGGAAAGACTGGCTAATAAAGCATTTTGTGTACTTATTAAGAAGAGTAAAATGCCACAGAATCAAATAATTACCTGCAAATAATTATCAGGAACTTTTTTCCTAAAAAAAGTTGACTCTTTCTCTAGGGGGGGCATCCATAACCAAAGGCATAGGGAAGCATTTTTCCCTCTCGTGCAATGATGATGATACTCAAGAAACAATCGAGGGTAAATATAATCAGAAACAGGAGGCAGAATTTAGCAGTGGGTAGGGCCAAATAATTTAAGTTCATCCCTTTAGTGACAAAGGATCACTTATTTTTCTTATAGTTTGTCTGTGGATAATTAAATACCTGCAAGAAGAAATAGTAACATTCACTGAAATGAATCCATCTTTTAGGTATGATTGCCCTTCAATGAAGAAAGTAACCTTGATTTTTCTGATGCCCTCACCAAAGCATTCATTTAATAACTGTATAACCACTTATTTTAATCCAAATGGCCTGGTATGTCATAAGAAGGGTTCAGTTCCTTCTTAAAGATACGCTGCTGTGGGGTTTGATGGAATCTGAGTACAATTCAGGATTAAGAATGCTGAGTCACTAGGCGAAGTCACTATGAGTTGTCTGAAATGAGAAACTGAAATTAAGATTGAGGATGAAGGTGCCCAGAATAAGCCACCAGGGCAAAAAAAATTATTTTGAGCCGAAGACATTTGAGTTCCTAAAATCCCTCATTTGTCCAAAGCAGAGTCTCCCAAAATAACTCAGTTGTCACAAATTTCCTGTGGGGACAAATCGAATCTTATTTTCTATAAGATGAGAAGTGGGTACTGTGCTCAAACATTGTCATAAAACCATAATATCTCTCATGTATTCTCCGGAGAGTCTGTCTGCTGTCTGTCTGTCTGTCTATCTATCTATCATCTATCAAAAAAGTCATTTGTTTTTCTATAAGTGCCCTTTCTCCCCCTCTTCTAAAAAGTCATTTTATCTCCCAGAAGTGCCCCACTTGTCCTCCCCATTCCCTACTAAGATGACATAAAAGCCCCACATAGATTATAATGCTAAGAGAAGTAAGTCAGAGAGAAAAAGTGGAGAACCATATAATTTCACCTCCTTGAGTCATATTTTATCTGTGAGTTCACATGCACACATCTGTGAATAAAAATCTATCTTTTCTGTTGCTATTATGTTTTATGTCAGTTTACTTTTCAGTTCCCTATCAGATAATTTGAAAGAGTAGAGAAAAATATCGTTTATTTTTTTTTTTCCTCCAACAAGGATCAGGGTCACAAAATCAGATCAGAATTTTGTATAGTGTTGTACGGGTCACCCCCTTCCCTACTTGGGAAATTTAACACATGGTCCATTGTCAGTTTACTTTACAGTTAGGAGTGATCATGTAACACTGTTCTGATCAATTAAGTAAAATAATAAATTTTATGGAATTGGTTTCTGTTTGCCTAATCAAAGGGGGAAAGGTGGCGAGGCATCTCCTATTTGTCTCTTCTTCCTCCCTTGAATCATGGATGCAATCTTTGAAGCAGCACACAGCCCTCTATTATCTATGAAGGGAAGAACATGACAACAAATGACAATTTTCTAAAGATGAAACAAAAAATTAAAAAGAAAGTTTGAGTTTGTGGATCTGATAGGTAAACCTAAACTATCAACGGCCTTCTTCAGGATTTTTTGTTAGGAGAGAAAAATTGTCAGGGGAGAAAAATTCACCCTGATTTGTTTAAGCCACTGTAACGCATACACTGTAAAGTTCAGGCAACTAAAATCTTAATTAAGGAAAACAGTTAAGACAAAAACAGGAACTTAAAGACCAGAATCAGGAGGGATAAGGAAAGCATAGAGGCCTTAAAACACTCATTGCTCTTGCTGTTTTCTTCTGTTTCTCCAGAATTTTATTTGAAGTTCAACCAACTTAGTATCTTTTCTCCCTTTCAGGAGCCTAATGGAAGAGAAGGGAATTATGTAAGCAAATTGCAGTGGCTGAGTCCTGGGTGTTTCCTCTGACTGTAGCTAGTTTCTAGTAAAAAAAAAAAAAAAAAAAAATCCATCCTCCTGCCCTGTCCTCTCTTGGTCCCCTTCAGAAGAGCCTTTGAAATTCTATAACAGCAGTTAAGTAAGTGAAGTGGGTTATTACACTTCTTCCTTTTCCTTGGAGAAACAGGGACCATTTATACCTCTTAGCAGACTTTATGAGTGGCTCTTTTGCTGAAAAGCTGGAGGCCTAGAAGGAAAGGAAACAATACGGAAATACATATGAAATATTTCCTGGGGATGACTATGTAAAATTTGGGGTGACTGGAAAATATACTGCTTATATAAAGATACCCTTTTGTGCATAGAAGAAAACATAGGTACTAAACATATGGACCTTGGGTTCACGGAGCATTTTATGATTTGACTCCAAAGGCAAGGGAAGTAAAAGCTAAAATAAATGAATGGGACTATATCAAACTTAAAAGCTTCTGCACAGCAAAAGAAATGATCGACAAAATAAAAAGGCAACCAACTGAATGGGAGAAGACTTTTGCAAACAATGCCTTTGATAAGGGGCTAATACCCAAAATATATAAGGAACTCATACAACTCAACAACAACAAAAAACAACCCAATTGAAAAATGGGCAGAGGACCTGAAGAGACATTTCACCAAAGAGGACATACAAATGGCAAATAGATGTATGAAAAAAGACTCAACATCACTAATCATCAGAGAAATGCAAATGAAAACCACAATGAAATATCACCTCACCCCAGTCAGAATGGCTTTCATCAACAAGACAAATAGTAACAAGTGTTGGAGAGGCTGTGGAGAAAAAGGAACCTTCATACACTGTTGGTGGGAATGCAGACTAGTGCAGCCGTTATGGAAGGCAGTGTGGAGGTTCCTCAAAAAATTACGAATAGAATTACCATATGACCCAGCAATCCCTCTCCTGGGTATCTACCCAAAAAATCTGAAAACATTTATCCATAAAGACATGTGTGCTCCAATGTTCATTGCAGCTTTGTTTACGGTGGCCAAGACATGGAAACGACAAAAATGTCCTTCAATAGATGAATGGATAAAGAAGTTGTGGTATATATACACAATGGAATACTATTCTGCCATAAGAAAAGATGAAATAGTACCAATTGCGACAACATGGATGGATCTTGAGAGTATGATGCTAAGTGAAATAAGTCAGACAGAAAAAGTAAAGACCCATATGATTTCACTGATATGTGGCATATAAAACTAAAAACAATAAAAGAACAAGATAAACAAATGAAAAAACAAAAACTCATAGACATAGGTAATAGTTTAGGAGTTACCAGAGGATAAGGAGGAGGGGGGCTCTAGAAGAGGGTAAATGGGGTCTAATATATGGTGATGGAAAGAGAACTGACTCTGGGTGGTGAACACAAAATGTGAGATATAGATGATATAATACAGAATTGTACACCTGAAATCTATGTAGCTGTACTAACAATTGTCACCCCAATAAACTTTAATTAAAAAACAAAACACCCTTTTGCTAGCGTGAGTGCCTTGGGAGGAGCATCTTAGAGGAGACACTGGCTCCCCACTAGGTACCCAGATAGATGCTCTGCATGACACTGTGTCAGACACTGAAGGTTCTTGAATTGTCAATATAATAAAGCAAAATTAAAATTAAAAGTACACATTATTTTTTACTCAAATAAAAGAAACACCAAAACCTTATTTTTAAGTCACATATCTGAGACTAATAAATGCTTCTGCTCTTCCCCTTCAAAACCCAGGTGTTTCTGCGGCTCAAATGCAAGCTTTGGGTAACTTTGTTTGGTGATTGGCCTTTCAGGGTAGACTCTCTTAGGATCCCAAGATGCCTGGAGAAATGGGGAAAGGAAAGGAGAGAGAAAGAGCTTGGTAACATTTATGGAGTACCTACAGTGAACCAGGTACTGTATTAAGAGCTTGGTTAAAACATTGTTAGAAACAAGACAACAGGACAAATTGGAATTGCATATATTAAGCTCCACATCACCGAACTGAGACTTAACCTACAGTTTTTGTTCTCCCAGAAATGGAATTTTTAAACTAGTCAATCAGGAATCGCCTGATCAACACTAATGAGGTAATCTGTTTGATAGACCTCCTGCCACGGCCCAAAGTAACTTTGTAATAACCCACCCACTTTTCTGCCTAGTGCAACTTCCTTGTTCCAGCTCCCTTCTGCCTATAAAAGTTTTCATTTTGTACAGATCCTTGGAGCTCCTTTCTATCTGCTAGATTGGATGTTGCCTGACTGAGATCAATATTTGCTCAAATAAACTCTAAAAAATTTTAATATGCCCCATCTTATCTTTTAACACTATATACTGAATGTGTTTCTGTGGGAAAGATGTGTGTGTGGGTAAACTATTGGGTGGGTAATGTGGAATGGGCAGAATGTGAGGTAGGGGATCTGGTGGGGGGGGCATACGCAATGTGAGGAGACAGTGTGAGGAGTGCAGCAGAGCTTATGGGGTGGGGGATGTACGTACATGTAGGGTGGCAGAGGACACAATACTAGCACCAGTGGGATGAGTAGGCAAGCTCTCAGTACTCTGGGAAAAGAGACATTGATTGAACAACACAGAGCGAGAAAGTGTAAAAGGTGAGAAAGTGTCAAAAGCAGACAAATGTGGCCACTTCCTATTTTATATTTTACCTAGGGGCAAGGCTTTATGGATTCTATGACTGGAATCCAAAACACTTTTTCCAAACATCTCCAACATAGTTAAGAGAAACAAACAAACAAAACACATTAACATGCCTGGGAGCGCATCCCATCTACTTGGCAGCAACTAACCAATCTACACTCCCAAAGGGGAGTACTGTTGAAATGTTTAGCTACAGAAACTAATCACTGAGTCATATAATAGTTTCTGCTCGAGGAGAAATAGTGATCATGAGCAGGTTGAAAAATATATTTACAGATATATATACTTACTAGAAAATATATTTACTTAAATTTTACTCTCTGCTGACTTTACCCTTTTTTTATCCCCCCAAAAACGTTTACAGAAGTATTTCACTCCACCAAGGAAACTAAAATTATAATAGGCAAATGGCTTCAAAAGAAAAATAAGAGCAGAAAGGATCTGAATGGAGGGCCCAAACATCTTCCACTTTGCTTAATGAAACTCAATATAAAACCGTAAGAAATGCAAATACCAGAGGTGCCAAAAAAATGTATACACATGACTTGTATTCACCTTTTGTTATCAGTATATACTGAGTATTACAATTTTAATATAGTTTTTTTCTTTTCTTAAAATATGTATACTTTTTTTGGCACCCTCTGCATAAAGACTCAAAGGGTTATAGGTCACAGCTGGGATTAACCAATCGTGGTGATTCAGAGGAATTCATAAAACCTATTATTACCTCTATGGAGTTTGAGGCCTATTGTTTGCACCACAATGAGTGTCCTTTGAAAAGGATTAACATGGGAAAGGACAGGTCTTACTAGAACTTGTTTCTTGTGCACTACAAATCTTACTGGGGAAATATTTACTCCTTTTTCCACTGTAGGATAGGAAAAATTATTTTCCCTCTACCTTTCTGAGGTCTTGGCTGAGACACCCTGTAATAAAAGATAGATTGATAAGAGAAAAACAGAAGTTTATTTACGTGTTGTACGTTGTTTTGATAGGATTTCAAATCCACTTGTTTATGACAAAAATAAAGTTGTTATTATAAGTAAAGTTGTTTTGATATAAAAGTGAAGTTGTGGTGTCAAGATGTCATCAGCATCTGTGGTTTTCTATGAGCACTGGGCCCCTCAGTTGTGAAGGGTGCAGCTGGGGGCTCACGGATAGGACATGTGGAGAAGCAACTATAGTTAAGAGACATTTAGACTATAAATAGCAAGAGTTTGTGAGGAATGCCTGAGAGTGTTTGGTCTGGGCAAGGCAACTCTTGGCTGGTCTAAGTGGCTCTCCAAACACCTTGGGGCATTAGTTCCTGCCTGGGTAAAGTGACTCTTTACCTTTCAGCAGTGGTGAAAACCATGCAGTGGTCCTGTGAAGCAGATCATCTTGTCTGCTGACACTGCATCTTTATTCCCTAGCAATGTACTGCAGCAACAAGGAACTTTAATTTCACACTGGCAGCTAGACTTTAGCTCTTGGTTGACTAAGCTGGTTCTCCTGAGAACCAACTGGTAGAAAGGTATACCTCAAACTAAATTTAGACATTAGTTCTTTCATCTCCTCCTCGCCTGGAACATTAGTATAATTAATTTACCATTGTTTTAGAATATGTTATTTCTTTATTGTCTTATTAAGAGACATTATCCTGTATGCTATTGACTTGTGAAATTATCATAATTCCCACAGTGAACTTGTGTTAAATAAATGACTGGTAAAGATGGTCTCAGTTTCTGAGCATAATTTGCCTGCCTAAACAAAATAACATGTATCCCCTATGTATACATAAGAGATAACCAGGGAAAATGAGTAACTCTCTTAGGTGTCCTAAGCCACCACCTTAAATACCATCTTCTTCTAAAGGCAAAAGAAAGAAAAGTATGGTTGGGGTGGAGAGTTGGGGGTGGAGTAGGGGAGGAACAATAATGGGAAGTTACCAGGAAAAGCATGGTAAACAATAGTGAGATTAGTTACATAGATTTAAGTCAGTGTCTTCTCCATGGATAAGATTCTTTTGTGATTTAGTCATTCTTCTTTTCCTGACACAGAAAGGGAGACCCTTACAAATTAGATTCCTTTCATAAATGCAAATTTTCATTACAAAAGAGAACTTCTACTTGTGTTTTCAGAGTTTCTCTTGCATCTGCTGTTTTGCAAATTAATCAGCTCAAAATAATTTTTATGCCAAAGAGGTTTGGAGTGACATGTTCTGCTATCCTTCACCTCCAACATAAAACAAGAAGCTATGTTTTGGGGTCGTAGAAGCAATAATAACTATAAAGCATGGAATATTTGTATTATTTTGGCAGAGTATAGTATTTTCTTTACAAATCTGAAGGACAGAAGAAAGAAAAATGGAGCCTTGGATATTTTCTAACATCTCTGTTTTTTCTTAGCTGCTCCTTATCTTTCAAGAGGTTTGTACTCTGTCTATATTATTATATGTTATACATAGAAAAGAATCATGTAAAACAAATGTAATGACTTGAAATATAAAAATGACTTACAGAGAAGAAGTACATTTATAGGAAACCATTCTCTGAGGAGCTTTCCCAAAAGTTTCTGGGAATTTATAAAATGATTTTGCTGATGAGACTTATTTTCAGTTTTACCCAATGGCAGTCTCCTAGCAAAAGAAATAGGAATTCTGTTTATGCTACAGAAATTAAAGTTCTGCACAGCAGTCAATAGAAAATAATGGGTATCAGTTACACAGCTGGAACCACTGACTTGATCAAATTTTATAACTCTCTTCTCTGGGGGTCATTTTAATAAATCCATGAAGAGTAGTGTCATGGATTTTTTGGGACTATTTCAGAGTTTTATTCTATATGTAGAAACAAGTAACTAAAGGCAGTTGACCACCTTACAGTAACTCATACCCTTAAATACATAAAAATTAATGAAAAGCAGACATAATGTTAGATCTTGATTAGATTTGGAAGGAGTTACTTTGTTTCTAGGACCTAAAGGGCATGCTGATCCTTTCTTCCTTTTCCTTTCTTCCTTTCTTCCTTCCTTCCTTCCTTCCTTCCTTCCTTCCTTCCTTCCTTCCTTCCCCCCCTCTCTCTTTCCTCTCTCTCTCCTCCCTCCCTCCCTCCTTCCTTCCTTTCTTCTTTCTCTTTCTTTCCTTCCTTCCTTCCATCCATCCTTCCTTCTTTTTTCTTTCTTTCTTTTTAGTTTGTATTGTTTCTCTCTCTACTCAGAGAGAAATTATCTAGGCATGTTGGTTTGGACAAGACCCATGGTCTTTTGCTTTTGCTTCCTCTCTGATTTATCTTTGCCCTGGCCACCACTTACATTGGACAAATCTGACTTCTAATTGAATTTTACCTGTAAATCTCATCTAATTTTATATCTGTAAATTGAATATAATAAAAGCCTCTACAATAGTCCCCCCTTATCTATGGGGAGTATGTTTCAAGATCCCCCCAGTGGATGCCTGAAATGGAGGATAGTACCAAACCCTGTATGTACTATGTTATTCCTATATATATTTACGATAAAGTTTAATTTATAAGTTAGGCACAGTAAGAGATTAACAACAATTAATAATGAAATAGAACAATTATAATAATATACTGTAATAATAGTTATGTGAATGTGGCTTCTCTCTCTCTCTCTCAAAATATCTATTGTACTGTACTCACCCTTCTTCTTGTGATGGTGTGAGACGGTAAAATGCCTATTCGATGAGATGAAGTGAGATGAATGAGACATTATTAAGTAAAATAAGAATTACGTGAACACAAACACTGCTATGCAGAGACAGTCAGTCAGATAACTGAGATGGCTAAATGACTAGGGGGCCAGTAGCATCCATAGCATGGACAAAAGGATGATTCATAGCCCGGGCAGGATGGAGAGGGATAGCATGAGACTTCATCATGTTACTCAGAATAGCGTGCAATTTAAAACTTATGAATTGTTTATTTCTGGAATTTTCCATTAATAATTTTGGACAGTGGTTGAGTACAGGTAACTGAAACTGTGGAAAGGGAAACCACAAATGGGGGTGGGGAGTGGGTACTACTAGACTTAACAGATAAGATTGCCATAAGGATTAAATGAGATAATCCAGGGAAAGGATTTAGAGCAGCACCTGCCTTGTAGTAAATTCTTAAAAATGTTGGCAATGAGTCATCAATCCATTCTGTGATTCTGTCACACCACTTCCAATCAATTTAGAGATTGATCTTAGTAAAAACAATAAAGTGGACATTCTTTTATTCTTCCAAGAAAAGGCTACTGAGAAATCCTAAGAGGAGACCTTGCTATTCTTTTCCATTTTGTATTAAATTTCCAGATTTCTACGGGAGTGTTTCTCTAGCTTTGTATATAAAAGAATCATCTTGGAGGGGGGGGGGTGTTAAATGCAGATTATCAAGTCCTTTCCCCATTTTCAGGAGATTCTTATTCTGTAGATATGTGTGGGCCCAGGAACTTGTATTATTAATAGTCTTCTCCACCACCCCACCCCCACCCCCATTCTCCTAAAGGTGGTCCACAGAACACTCTAAGAGAAGCACAGCCTTAGTGTTCAGTTTAGGGCCTGACAATAGACTTACTGAGCTTATTGAACTGCTATTAAATTTGATTTCCTCAGTACATTGATGTGTTGAGAACTCTCTATACTTTTAAAGCTCTTTAAAGAGCTTTTAAGAAAATCTCTACCTTATGTGTGGGCAGTTCCAAGTTCTGCTTAACTTTTCTGGCAGGTTCCCAGTGGAACACTTAAGGTATCACTTCAGAATCTGCGTGTCTTTTAACAACTTTCCAGGATCTTCTAATCACAGCTTTGCCACCTGCTGGATTTGGGCACTTGTAGGACTCAGTCTTACAGAAACCACCTGGATACTCTAAGTTGGCGCTTGCCTCCTACACAGGTGTAGACGTGATTGCCAAGTGTCTAGACATATTTTTATGTGACAACTGCAGAAGTGACTCAGAAAATATTCCTTCCACATCCTCTCCTTTATCCTTGCCTCTCTTGAAAAAGGTTTTAATCTCTTCCTATGGCAATAGGTTAAAAAAACAAAACAAAACAAAACATGCTTAGGTCTCTTGAGTTTTCAGTCTCTGCAGATCTGGGGAAAATAGTGTATATTATACATTATTGGTTCTCATGGTCATAGAGACCATCTGCTACCTCTTGAGTTTCTGGTGGAACCTCTACATGTTTTTCATAGCAGAGACAAAACTGCCTTTTCTTCTCATTCAACACAAAGTAGAATCAGTTTAAAATGTTTCTCAGAAATATGCTGCCTGCTCATAAAATATAAAACATATTACCCTCCTCTCCACATGCAGTCAACATCCATAAGTGTTAAAGGCAGTTAGACACTCACACTATAGGAGAACACCACCATATGTGTTTAACTGCAAGGAGAAAAAGAACAGAAACAACTGCTCTGGTCTTCACAATGTTTTATTTTTGTGTGTGTTTTTTTGATTATTCATGTCATCATACAAGTTTCTAAATATAGAAGCATCTCCTATGTGACATTTTCGCCGTGGCAAATCTAATTAAACCACCATTAATGCCTGTGTTCACTCTATTATGCCAAGGTGACCGCAAATACTGAGTGTTAACAGTATCTTTCTTTACCCACTGCCAGGTGATTGGGGAGGAACCAGTGATAGTAATCTTTACAGAAATAGATTTTAACAGCTACTATTTTCTTGTTTTCTTTTTTTACAATCAGTAGTTTCTGATTTTGAAAATATCATTGTCGGCAAAGAGCACTTGGAAAAAGTATATTTAAGAAACCTATCATACATAATAGAGTTTAATGGACAGTTAGAATCAACATTTGTATACTTCTCTGGCCTTAGATCAAGTGCCTCAGACCGCATTTCAAAGCTTTCCATGTCTGGACCCCTACCTTTCTGGCCTGTATGGCTGACTGGTAATAAGAGGCATGGTTGCTGACTTCTAAATATGGCAAGTATGTTTTAGCCCTCATGTTTTTGCTCACACTAATTTCTATTTTTAATTTTTTTTTAATCTTAATTCCACCCATCCTCAGGACTCCGTATGAAATGAAGCTTATCTTGGACCTCAGCTGCCCAAAGTGATGTCTCCTTCACCTTGATGTGACTGACAGCCCAAGTGACCCCTATTACACACTGTCTTGCATTTTTTACTCATCATCTGTTCACCAAAAGCATTTTCTGGGCCACCAGCTTGAGGAAGAAGGAAGGAATTCAATAATTCTGGACATATACTTTCTCAACGGAAAGGATTTGCTTCCTGCTCCGCAGCTCCCTGGCACATTATTGGGGTGGGGGCAGGATGCTTTTAACTCTCACAGAAGCCAAGAAGGCTGGGGGTCTCAGCAGCAGGGCTGAGACTTTATGTGGTGATTCCTCATAACTCTTTAACCTTCTTTAACCTTCACTGTTACCTCTCTGACATACTTGCTGCTCCAGGTAAACACGTGCTTTTCCTCTCTGTCTCCTTGTTCCCCCCTAATTCATTCTCTCTCTCTCTCTCTCACACACACACACACACACACACACACACATACACACACACACACACACACACATACACACTCACACACGCGCACACACACGCACACACACACACACACACACACACACACACTGTGTGGCACGTCATCCTTACCATACCTGCTCTGTCACAGCTCCTGGCCATGCTGCCAGCTCCGTACCCTTTGGGGAGGCAGGGCACACCAGGTCCTAGGGCTCACCTGGTGCCTCTTCTAGGTTTGTTCGGAACTCTGATTCTCCTCTGAGCATCACTGCTCCTGCCTGTCCCATATATTGAGGCACTGCTGGGGTCCAGTCCCACTCCTCTCCTTAAATACCCCGGTCATGCTATGCTAGACTGAGTGGTGTGGGCTTCTTCCACTACCATCTTTGCCCTTCCCTCCCCTTTCTTTGGGCAGTTTCTTTTATTATTTATCTCTACTCCACTGCTAGATTTCCTTCCGCCTGGATTTGTAGATCCTTGCATATTTCTGTGGCCCCAGAGACGGACACTCACATTTGTTAGGAAGGGCTGTGTGGACAAACATCTACCTCACTAACTGCAATCCCCACTTTGTTCTATGTGCGTCCCTGTGCCTGGCAGACTCTAAATAAATATGGGTTAAGGCTAATCATTTCACAGCTTTCTTTCAAAACCCTTATAGCAGTTAGGGTTATTATTTATCCAGCTTCTCATAGGCTGCCAGGTTCTTTACCTAAATGATCACATTAAATACTTAGAGCATTACATGGGGTAGGCATTCTTTTTTATCTATTCTACATGTGAGAAAACAGACTCAGAGAAATTAATTAATTTGCCCAGGCCACTCAGCTAATAAGAGTCAGAGAAGAGATTCAAACTCAAGTCTTCTGATTCTGCAGTATGCCCGGCATTTCTGTGGCCCCAGAGATGGACACTCAGAGATGACAGGCTCATTCCCAGTGAGGCGCAAAATCCCCAGGAAGGCATAAGTTTATAATTCCCAGTTCAGAGGGCCAATAGTTTAACCCCACCAGACGGAGCCTTATGGCTGAATAGAGGCTACCCAGTTATTTGTACACTTTGACCAATAACGTTAAAATACACAAAAAGAGGTGTTTTATTATTGATTAGCCCATTTCATTATTTGAGAATTACCTGTGTATTTTGGAAAACTTAAGCCAAACTGAGATGTTTCCTTCAGAGTCCCAGAGTTGTATTTTTATCCATGGATCTGGCTTTTGACCCAAATACATAGAGTACATGATACCCTCTAATAGTTTAAATTGAAATATATCTCTCCTAAGTAGGTAATTTGTCAGCTGAAGGTTAACGACAGCAAAATGCTAATGATCAAATGGCAATTAAGTGTATCACATTTTTAAACCAAACTCCCTTAAGAAGTATTACTATATAATTAGACGCTAGGAAACCGGCATCATCTGTTAAATCAAAGTCAGGGAGACCTTCCTTCTCAGCAGCATCATGTTTGTCTTCCATCTTTCTCTATTTGATTTCACAAGTTTCATAAATCATTTAGCAGCTGTGATTATTGTCAAAATGTTTTGGTTTCAAATGCAAATATTTATAAGTATTATTTTATTTTCCAAAACAAAGAGGAAGAACTGTACTGAAAACAGCCACTAGAATTGCCAATACTTCCAACTTAGCCTGAGATCCCCTCAGAGGCCCTTTCCCAAGTTCCTGCTTGAGAATACACCAGCAGGCACGTGCCAGGTCAAAAGCTGGAGAGCCAAACTGTGTTCAAGGATTCCTAAACCTAACTGAGTTGGATGGACTTGGTTCTGACATGACGCTGGCCTGGATAAGGGGTCCTCATGCCACAGGAGAGGCACAAGGGCATTATTTTTCAAGGCAGTTCCAAGATTTTCAAAGACCTTGAGAATTATCATTCCAGTCTTTATAAGGGAACATGGTTCATATGGGATGACAATGAAAACAAACAGATTCAGATACCCTCCTTTCTATTGTCCTCCCAATCTGTTTCTTCTAGCTGGGACACTTGTCTGAGGACAGACACTGTGAACCAAGCAGGTTGTGACAATGCAAAGCAGTCACAGGCTCTCAGCAGCCGGGCACTCTTGCCATCTTTATAAGAATCAATATATTCAGTCAGTAGGATTAATTCATCAAATTTGTCTGAAAAGTTTGCTTTCAAAAGGAATCCAACATGACTTTCAATGAAAGTGTACAAACTGCAATGATCATAAAAATAACAAAACTATACATGGGGAGGAGAAAAATAGATATATGTAGGCTAATAGGGTTACTGCATATGAACATTAAATGTTGCTCTAAGTTTCCAGAAGGCTCAGAAGGGGCATCACATCATGCCTACTATTCATATCACTTTTTGATAGTAAAAGCAACATATAAAACTTTTTAAATATAAATTTTGAGGATGAGAAAAGCATAATTCTCCAGACTTGCCAAAGTTATTAATTTTCTTTTTTCTTTTTTGTATATTCCATTTCAATCTTTATTCTGGTAAAAAGAGGCTTATATTGTTCCATTCATAATATTTGTAAAATTTCATAGTCTCCTTCTTATCCCCTCCTCAACACCTATGTAACCATATGTTAGATGAATTTTGACAGCAACTAGATCACTAAAAGTCCAAAACTGAGCCCCTGAGAAGCACGTGCGGTATATGTTCAGGGCAGGATGTTGCTGGAGACAGAGGCAGAGACAGGGCATGGCTCTCTGCTTAGAGCTGTGGTTGCTGACCTTGATGGGTCACTAAGCCCTTTGAAGCTTAAGAAAGTTAGGGAAAGTCTCCTTAGAAAGTATGCAGTCATATAGATTTTTTTCATGCAATTTTAGGAAGTTGCAGAGACTAGATTGAAGATTTCTGATACAGCGTTAACTGTAGAAGAGCCTGCAAACAGAAATGAGCTTTTCTCAAAGCATAGCTCAAAAATAATTATAGGCAAGGCCAGAGATAACCCCTGGCATAGCAAATAAGGGTGACTGTCTTAGGCCCAATGCTTTGGGTGCAAAGATGCAATGGCTAGAAACAATCTTGCGCTGTGTGTCTTAAATGTTCTGGTTTTATGACCCCTTCATGCTCTTTAACATTATTGAGAATCCTAAAAAGTTTGTTTTTTTAAATATAGGCTATATTTATCAATATTTACCATATTCAAAATTGAAACTGAGAAATTTAAAAAATAATTCATTTAAAATATGTGTAACAATAACTTTGTTACATGTTAACATAAGCAATGTATCTTTTTTAAAAAGTTACTATATATTTTTTAAATCATGACAAAATGGCATGATTTTCCATTTTGCCAATCTCTTTAATATCTGTGCTAATAGCAGACAGCTGGATGCTCATATCTGCTCTTCATTCAGTCTGTTGTGTTATGCTGTTTTGGTTGAAGACTGAAGAAAATCCCGTCTCATACTGACACACAGTTGAAAAAGAGAGGAACATATTAGTAATCTTTTCAAATAATTGTGAATATTCATCTTTGATACTGTACCTAAAACTTGACAATTATTAGTTTCTTAAAAGTAAGTTGGTTTAGTGGTTACCAGAGGGAAAGGGGGAAGGGGGTGGTGGTAGATGAGGGTAAGGGGGATCAAATCTATGGTGATGGAAGGAGAACTGACTCTGGGTGGTGAACACACAATGGGATTTATAGGTGATCTAATACAGAATTGTACACCTGAAATCTATGTAATTTTACTAACAATTGTCACCCCAATAAACTGTAATTTAAAAAAAAGTAAATTGACACTGGATATGCAACTTAAAATAATTACAATGTATTTTTTTTCACTTTATTACATTAAAATCCAGTGATCAATCTTGGAACTGAAGTGTTTCTTTTACCCATGGATGTTTTGGACGTCTCAGACTCCCTGAGATAGTCCCTGAGCTCAGAGACCACATGGCTACAGTCCTGAAGCACTCGTTGTCTTCAGTCTACACGCTGTTGGGCCTGCAACTCCTCTTTTGTGGTTTTCTTCCACCCACTAGGTCCTTTTCACCCACAGTTGGCTAAGAATTAAATGAAGTATAGAGCAGTTAGAGCACATAGAGTGACTGTCATCACAATCTGGGAATCCACAGGAAACTCCAGTCCAAGGGAGAGATGTGTTTTGATATAAATGAGAGATAGAGATAGAGATGGAGCTAGGGAGAGAGAGAGAGAGAGAGAGAGAGAGAGAGAGAGAGAGAGAGAGAGAGAGAGAGAGGGGACTAGAAGACAAAGGAAGGCAGATCCAAGAAGCAAAGATACCAGAAAGGACTTTACTTCAAATCTGTGTATCAGTGAGTGTTTGTCCTGGGGATGGGGGTGCAGATAACTGGGGTACAGAGGTTGGAGAGAGATGTGCTAAAAGACAAGCTTTATCTAATAGCAATCTTGGTGGGATATGCTACACATAGTTAAAGCAATGCTTATAACTTTTCCAACCCAGTTCTTTGCAAGGCAATTGGGATAATGGTTAAAACAATAACACTACCTAGATAAGCATTTAGCAAAATTGTTGAATGAACTTCATTCAGATTTTTTTCTACCATTAAAATTCCTTATATTCTAACACATTTTTAAAATAAATAATTGGGTTGGTTTCCTTTATGGAAGATAAAGTTAATCCCTAATTTAAACAAAGTAATTCAGCAATAGTATTTTCTCTTTCCTAGATGTACTAGATTTTCAAATCTGGCCTTACAGAATCTGGAAGGTTTCCATCTCCTTGCAATTAATAACAGTCTCTGATAAAATGTCAGGAAGTTTGAGCCATTCATGGCAGATCACTCCTTCAGGAGATTCTTGTCCTTCAGCAGAGTCTTGCCTGTCAGTCAGAGAAGACCCGCCATGACTGACCTCGCCAGAGACCAGGTTGCGAGTAGACTGAGAATACCTGATTCAAAGTTCCTCTTCCAAACCTGTCCCTTTGCAGCCACAATGTTACTTACATTCTAAGAAATATATCCTTAACAAGGAGCTGGCCCAGCCAGGAAATCCTGGGATTTTTAGAGCTGACTTTCCTGAGCTTGCGATGGCTGTGTTACTTCTTTAGAAGTAAAGATGCTTGTGTAACCTTTGCCAAAGGCTTCAGAGACAGAGACATTTATTAGCATGAAAGTCAGACAAAAAAAAAAAAAAAAAAAAAAAAAAAAAAAACTATTCTGAGACTGTAACTACAGCTATATCCAGACAGCGGGGTGGTCTTAGTACATGTTTGTGTAGGTGGTACCACGGCTGTGCCTACAAGTGCTGCACCCCAGCTGCTGGGGACCGGGCACCGCAGCTGGATATCCACAGGTCTGATTGGTGGGAAAGCAGAACATCCAGTCTCTAAGACTTAAGCACCCTCCTCACTGAGCTCATTATTCCTTTGCTTTTCAAGGAAAGGGTTAACGCTTACTGATACTTTATACCTAGTGCACTATTTAAAATTCATCTCCAGTACCTTCCATATCCCTGTTATGCAACTAATTTCCCCAAAGGAAACATAGTTTGAAGTGTCTGGGGCATCTGAAGGAACAAGGCAGAAAAGCACATTCTATGTGAAAGCCAAGCTGGCTTCTGTTCAGGCAGCACCCAGGCACAGGGAAAACTTGGGTTTCTTCCAGATGGCTCCAGGGACACATTTTGGGTCTCTGCCTCTGTCAAGTTCTCCTATTTTTTCACTGTTAATGACGCAAAGGGGAGCAGGGGGAGATACGTTGGCAAAAAAAAAAAAAAAAAAAAAAGAAGAAAAAGAAAAAAGAAAAGAAAAAACCATGATGATAAATCCTGCTGATGCACCTTTTCTAGAAAGAGCAGGCAGCTGTCTTCTGCTTGCTATGCCAGGCATGTCTGGTTACCCGTGTTTTTCTCCATTCCCCAGTTCCCTGGCAGAGAGGAGTTGGTGTATGCACACTTCCAAAACACCTTAATGAGAGGAATGCTATTGCAGGGCAGTCATTATTGTGAACATCTGTGAACTGTAGAGTTTAATTGAGCTACAGCTAATGTTTATTGTGTGTGGAAAGCGGAGGGGATGAATGGCTGTTTGATTGCCTTTAGATGGTTTCTTATTATCCTTTCCTTTCTCCTGTGATGCTTTGTCAGAAGTTACAAAAAGCCCCCAAAGCCCCAAGTTCAGATATCTAAATTATCCAGTGGTCTTTTGATTTACAAACAAAGCAGTTGGGGGGCTGTTCTGACAGCCTTCCTTAGGAATAGAGTTTAAACTATAGGGGCAGGTGGGAAAGCAGTTAATAATAAGGAAAATTTAGCTGTCAACCATAGCAAAAAAAACCCCAGATTTTCCAGATTATTCATTATAATCTTCCTAGTGGTGTCAACCTTGCACCCTCATTTCCAAATATCTTAAATAAACTGGAATTGAGCTGAGGAAATGAGAGTTCATGAAGGATTTTTTTGGATTAAACCAAAAGGATCAGAAGTGTTTTTGTTTTTGAGACAATAAGGTAAATGACCCTTACTTTTTTTTTTTTTTTTTTGTCTTAACAAAGCTGAGTACAGGTAAAGTTTCCATTATCTTGGCTTCCCTATACTTGCCATATTCTGGGGTTGCAGAATTTTGTATGGCATACCCTGTATTCCTCTGTCCTTGACAAACGTCTCAGGACTTAAGTCACAGAATAGGCTTTTTTTCTTCTTTTTTTCAGTATAACATAAATCTAGAGAATGATTTTCAAACTGCTTTCAGTAAGTCTGACATTTTAACTCCATTTTAATAAGAAATGTAAATATTCTAACTCTAGATTCAGGTTCCTCTTTGTGCTGTAAACTTGTGCTCACAGTGGCTGAGGAAAAGTTTCAGGATTTTTGGTAGTTAATCTTCAAAGAGCTATCTTATGAAAGAACACAGTAGAAAACATGCATACAGACACACGCTTGCAATCATTTCTGTTAGGTGAATAATACTCTGAAAGGAGCAGGCCAAGGTAAACAGATCTGTAAAGGGCTTAAACTTCCTCCTCTCACTCATTGTCACATACAGTGGTCTCCATCCATAGCCTAGCAGCCCTAACTGGACCCCCAAGTTCCTCTTCCAGGTGTACCCCACATCACAGGAGCAGAAGCAGCATCTTTCCCTGGAGACCAGGTGATGGCTTTCTAAGTCACCTCAATCAGAGGACACCAAGACAAAAGCAAACACAGACAATAAAAGAAGGAAAAACCCTTTAGAATGAAGTCGCTTTGATTCAAGTATGTATTTTTTCTTTTTATTCTTAGCTAGCAATTTTCTTAGAGATTCCTGAAAAAATGTACTGAAAAAGACATATGTGATTGAAATTAACTGTTATCTTCAGGATGCCACTGGATTGCATGTGG
Source organism: Rhinolophus sinicus (assembly GCF_057876585.1). Classification (NCBI taxonomy): domain Eukaryota; kingdom Metazoa; phylum Chordata; class Mammalia; order Chiroptera; family Rhinolophidae; genus Rhinolophus; species Rhinolophus sinicus. The sequence goes on from NC_142516.1 coordinate 133,602,731, forward strand.
GATAATGAATTAAATGAAGTAGAAACCACGGCCTGAACTGGAAATGTGCTTCGTGCCTAATGTAATTAATCTCCATTGAAACAGCTAAGCCATTTAATTTGTGTTGCATGGATAATGAAATGAAAGGGGCACGTATGAATTAACTTTTTAACCAGCAGAGAAGATGCAACTTCCAGGCTTAAAAATTGATTGGGATTTTCCTGAAAACGCTTTAGATTTATGTGTGTCAGCCACAATTCCTTTCTTTCATTGGTTGGTCACCGATTAGTCTTGCCTTTTAGTCATTTCTAGGACCATCCAGACTTTTTGGAAATTTATATCACAAGTCATTTTGGGACATGACCCAAAGAATGTGTGCATAGACCAGATAGCTGCTAGTTTCATAGCCTTTCCCTGAAAAGTATTTAGCTTTCCTCTTTCAAGATTTCCTTCCTCTTAATATTTGGAGGGCACAGGTAGGAGAGTATCTCATCACTATTTTCATTTTGGTCTATGCCTCTGAGACCACCATCCTCCTCTGAAAATGCTGGTATGGCTACACTGGTCCCTAAAGGGCAATGCCAGGAAGACCCCAGCCCTTTTATTGTTCATTCTAAGGAATTTATAGGAATGCACCCCTCCTTTAAATTCCTTTAGCATGTCATACAGTTTTACTAAAGAGTTAGTAATAGTGCATTATGATTATTAATAAAAGTCAAGCTTAGTGCCAAATATCCTAGAGTCTGGCTACTGAGCCCCTCCACCAGCATCTCTTCTGGCTTTCCCTCTTCTTAGCCTGCCACCATGTTGCAGACACTAGTCTTATCAGATCCTGTGTTCAAATATTTGTGCAAAGGTGGGAGGGTGAGGAGTTGAATAATATTTCTCAAAAACAAATAAGTATTTCCTGGCACAGTTCAATCTAAATTCCTATTTAGAAATGTAGGAAAAGGGTTATTTGAAAGGGCATTGATTTTTGGTAATGTTTGTAACTTATATGGAAATGTGCCTTTTTAGATAACTTTTGTTTCTCTTTGCCATTATCTCTTTCCTCATCTTTTTTCTCTCATCATCATTGGCACAAGCATACTTAAACACTGCTGAATCAGTGAACAGACAGAGCTCTGACTATAACAGTCTAGAAAAAAATATAATCTTAAGATGGAAATAACAGAGGCCAGAGGCAAGAAAAACCAGGGAAAAACCAGGGGAGAGTTGGTGGTATATAAGCACAAGTGAAAATGCTGTCAGTTATAGTTCAGTAGTACAAGTTACTGAGTGATTTTAGCTAGATAGAAAAGACAGCTTTTGAAGGTAAGTATGTCAGCATTTTTGTCAGGAATCTGCATTTAGCCTTAACAACTCTTTCAGTGTGGTGGATATAAAGAAAGGACAAGGTGACCCACCCAGCTCGCTCTCTGGACAACAGTGGCAGTTTAGTGTTCCAATGGTCCACAGTTTCCTTATACATCTTCTACACACAGAGTTCCTACACACTTCTTTTTCATCATCAAAGCAGCCTCAGAAGTGAGAAATCACTGTAGTGCTCTCTGTTCTCCCTTCCTTTTCACACTCTTCTCAGCTGTAGAATATCCATCCTAGGAGGCCAAAGTTCCCTAATGGTCTTCCTGTACTGCCCCAGAGACCCACACTGTTTACTCAGTTGAGTGCACTTCCTCATTAAAATGCTTGCTCTGTACCTTTACTTTCAACTAGCTACTGGGAAGAATAAGATCTCAATAAATGCATCCACACTAAGATGTCCATCCATTTTAAGGATAATTCTCCTTAGTCAAAAGAATGAGTCTCCAAGTGCAGCATATTTGGTATTAAGATTGGTTGATAAGAGAGCAGCATTTTGAGAAAAACAGGGAAAAGCTTTATACCCTGTCCCATGCTCAGGCATGTATTAAGCCAAGTATCTCCTAGTCCTGGGCATAGAATCCTCATCAGAAAACAACCTGTTGAGAAAAATCCTCTAACCTATTCAAAACACTTAGTTCTACTTTGCTCATCATCAAATGTGTGACTTTTGAGAAGCAGTTATAAAAGACATCACAGCCCCTGCATGCTGTCTCTCTAAGATCACTTGCTCTAAAGAAAACAAGCTGTCAGGTTGTGAGGGTACACAAACAGTCCTATGGAAAGGTCTATGATCAAGGAACTGAGGACTCCTGACAAGGGCCAGGTGAATGAACCATCTTGAAAGCAAATCCTCGGACGACATCCAAATGGCAGCGTGAGGTGAGCCTCTGGAAATCTCCCCTGGAATTTCCAACAAATTGAACAACTATAAATCCACAAAGGACTCCATGCATAGCAGACAGGCAAGACTAAGAGGTGCACTACTGAATTCACCTAAAGGTGGGAAAATTGCGCGAGTAGGGGAGGAGGGACGGGAGAAATGTGGAGATGGAACCAGGCAGGCGCAGGACGCAGACCTAGCTCAGTGCTCTGAGCTTGCTGCATCCCAAAACTACTGCAGCTGTGGGAGAGGGAAGAACTCGGACTGCTAAGGCTCCGCTTATGGCCCACAGGGCTAAAGGGACAGCATATAACATGGCTGAACCCGACGCTCACGGCAGAGACCTTGGAGCAAAGACTGAGGGAAGAAGGCTGAAAACGGTGGTTTAAGCCATCACTGCTGAGCAGAGAACGGAAGCCTTAGGCACTGAGACTGGCCGCCCCCTCCCTACCCTCCCAGAGCTCATCCCACACAAACCTGCCCAGTGCTAGAAGCAGAACAGTAGCAGTGTCAGATCAAAAGAACAGAATATTTGCAGTTCTGAGACCTGTGGTCCGCAGACACAGATTCGCAGCTCAACTGGTTCCAGCAAAGGGGAGGGAACTGTGGGAGCAGTACCAGCTGTGGTGGTGGTCACAGCCATTGCTCTGGGTCAGTTCTCACAACTCACCCAGCCCATGTCCCCACCTCTCCGGGTGGATCCCTGCAGGAGTAAACAGAGCTGCTGAAATACACAGGCTCTGAATCTTATACAGGAAGATCTTTGGAACTTCACAAGTTCTCTGCATCCCCACACAGATGTGGTGCCCTATGATCCAGGTGAACTGTTAACAGAGGAGAATCCTGCCTTCCAGGGAATCCCCTCACTGTGTGAGAAGCTGGAATAGTGCAGAGAAAACATAATGCTGCAGTGTGGGAGAGAAAAAAGGGCTGCAGTTGAAGAGATAATAAAACATTCTACCAACATGTACTGGAAAACAAAAGAAAGACCTCTTCTTATCAACCTGTTGCAGAACCCACTCCTGTAGATGTCTAGGAAGAGAAATAATAAATCATTAATTGCCATAAATAACCAAGGTAACAAGACCGCTCAGAAACAAAATGAAAAGTCTCCAGAAAATGAACTTAAAGATATGGAAATATGTGACTTATGTGACAGAGAATTCAAGATTACAGTTCTGAAAAAACTCAATGAGATGCAAGAAAACACCAAAAACAGTTTAATGAACTCAGAAACACAATCAAAGAACAACATGAACATTTTGTTCTCTCATCCAAAACCTAAGAGATTGAAATTTTAAAAAAGAACCAAATAGAATTTCTGGAGATTAAGAACTCAATAGAAGAAATAGAATGAAATAGCCAGCTTAGGTAGCAGAGTTGACCAGATGGAGGAAAGAATCAGTGACATCGAAGATAGAAACCTGGAAATTACATGGATGGAAGAAGACAGAGACTTGAGACTTAAAAGAAATGAAAGGACTCTACAAGAACTTTCTGACTCCATCAGAAAGAACAATATAAGAATAATGGGCATACCAGAAGGAGAAGAAAAAGAGAAGGGAACAGAGAGTATATTCAAATAGTGGATGAGAACTTCCCAAACGTGTGGAAAGAACTGGACCCTCGAATCCAAGAAGCAAATAGAACACCTAACTACCTCAACCACAACAGACCTTCTCCAAGGCACATTGTATTGAAGCTGTCAAAAATCAATGACAAAGAAAGAATCCTCAAGGCAGCCAGGGAAAAGAAGATGGTAACCTATAAAGGAAAACCCATTAGATTATCATCAGATTTTTCAGCAGAAACTCTACAAGCCAGGAGGGAGTGGCACCAAATATTCAAACTTTTGAAAGAGAGAAATTATGAGCCAAGAATAATATACCCAGCAGAGATATCCTTTAGATATGAAGGAGGAATAAAGACCTTTCCAAACATACAGAAGCTGAGGGAATTTTCTAATATATGACGTGCACTATAAGAAATACTAAAGGAGGCTATTCGACCACCATCAGCAGGGACAATTTGTGGCAACCAAAACGTAAAAAGGGGGAGAGTAAAGGCTTGAACCGGAACATGGGAATGGAGAAAGTAAGCGTGCTGAAGTAAATGGAATACTCTAAATATCGAACTTTCTTTTACATAAACTTAATGGTAACAACTCAAAAAAAAAAAAAAATCCAGAACGGAAATATATACTATAATTATAGAAGAAACAGAGGAAAAATCATAGAATATAACCATACAGAAACAATAGACAACAGCAAAAAGGCAAAGAAACAATGGAGACACAGTCTTACAAGAAAACTAAAGACAGAATGATAGGAAATCCTCACATATCAATAATCACCCTAAATGTAAATGGACTGAACTCACCAATAAAAAGGAACAGAGTAGCAGATTGGATCAAAAAACTAAACCCAACCATATGCTGCCTCCAAGAGACACATCTCAGCTACAAGGACAAGCATAGACTCAAAGTGAAAGGGTGGAAATTGACACTCCAAGCAAATGGTGCCCAGAGAAAATCAGGTGTAGCCATAATGATATCAGATGAAACAGACTTCAGGGTGAAAAAGGTAACAAGAGACAAAGATGGACATTTCATAATGGTAAAGGGGACTATACAACAAGAAGACATAACAGTCATCAATATTTATGACCCCAATCAGGGAGCACTGAAATATACCAAGCATCTACTAACAGAACTAAAGGGAGAAATTGTCCAAAACACAATTATACTAGGGGACATAAATACATCATTGACAGCTATGGATAGATCATCCAAACAGAAAATAAATAATGAAAAAGCAGCCCTAAATGACACATTAGATGAAATTGACATAATTGACATTTATAGAGCACTTCATCCTAAAACATCAGACTATACATTCTTTTCTAGTGTACATGGAACCTTCTCAAGGATAGACCATATATTGGGACATAAAACTAACCTCAGCAAATTTAAGAAGATTGAAATCATCCCAAGCATATTCTCTGGTCACAAAGCTTTGAAATTGGATATGAGCTGCAAAAAGAAAGCAGGATAAAACCACAAATACATGGCGATTAAACAACATACTTTTAAAGAACAACTGGGTCAAAGAAGAAATTAGAGTAGAGATCAAAAGATACATAGAAACAAATGAGAATGAAAACATCCTGCCAAAATTTTTGGGATGCAGTGAAAGCAGTTTTAAAATGGAAATTTATATCATTACAGGCCTATCTCAAGAAACAAGAAAAATCCCAAACAAATAACCTCATGTTACACCTTAAAGAACTAGAAAAGAAAGAACAAATGAAACCCAAGGTCAGCAGAAGAAAGGAAATAATAAAAATCAGAGAAGAACTAAATGAAATAGAGAACAAAAAGACAATAGAAAAAATTAATGTGACGAAGAGCTGGTTCTTTGAAAAGATTAATGAAACTGACAAACCCTTGGCTAGGCTCACTAAGATAAAAAGTGAGAAGACACTAACAAACAAAATCAGAAATGAAAAAGGAGAAGTTACCACGGGTTCACAGAAATACAAAGGATCATCCAAGAATACTATGATGGACTATATGCCACCAAATTCAATAACCTAGAAGAAATGGACAAGTTCTTAGAAACATATAGCCTGCCAAGGCTGAACCATGAAGAATTGGAAAATCTAAACAGATCGAGCACCAGTAGCGAAATTGAATCATTCATCCAAAACCTTCCCAAAAGCAAAAGTCTGGGACCAGATGGCTTCACTAGTGAATTCTACCAAACCTTCAAAGAGGATCTAATACCAATCCTGCTCAAACTCTTCCAAAAAATGGAAGAAGAGACAGTACTCCCTAACTCATTTTATGAGGCCAACATTACCCTGATACCAAAACCTGGTAAGGACAACACACACACAAAAAAGAGAATTACAGACCAATATCTCTGATGAATACAGATGCAAAAATTCCTAAACAAAATTCTAGCAAATCAAATGCAACAATTCATTAAAAAGATTATTCATCACGACCAAGTGGGGTTTATCCCCGGGGCACAAGGATGGTTCAACATCCGCAAATCCATCAATGTGATACGTCACATAAACAAAATAAAGGACAAAAATCATATGATTATATCAATTGATGCAGAAAAAGCATTTGACAAGATACAACATCCATTTATGATTAAACCACTTAATAAAAGAGGTATAGAACAAAAATATCTTAACATAATAAACATATATGACAAACCCTCAGCTAATCTCATAATTAATGGTGAAAAACTGAAGTCCTTTGCTCTATGTTCAGGAACACGACAGGGCTGTCCCCCATCACCTCTGAAGCCCTTTACTCTATGTTCAGGAACATGACAGGGCTGTCCCCCATCTCCTCTGCTTTTCAACATAGTGTTGGAAACCATCGCCAGAGCAATCAGGCAAGAGAAAGAAATAAAAGGCATCCAAATTGGGAATGAAGAAGTTAAACTGTCACTCTGCAGATGACATGATGCTATATATAGAAAACCCTAAAGACTCCACAAAAAAGCTATTAGAAACAATTAACCAATACAGTAAATTTGCTGGCTACAAAATCAATGTACAAAAGTCTGTTGCTTCCCTATATACTAACAATGAAATCTCAGAAAAAGAAATTAAAATAAAAATAATTCCTTTTGCAATTGCAGCAAAAAGAATAAAATATCTAGGAATAAACATAACCAAGGATGTGAAAGACCTATATACTGAAAACTACAAGACATTTTTAAAAGAAATTGAAGAAGACACAAAGGAATGGAAAGACATTCTGTGCTCATGGATTGGAAGAATCAACATAGTTAAAATGGCCATATTACCCAAAGCAATATACAGATTCAGTGCAATCCTCATCAAAATCCCAATGGCATTTTTTAAAGAAATAGAACAAAAAATCATCAGATTTGTTTGGAACCACAAAAGACCCCGAGTAGCCAAAGCAATTTTAAGAAAAAAGAACAATGCTGGAGGTATCACACTCCCTGACTTTAGCTTGTACTACAGGGCAACAATAATCAAAACAGCATGGTATTGGCAGAAAAACAGACACATAGACCAATGGAATAGAATTGAGAACTCAGAAATAAAACCACATAAATATGGACAGATAATTTTTGACAAAGAAGCAAAAAACATACAATGGATAAAAGACAGCCTCTTCAATAAATGGTGCTGGGAGAATTGGAAAGCCACATGTAAAAGAATGAAACTGGACTGCTATCTGTTACCATGTATCAAAATTAATTCAAAATGTATCAAAGACTTAAGCATAAGACCTGAAACAATAAACTGCACAGAAGAAAGCATAGGTACTAAACTTATGGACCTCGGGTTCAAAGAGCATTTCATGAATTTGACTCCAAAGGCAAGGGAAGTAAAAGCTAAAATAAATGAATGGGACTATATCAAACTTAAAAGCTTCTGCACAGCAAAAGAAACCATCGACAACATAAAGAGGCAACCAACTGAATGGGAGAAGATTTTTGCAAACAGTGCCTCCGATAAGGGGCTAGTATCCAGAATATACCAGGAACTCAACAACAAAAAAACAAACAACCCAATTGAAAAATGGGCAGAGGGCCTGAAGGGACATTTCTCCAAAGAGGACATACAAATGACAAATAGACATATGAAAAAATGCTCAACGTCACTAATCATCAGAGAAATGCAAATAAAAACCACAATGAGATATCACCTCACCCCAGTCAGAATGGCTATCATCAACAAGACAAATAGTAACAAGTGTTGGAGAGGCTGTGGAGAAAAAGGAACCCTCATACACTGTTGATGGGAATGCAGACTGGTGCAGCCATCATGGAAGGCAGTGTGGAGGTTCCTCAAAAAATTACGATAGAATTACCATATGACCCAGCAATCCCTCTCCTGGGTATCTACCCAAAAAATCTGAAAACATATATCCATAAAGACACGTGTGCTCCAATGTTCATTGCAGCTTTGTTTATGGTGGCCAAGACATGGAAACAACCGAAATGTCCTTTGGTAGATGAATGGATAAAGAAGTTGTGGTATATATACACAATGGAATACTATTCGGCGGTAAGAAAAGATGACATAGGAACATTTGTGACAACATGAATGGATCTTGAGAGTATAATGCTAAGCACAATAAGTCAGACAGAAAAAGCAGAGACCCATATGATTTCACTGATATGTGGTATATAAACCAAAAACAACAAAAGAACAAGACAAACAAATGAGAAACAAAAACTCAGACACAGACAATAGTTTAGTGGTTACCAGAGGGTAAGGCAGGAGGTGGGTGGTAGATGAGGGTAAAGGGGATCAAATATATGGTGATGGAAGGAGAACTGACTCGGTGGTGAACACACAATGGGATTTATAGATGATGTATTACAGAATTGTACACCTGAAATCTATGTAACTTTACTAACAATTGTCACCCTAGTGAACTTTAATTAAAAAAAAAAAGGAACAAAAAGAAAGAAAGGAAATCCTAAAGTCCCAGTCAAGTCTGCAGATGATTGTAGCCCAAGCTGACGTTTTGATAACAACTTCATGAGAGAACCTGAGCCAGAACCACCCAGTTAAGCAGCTCCCAAATTTCTGACCCATAAAAAGGGTGAGAGTGTAATTGTTTGTTCTTTTAAGTTGGTAAGTTTTCAGGAAATTTGTTACACAGCACTGATTAATAAAAATTTTATGTATATTTTGTATTAAAATATATAAAATTACATAGAATTAATTAAATGTATATATTCTTGATTATTCCCAAAATATGTGGGCACATTATTAATATGATTTGCTCAGTGAATGACTAAATTTGGCATGGTCTTTTTAAACAAGACTTTTTTTTCAGATGCCACTTTTATGTCACATTGTGCTACAATGAAATTAGAATTTTCTTTAGGTAAAGAAAGTAACATATTTCAGGAAATCCAAGATGGCGGAGTAGGTACTCTGTGTGCCTGCTTCCTTCCATGAACATTAAAATTGCAACTAAATTACAGAACAATCAACTTGAAGAATCATCTGAAGTCTAGCTGAACAGAAGTTTTATAACCAAGGATATAAAGAAGAAGCCAAGTCGGGAGTAGTAGGAGGGGCAGAGACACGAAATGAGCTAGCCCTAAACCTCCGTGTGGTAGTTGAGAACTGGGAAAGTAATCTCGGCCGAGGAAGTTGCACCCGGAAGAAATGAGAGACCCTAGCCACAAACAAGCCATCACAATCTGGAGTACTGGTGCCAGGAAGGAAAGGACATAGAAACCACCACATCTGGCTGTGGAAAACAGTGGGTATTCTGACCATCCAGGTGGGATGGAAGGCTTTGGGAAACCCGAAGTCTTCTAAAACAGCCCGCGCACAGACTCACTTGCTCGCAGGCACTCACCTTGGTCTCCAGCGGAGAGGCAGTAACTCAGGAGGTGTCGGAGACACATGAGGGGGCAGACTGAGGAGTGTGGCTGCGTAGTGAGGGCTGGAGGACAGTCACCATTTTCCCTGTGTGGAGTCCTTCTCCCATGCAGCTGGTAGGTGGGAGCCATCTTTCCTGTGTTGAGCCCTCCCCCACAGGCCAAATCTGGAGCTGATTGGCCTGGTGAGTTCCACTCACTCCACTCAGCTGATTCACCAGGATCTCACTCCACTCAACTCACCCAACACCAGAGGCACTTTCTCCACGAGTGAGCCTCCCCCCTCCCCACTTTCCCCTCAATTGCATTCTTTCTTAGAAAACTATTGGAGCCTATGGATCTCAGGCAGGCAGCAACAGGCCTCGCTGTGCTCTGAGACTTTTGCTGAGTAGCTCCAGGCTCATCACTGGCACCAAATCAGAATTTACATTAACAAGGTGACCACAACTCTTCCCACTATGGTGATTCCCTGACACCAAACTCACACAACTTGTATACCACACAAGTCTTTATTAGAGGCTGAACCTCAAGGGAGCTGGCAGGTGGCAACAGGCTTTAAAGATGAGGGACTCCAATTCTATCCATGCTTTCTACAAAATGCATGACTTAGGTCCTTGAGGGAAGGAATAGCATCTGTTTACCACTATGTAGCCAGCACTTCGCAGATTGCTTACACAGTAACTAGTCTCTAATAAACATTTGTTGAATAATAATAATAATAAAGGAATAATAATAAAATAATTTTTACTTTCACATTTTTTGCCTGCTTTTTGTAAACTAGTAAAAGCTGTCAATGTTATATTTAAATAAAACTTACTAATAGCTGGTGGTATACAAAGATGTGCTTATGTCAATAAGGAGGTATTGGAGCACATGAATCCCATTTTCTTCCTGGCTGGTCCACCACAATTATTCTGTAGTATGCAAAATTTGAAAGTTACTTCCTAAACATCATATTGTAAGTATTTTATTCCTCAAATAACCCAATTAATGTATTCACCCACGTTCTCCTTTTTAATCTTGAATCAGGTAATTTGCAGCAACCTGAAAAAACAGCTGACTTGTTATCTATCCAAAACTTAGTGCCTTAAATAAAAATAAAAGTTGATCACCTCACACAACAGGTTAAAAATTTGGAAGCAGCTTGGCTAGGTGTTTCTGTCTCCAGGTCTTTCATTAGATTGCAATCAAGATGTCAGCTGGAGCTACAATCATCTGATGGCTTGACTGGGGTTGCAGGATCCATTTCCAAAATGTCTCACTCACATGGCAGTTAGCAGGAGGCCTCAGTTCCTTGTTACCTGGACCTATACATAGTGTGGCTTGTGTATCTCATGATATGACAAGGTAACTGGCTTTTCACTGAGTGAGTAATAGAGAAAGAGAAATGCAGAACAGCAATGTTTCTTACTAGCTAGTCTTGGAAGTCACAAACTGTCATTTGTGTTATATCCTAATGATTACATAGGTGATCCCTATGGAATGTAGATTTTAGAAGGACACCATATGTATGTACTATGTATCTCATAAACACCCAAAAAGGATTTGGGGAAAGCACTCATTCTCAAATCCATTAAAATTTCTTCTACCAAACATGAATATCCTCATTAAAGGTTTTTTTTTTGTTTGTTTGTTTGTGTTTTTTTTTTAACCTAAGGAATTTACCAAAAATTTATTTTTAAAAATTTAATTTTTCAGGACCCTTTGGATTTGGGAATTGTGGAGAAGGCATTGTAGGTCAGTACACTACATATTTCCTTTTATTTTTATGTAAGTTCACAGTTGAGTTACCATACAGTTTATTTTAATCCAAATCACTTAGAAAAAGTACAGCTTCGTTCCACTGCAGAGTCTGTTATAGTTTTATATAATGTGGTTTTATTGCATAGATATTAGAAATAATTTTAAAGTATTGCATTGAATTAATAAATCTTAAATGTTTTATTCAAGATATAAAAATATTTAATTATAAAAAATGTCCTTGGAATAACTACAACTCTGTCTTGAAAATTTCCAAGATATCATACTTTCAGTTGCAGTTCAAAAATGTACATTACTAACTATAGCTATTCATAGTGAAAACAAAGAAAATACACACTAGACCTGGAAGCAAAACAAGCTAATTATTTCATTTACAGTTAGGAATGATTCAGGGGATGGTGTGCTCTTAAAGAGTATTGTGAATTTCTTTTTCTTTCTTCTTCGCCTTTATTTTAAAGCACCAGTTTTCTGAGGAATCACCTATGTGCCTTGGAGTCAAATAGATGCAGATTTGAATCCTAACTTGTTTGACCTTGAGCAAGTAATTTAAACTCCTAGTGTTTCAGCTATAGACAGGAAGTGATACTTATCCTTTAATAGTTAGAAGAATTAGAAAGAATAATATTATTAGCAAGGGTCCTATCAACTTATAAGCACTTAAAAAGTTAGCTTTTATTGTTGTTTAGGTAATACTATCTCAGAAAATTTGGGTATAAAGTTTCTAGATATGAAATCATATTTAAAATATGATTATTTATTATAGGAATTTGCCTACATAAAATCCTTTGTTAATCGTTTTTTTAAAGAGAACAATCTTTCTGTAAGGAAATTATGATCTTCAAATGACTAATGGGTTGATCTAGATATTGAAATATTAGTTTGGCCCTGAGTGATGTATAACACACCCATACCAACAATGGGTACCTGCAGTCCTCATAAAAGAGAAGGAAAGTTTTCCTGGCCTTCTACTCTCTTCCTTTAAACTCCCTTTAAATTAACTTACTGATAGAGGAGAAGCTGGGTCTGTGACAGAGACAATAAACATAAATTTCTCCTTAGATAAAAGCCCAATATTTACAAGATTAGATGTTTAGCATAGGACTTTGACATTTTGTGATACAACTTTTGCTGTGTTAATGGACTTCATTTATATGCTGATAAGACTTATGTTGCCAGTGGCAGGGGAATGCCTTTAAATTAATATAAAGGGAAGCTGTACATTTTAATTTACCACAAACTGATCAGCCCAACGGATGTGCTATTCTCATCATAAATTTAACTATAGTTACCTTGCTTTGGCGGATAATTAGAAAGCACACCATTACTCCTACATTGAATATAATATGTACTTTGTTTTAGCCGTACTTTAACAGTTTAAAGAATAAGTTAAATTTATAACACAGTTCTCATAGAGGTGCATGCAGTGATATTCCATCATAGAGACAAAGGACATCTAAGATTATCTGATTCAACTCCTTCATTTACCAGTGAAGAAATTGTTCCAGAGAAGGGAAGGGATTTCCCCCAGGACACACAGCAACTGAGAAGCAAAGCTGGTGCTGGAACCCAAGTCTCCTTGTCTCCTAGTCAAATTCTCTTTTCTCTATTTTACACTAACACAGTGAAATATGGTAACATTCCAATAGAAAGACTGGGTCTCTTGTTCTTATCCATTCACACGTTCTTAAAATAATTTAAACAGTCTGCCAACTTTTCTGTGCAGTGTAAACTGTGTTCTGAGTAACCATAGCATTTATTGAAGGGTTTTTGAACATCAATTTCTTCCTTTCTTTTTATGTCCTCTAGGCCAATTTCATATCATTTCATTCAAAGACTATTACAATGAATTCATCCCCCTACTTCTGCTATCTCTCCACTCCATCCCAACCTGAAAATCACCATGGGTGAACTAATTCATTCCATTCCATTGCAAGTATTTACCAGGAGGAGGCACTGTTCTAAGTAACGTGCATGCTGCTATGAATAATAAAGAAATCACATCCTTATGTTCTCCTCACAGAATCCTGAAAATTCTTTTGACATTCTAGTGCACAAAACTATTTTATGACTTCTGTTTCATCCTTCATGGAACTCTGTCTGATTGGAGTAGCCCTAGTCAATCTTTTGCACTGCCATCGTTGAAGTGTTGGTTAAAAAAAAAAAAAAAAAAAAAAAGTCAGATTCCTGGGCTCCATATCCAATTACTGAATCAGAATTGCTGAGTAAAAATCTGCATTTTTAACAAGCACCCCAAGTTATTCTTAGGCATATCAAAGTTTGAGACGCTGCACTCTTACAAAAAATGAATGTCTGCTCCGTTCACTAGACACTTAATGCATGGCCTCATTTTACTATTTGTCATTTCATAAGTGAATGAAATATTCTGTCTATTGTACCATTGGCTTCTTAATGATAATGCTCTAATTGCACTTTTTTTCTGTACTCGTATGTCTCATAATGCCTAGAACCATTTATTAAATATGCTGGCTATTCAGTGTATTAAATGATTCCATAATTAAATGTGAAGTGACATTATTCATTCTTGATATACACTTCTCCCCAGGAAAGCTGCATGGAATTTTATGTTTTATCCTTAAAAGGTTTACTTTGCAAAGTTGCCAAACCTAACTAGAAGCTCTCTGAGGACACTAACATGACTCTTGTCATCATTACCTCCCCAGGTTTATTGGATGTCTCTGGTCCTTGCCCTGAGCTCATGGGTTTTATTATTAGGTGACTAGACTCCAGCTGTAGAGTAGGGCATGGGACTCGGAACTCAACTGATCAGCACGATCCCATCTATTGTATATTCAGCGGTGGGTATGACTCCATTAAGGTCAAGGAGAAACAAAGACTGGCTGGGAGCTTGCGGAACCTGGAAACGTCTGCATATGAAAGAGGAATCATGTAAACGTGATGGCCATCTTACAACTTTGACAGCAACCAGCCTTATCATATAGCAGATGCTGCAGAAGACACAGCAGAGATGGAAAGAAACAGAGTTCCGTGACCGCAATAATTAATGAACACACCATCCCTGAAGCTGGTTTTGCCTTTGACTTTTCTAGTTATGTAAGGCAACAGTCCCTTTTCATGATTTAAGTCACTTTGAGTTGGGTGTTCTGTTATGGGGAATCAGAAGCATCCTGAGAGATACAAGTCAGGACCATGTTTATCTTTGTCACTGCTACATGCCAAACGCCTGGCACAGCACGTAATTCAAAGTAGACAACTAAGGTACATTTTTGAGTGAATCAATGAACTGCAGTTGTGCACTCTTGTTTTCCTAGCAGAAAATAATTACAATACATTCAGAAACTATTGTGGTTTGTACTGCTCATAGTGTTCAGGATACTAATGACACATTCATGTACTGAATCCATACTATATTCCAAGTGCTATGCTAGTTTCTGGGGATATGGAGACTTTTAATAGGGAAAAATCAAAGGAAAATGAAATGTTTGCTGACTCCTTGAAATAGTCCGGGTACGGTGCTGAATGCAATCACACAAATTTTTTCAATGAACCCTCACATAAGCCTTATGAGAAATATATCCTTATTATTTGCTTAAACAAACAAAACTATCTTAGGGTGATTCAGTGATTAGACCAAAGTCACATCGCTAATATTTTGGGGAAATTAATATTCACCCTCAGGTTCGTGTCCTTTCTCTAGCACCACAATTTGGTGCCGGTGCCAAAGAACCTCCCAGCCTTTCCAACCCTCACTGAAGGCCTATGGGGAAGAGAGCAGTGTCAGAGAATTTTGAAGTTTCACAGTTTATCCTCTGCAGAGGGAACTCAGCAATTCATTGTTCCAAGGTCACTGAAGGGAAAAATAGAAGCTTTTGCCTCAGAGAAATAATAATGTTTGTTACTTACAATGCTTTTTGTCTTTAAAAAAAAAAATTAATTGGAGCTAGTTTTTAGCTTCTGTGACTGCCAAATGACCAAGAGGTCAGTTGCCCTGCCAATTCATGAAGGCTATTTTACTTGACAAGGGCCCTGTTTTAATGGGAAGTGTTGTCATATCCTATTAATATCTTGTTTTTGATCTCACCACAGCAAATTTGGTTAGATATGCCCTCCATACTGTCTCTTTCCAGATTTTCCTTTTAGCAGCCCCACTTTGCTATGCAGGGAGAGCTTTTCCTGATCAAGCTGTTTCTAGCCTCATTGGATTTCCCCCAACACCTGAATCTACTCGTTGGCAATGGCCAGCAGTGTGCAGGGTGCCCGACTCCACAGCAGCTGCACAGCCAGCAGCTTTGGGATTGCAGGCAATATGGGTGAAGACCTCATCAGTCCTAGCTTCCCAGGCCTCACCATCAACACCCTCCCTTGTTCAACAAGACCAGTATGTACTGTGCTGCTCTACTTAGCAGTAGCTTTAATTTCTTCTCAGCAGCAGATGCCATTGTTCACTGTGGCAGAGAAATGTCTTGAAATGAGTCTCTGGGCAGCTCTGAATGAGCAGGAAGCACATCAGCTTGGAGTTTCTTCTCAGGGGGTGGTAACCAAAGCTTGATGACCTCATTAGCACTAAGAGACAACCACAGAGTTTGGGACATCAGAAGTTAGATGAAGACATGGACAAAGGAGAAGGCTGAGTAAGAGAAGAGAAGTGAAGAAAGGAAGGAGAGAACCAGAATAAGGAGGAAGGGAAAGTCGGCATGTGGCTGGTAGAGATGTGGGAGCATGACTTTTAGGAAGGTAACGTCTTTTATACTTCTTCTCAAATGCAATCACTCAGGGCCTTTTCAACCAGGTTTGCTGGTCTATTCTAGGGCTTAGAGTACAATAGAAATATCATTATTATTGCAACTGAAAGCTGGAATTAGAGTCAGTTTTGTAGGACCATGTTCCTGGGTTGAACACAGGGCTCCCTGACACCTTTTGATATGCAATTTCCCCTGTACCCTCACCAAGTTGTCCCAGTAAATGTGTACAAGTTTCTGCCTTGGGTCCCTCTCTATCTTCAGTTGCTTATGGGACTGGGGTCCTATTCAGATTCCCAGACCAGTGGTGCCCACAGCACTGCACACTTCCAAGGGCTGGCCTTCATTTGAATCAGACTCCTTGGAACTGTGCATATAGACTGTATGACCTTCTGTGACAGTCCTGTTGCCATATCCCAATACCTGTAGGGTGGGTGGAAGGTTATGTCTCTTAATCCCAGATCTTGGCTAAACTCCTATTTCAACAAATCATCAAATCTGCTTCATCTTATTCAGAAAGGTGCCAGTTATGCTGTGCATATCCAGGATGTGGAGCTTGGCCTGCATCAGGCAAAATCCTCTAATATTGCTGCTCCCCACACCTCAAGCTCGCATTAGGGAACAGCATTATACAATTGCTGAGTCAATGCTCCTCCCAGTCTTTCCCCCATCCAGTCCCTGAGTCTCTCTTGCCCAACAGCTTGGGCCCTGCAGTTTGCAGTGGGATCGAGAATCCAGACTCCCTTTGCTGTTCTCCCCACCCCATGGTCTCAGTGCAGGAGGAGTGATCTTTCAAAGCACGAACCTCCCCAAACCACTCCCCTGCTTAAAACTCTTCAGTGGCTTCCTATTGCCTTCAAAGGAAAAATAGTCAAAAGAATTGATTTTTCAATCAAAATATAAAAAATTGATCAATTCCAATTAAAAGTACGTATTCTAACAAAAGTTATAAATCTTTTAGCTTATTTAATTAAGAAAAATAAGAAAGAAGATATAGAACTATTATAAAACGTTACACAGATCTTTATATATAAACAAATACATACATATATATTTATACATATATAGAAAGAGTCTTATGTATATATAATCTCATACTCAAATTAGAAATCTTAATAAAATTTAACTTAATAAAATTTTACTTAATAAAATTTTACATTTAAGGCTTTTTAAATGACCCAGATACAAGAAAAAAAATGGAATAGATCAAAACTGTGAAAAAAAATTCAGAAATTTATGAAAAAATAACCACTGGGTTTTATAGAAGAATTATTTCAAACGTTCAAGGAATAGATAATCCCTACCATTATCTGTTAGCATTTAAATGGTTCCTTAGAATTTAAAAGAAGTGAAAAACTTCAAATTACATTTCAGTAAGTTAGTATGACTCTAATATTAAAATCTGATCAAATTGTTTGAAAAATAAAACATTTAAACCAGTGTCACTTATGAATGTAGATGCCAAATATCCTAAAATATAATAGCTAATGGATTTCATCAGCATATTAAGGTATATTAGTATATCAGTGTATTAGAAGAATAATATACTTTGTCAAAAAGGTTTAATCTAAAAACATATGGTTAAATATTAGAATATCTATAAACATAATGTATAATGTTAGTAAATCAAAGGAAAAACTATGCATTTGATAGAGTTTAAATTCCGTGTTTCCCCGAGAATAAGATCTAGCCGGACAATCAGCTCTAATGCGTCTTTTGGAGCAAAAATTAATATAAGACCTGGTCGTATTTTACTGTAAGACTGGGTCTTTAACATAATATAATATACTATAATATAATATAGTATAGTATAGTATAACATAACATAACATAACATAACATAACATAACATAACATAACATAACACCGGGTCTTATATTAATTTTTGCTCCAAAAGACACATTAGAGCTGATTGTCCAGCTAAGTTTTATTTTCGGGGAAATATGGTTTTATTTCAAATTTTTAAAAAGATTAGTAAACAGGACATGAGAAATATGTTCTTAATATGATTTTAAAAAATCACAAAAACAATAACAAGTATCTCACCTCATATTAATAATGCTAATTGTGTTGTTACTGAGTCACGTGTAGAACAAGGAAACCTCCTTTTACTACTACTATCATTATTATTATGGACATATTACTGTTCTGAACATTTTTGTCATCGTAATAAGATAAAATAAATCTAGATTGAAAAAAGAGAGGATGATATTACCAATTATGTGAAGAGTTTTTAATCACAAGGAATTGGGCACTTTTATAATCTGGTAATAAGAATGTTTATGGTAAAACATTTCAGGAGAATCGTTTGGTAATGAGTATCAAAAATCTTGGTTGCATATGCAAAATTCTTTTTCATTTAAGACAAGCAAAAACATATATGTTTACTTAATGCACTGTTTGCAGTATTTATGTAGGTAGAACTTGAGATGATGGAGCTGTATATATAAAATACATATTACATAGCAGATCTAGAGAGAGAATAAAAGACAGTTATATGGTAATAGTGGCTCTGGGTAGTAAAATTTTCAACAAGGTAAAATTCATTACTCATGAAAATATAAAATGAACACATGACCAATATTTTGTTCAGTTTATTAAGTAATGAAGGAACCAGTACGATAGGAAGACTGGTTCACAGAATGTTTAAGGAGCCAGATATTTATAGGCAATTTAGCAAAAGACTGTTAGGATGTTATTGCTGGGCTACATAAAAACTGGTTAATATTCTACAGCACAAGATAATTGTTTATGTTATCTTCCCTACTGAACGGAAGTTATTTGGATCTCTACTGGACAAAATTCTGTAAGTTAACTTGTGACTTCACTAACAGTGAGCATTTTAATCAAAAGTAACCAGTGAGTTGAACAAAGTACCTTTCCC
The DNA here is from genome assembly GCF_057876585.1 of Rhinolophus sinicus. Taxonomy (NCBI): domain Eukaryota; kingdom Metazoa; phylum Chordata; class Mammalia; order Chiroptera; family Rhinolophidae; genus Rhinolophus; species Rhinolophus sinicus. Next base: position 133,621,721 of record NC_142516.1, read on the forward strand.
AAATCTATGCCATCCAGTATGGTAGCCACTAACCACATGTGGCTTTTGAACACTTGAAATATGACTTGCTCAAAGTGCTGTAAGTATAAAATACATGCCAGATTTTGAAGTCTTAATACAATAAAATAAAATGCTTCATTCATAATTTCTTATAATGATTATATATTAAATTAATATTTTGGGTTAACTTAATTATATTATAAAAATTAATTTTACCAGTTTATTTTTATGTTTTTAATATGACTATTAGAAATTTGAAAAATAATAGTTTGAACTTACCTTTCCCATTATATTTTTATTGGTTCTAGGTAATCATTGGGTGGGCCTTGGCTCTCATATGATGTTGAAAGGACATGCCACCCATAGTTATGACTCATTTCCAAGTTTTGAATTATTTTTATTAACAAGAAAATAGGTAACTTATTTTTCTTCAGTTTTTGGTAATTTATAAAATATCTAAAATAGGTAAGCATCCATCTTGTAATCTGAAAACAGATTATTTGTTTACACCCCTCTGATATAAGGTAAAACACCTAAGTCAGCTTAGGAAATAAAAAGCATACAGAGTAGGATTTTGAATGGGACTCTAATGGCATGTTCAGCTATGTTAGCTCAAGTCCTCCTGTGAGTTATTTTCACTAATGATTTTAAGCAGTCAAGCATCTCTTAAAGTCTATTTCAGAGAAAATGAGAGTGGCCCGAGGCATGAGCTGTGAAAGCCTCATTTGGATGAGAAGAAGCCTCACTGTATGGTTCTCTGAGTTACATACTCTCCCGAGTAGCTATCAAGCCAGACGGACCATGACTAGTCACACAGGTAAATCAGGTAGCAATGCAAGTTGGAGTTGCAGAGTTTTGGTGGTGAAGAAGGTGGGGAACTCAAGATGTGATACATCTGGTCCCTGTAGGTCACCTGAGAGTCAGAGATAGCCACAGCCCGAGAGGGTGAGAGATTCCCAGGGATCGCATCCTAGGCCTGTTATGTCTTCATCCTGCTTGAAAATCTCTGAATAACAGACTCCACAGGGACTAATCAACTTCAATGTAACACGTGTCCCTGAGGGAGATACTTTAAGAGCTAGCTTTCAATTTGTTATTTCACAGTATCCTCCTATTTGGGGATGAAATTTAGGGACACAAAAGCCAAGGCACTGGGATTTTTGTTCTAGTCTTCCACTATTATGTTCTCCATGGTCAACGATGTAAACCCCTAAGCACATGAGGATAATAGTTATACATTCAAAAATCAAGGTGACCCACAATCTCAAATCAAATACCTTAGGTTTGCTAAGCTATAAACATTTTCTCCAAAATACATAACATAAATATTAGTAATAATATTCTTAACCCCTTGGGTGTTGGGGGTGTGATTTATATACAAAAATAGTATTTATATGAATTATAAAATGAAAAAGTGGCAGTTTGCTTTAAAAATGGTAAATGATCTCTCCCTCCTTTTTTTAAAAAAGGAGAGGGAAAATTTTTAGTTAGGCATAATGATAATGAGATTTATTCATGTTTGTCTTCTCTTTGACTTTTGACCCTTAATTTTGGCCCTTATTTTCAAGTTCAAGTAGCAACATGTGAACCAGTTGAAGTTGAGACTGCTTCACTGAGGCTGATTCAATAAACATGCTAAAAGGAAAGTGTCCTTTCTGTGTATGCCTCTATTTTTAGGACAGAACAAAGCAGGTCAAGTAGCTGTTTCTAAATTGTATAAGCTCTGTTCTGTTCCATGTATACTGGTAGAACCCACTTGGCTTACGTCTATTTCCAGCCCTCCCGTGGCATAATTTCATTTGTCTGGTATGCCCCTTCATGTCCCCTGGCCTCTGTCATTTCAATGTTCTGTTCTGTGGTTCTCAATATATGGTTTGAAGACTCTTATTCTATAGAAGATTCTTTCAAGGCCATCTGGGAGGTCAAAACTATCTTTATAGTAATATTAAGATATTATTTGCCTTTACTGTGTTAAAATTTGCACAGATGGTGCAAAAACAATAGTGGGAAAAACAGCCAGTGCATAGCATTAAACTAGGCAGTGTTCCAAACCACACCAATAATCATTGCATTCCTCACCACCGTGCATTCAATTTCACTTAAGAATGCCCAGTAAAAATTATTCACTTTATTAATTTTGACCCTTAAGTACCTTTCTTCTTATTATTCTGTGTGAGGAAAGAGGAAGTACACAGAAAGCACTTCTGCATACCAAAGTACGATGCTTGTCTCGAGGGAAAACACTTGTGCAATAAAATTTCGTACTGGTACATTAAAATCCATTTATCGGCATAGACTAAAATCCATTAGCCTATATTTGTACTATTTCATTAAAATCCATTAGTCTATTTTGAATGGATCTTTTCCCCTTGTTTTGGTTTTTGTAACAGCATGAGTTGATCATTTGGAAAATATTTGTTCACTGGGTTATCCAAGTCTTCCAAATATTGACTTATTACATTTGAGATTTCACAAATGTAAAAAACACAACTTGTAGAAATTTTATAAGTGGAATAATAAAAGAGCATATCCACAGTTGTCTGAGAAAGGTATTAAAATACTGCCTTTTCAAGCTACACATTTGCACGAGGCCACATTTTCTTCATATATTTCAATCAAATAACATAACACAACAGAGTAAATGCTTAAGCAATGTGAGAACCCAGCTGTTTTCTATTGTTAGATATTAAACAGGTAAACAAAACACATAAATAAAGGTGTCTTAGTCCTCAGTATATTTTAAGCATGAAAAGGGGTTCTGAAACCAAAAAGTTAAAAAATGTCTGACCTGGTCAACCATGTCTCATCACCTAACATAATTTTCATCACTTGCTGCCTTGTGACATTTGAGTTGTTGTCTCACTTCTATTATTATTACCATTGACATTGCTTTGTGTATATATTACCAACTTGGTGCTGTACACTGTGCTAAGACCTTTACATGTATTATCTCATTTAATACTCACAGCATTCCTATGAGGTAGATTCTGTTACACCTAATCTACGGTTGAGGAGACCGAGACAAGTAATTCGTCAGTCACAAACAACTAGTATGAGCCAGGACTTGATGCCATCTCTGTCTGATTCCATGGCCAGTGCTACTAATCACTGCATTATATGAACTTTTATCATTTTAATTCTCATAATTTGTTTTCATTTGTATATGCTTTGTCTTTCTGTTAGGTTGGTGCAAAAGTAATTGCGGTTTTTGAAATTATTTTTAAACTTTTAAACCTCAGTTACTTTTTGTACCAACCTAATATTTAGATTAGATGCTCCTTGGCATCAAAACCCAAGTGCTATCTCATTCCTCTCTGCATTTTACCCAGTACTTTTGTTCAAAAGGCTACAATGGCCCATTATAACTATTTGCTGAATGAATGAATCAACACAGATGTTCATGGAAGATAATAACAAGTGACCCTGAAAGTCTAAAGCTGATGCTCTTTACATACTTCAGTAGGACATGTACAGATGCTCCTTAACTTACACTGGGGTTACATCCCGATTATCTCATTGTAAGTTGAAAATACTGTAAGTCAAAAATGCATCTCATGCACCTAACTTACCGAACATCATAGCGCAGCTTTAAATGTGAGCCAACTTTAAATGTGCTCAGAACACAATATCCAAAACATGCTGGTAGCACAGCGCACTACAGACTACTGGTGGTTTACCTCGTGATCACCGGGCTGACTGGGAGCTGGGGCTGGTTGCCGCTGCCCAGTATCACGAGTGAGGGTCCTACCGCATACTGCCAGCCTTGGAAAATATTAAAATTCAAAATTTGAATTTTCTACTGAATGCATATCGCTTTCACACCATTGTAAAGTCTAAAGATTGTAAGTTGAATCACTGTAAGTAGGGACCATCTGTACTCTGAATTATTTAAATACCCAATAGTGAGGCTGGATCTAGGTTGATGAATTTCTAGTCTTTTTTTTAGCTCATTGTGGGGACAGGGCCAGGAGTGGTTTCCAGGCTCTCGGCCTCACGTGGAAAGGTGCTGGCTCAGGTAGTAAATGGCCATCAACTGTGATTGGATGGCCATCAGCTGTGGCTAGTTGGCCATCAGCTGTAACCAGTGAGCCATTGGCCACTAACATAACTGGTGTGGCTACGCTAACAGCAAAATGGGGGCTAGCAAGAAGATGGTGGCTGAGCTAGCAAGAGCGGATTGCAGAGAGGCGGATGCCGCCAGCGAGAATATAGTGATATGACTCCCCTACTTATGGCTCCGTGTGTGTTCCTTTTTGGCCTCAACATGTCCTGCGTTCTTGTGTGGGGACCGGGACCAGAGACCCCGCAGGCCGCAACACACGACACTCATTTAGGCCAAACTGTAGATCCATGATGTCTTATAAGTGTATTTTCTGTGGCCCCAGAATTATTGGACCTTTATGGTTTGTTTTTTAATCAATCAACTGGCAATATTTAAAAATCAGGGAAGTTCACAAATATTTCAGATCAACTGCTCTGGCTATAATCGAGCCTCAATTCCACATCAGACCGACTGTCTGGAAGGAAGTAGCAGCAGCTCCCTATAGGTCAGTGCAGGGCCCATCCCCAGACCAGATACATGCCAAAGAAGCCGTTATTATATCACAGTCATTTCTACAACATGATTGACAATAACTTTGTCTTAAAGATCGGCTTAAATGTTTTCTTGTTGGAGTTTCATAATTGCCATGTTCTTGGAGATCTCTAGGGGAGGATCTCCTAGTAGCCAGTTCTCTCTCAGAGGTTTTGAACTGGGGGTGGCGAGGTGGAGGGAGGAAGGAAAGCAGGGAGAAAATTCCCAACAGGAAGAAAATTCTCACCAGGAAGAGGTGAGAAGAAGGGGCTAAAATTTGGGAAACAGCATAAAATCACAATCTGAAATGAAGGAAGGAGAATAGATAGAATATTTCAAAATTGAGTATTTCTGAAAGCTATCCATTCTTGTTTTTTTAAGTTCAAATCATAATTTATAGATTATACCTGAAAGGGCAGTGTTTTGAAAGTCCGGGGTCAATTTAGCCTTTTTCTGAAAAGCTTCATCTAGAAAACCAACTGCATTCTTAAGGCAGAAGAAAATAGCAATAATTAGCAATTGTACAGGCCTCTTAACATTTATAGAACTCCTTTGCTTGCTCCCTGTGATCTAGTGATGTGGGTATTATTAACTTTCTATTAAAGATAAAGCCCCCAAGCCTCAAAGCCCCTTTCCAGGTGCTCAAGGTCACTTATCTTAAGTAGCTAGAACAATGTAACCACAACCCATGGTCCTCCAATCCATGCAGTAGCATTATTAGCATCAAACCACTATGGAAGCATACACTTACATTGCACATTGGACTGGAACTCAATGAGAGTGACTTTTATCTCTGAATCTCCATAAAAACACCGAGCATTTGATTAATCTGTCTATTACATTTAACATAATTTTTCTGGTACCTATAGTTACTTATATTTAGAGAAGCTCCTTTCCATTCTCTGCCCATCTTTGCTTAAAGTCTAGTTTGTTTCTTCTATGAAAAAAAAAAAAAAAATTCTGGCTCTTGCTAAAACAGTAATACCCAGTAGTGAGGCTGGACTAGGCTGATGAATTTCTATTTTATTTTTTCTAGCTCATTTATTCAGGACAGCTGTGACAGGCATAAGGACTACTGCAGTGGGGGTTGCAGTAGAGGAGAGCAATTTGCCTCAACTCTGAGTATAACAAGGAAAAGTGAGGATTTAAAGCCCAGGAGCAGAACTGAAGGGTGGAGTGAGGAGGGGGGAAGTCTGTAGATGGAAGATTACTAACAGGGTAGGGTAATTCTTTGCTGCTGACTTAACAAGATCTTGCTGAAGGTGGGCCAAACTGACCAGACATCACCTGGGGGACGGTGGAGAATGAGGAATTTGGTTAGCTATAGAGAGTGATCAGATTGAGGCTAGAGGATTTGAGCTAAACCAATTTGTCAGGATTCTTGCTAAAACTGGGCTCTTTGAGGAAATGCCCAAGCACAGAACCTAGTTGAAAAGAGCTCAGAGGAGCCGAACTAGAATTTGGTCAAGGAGAGACTTTGTCATTGTGTTTATTAAAAGAATAGTACATAAATGAAGAATCAATGGAACCCTGTTGCTTTCTACTTTTTAGTCCTGTTTCTAATGAGTGTGTGTGTGTGTGTGTGTGTGTGTGTGTGTGTGTGTGTGGTTGTGCATGCATGACTAGAGGGATGCTAAAGGAAAATATCACATTTTATAGATTTTTATCCCTTTACCCTGATTAGCATTTGACCAATTGCTTTTCTTTTCCATTATAATTGTTGTATTTAACCATAAAGGGACATAAGTGGCTGTGATGATTTCTAATATCCTAACTAGCATGAAACGCTACATTTTGCTTTTATACTGTTTGCTATGACACAGTAGAGCCATCAAGAAATGTGTTGTGGAGGGGGATTTGGCCCCTCGTCCCTACTCCACTCTGTAAGTCCACTATTCCTTAATATGCACAGTTGACACTTTTTCTATCATCTGTAAACTTATATATGCAAACTTATTCCAAGGCAAGTCCCCAGGGCCCCAATTCCAACTAAATTACTACAGTTATGGCTCCTCTATAGAAATTCTGGAGTCACCATGTTTTGTAGTCCCCAAACAGAAGTTCTGAGATGTGAAATTGTGCATCTTTCTGCAGCTGCCACCCTGGATCCAAAGAACACTGCTCTCCTCATATGGCTATGTCAAGGACGCCTCCACGAAATCACATGTAGAACTGGGAGTATCCCTAGATGTGCCAAGTTTGGCAAAATTGCAGTGAATCTGTGTTGCTATTTGGGCTAAAATTCTTGTCCCCTTTCCTCATGTTTCATTGATAAAATTGGATAGCATTTAGCAAATGTTTACCATGTGCCAAACATTTTGCATATATTATTTCTAATCCTCATAAAACCCCATTCAAGATATAATTATCCCCAAGTTACTAATGACAGAATTTGGATTCAGAAAAGATGGATAATTAGTACCAGAACTGGATTTGACTCCAGGTCTGCTCAATTCCAAATCACACATTTTTCCAAATATATTATGCTATTGCAGTGTTCTGGTGTTTCTCTGGCTACAATTAACATCTGAGGATCCAAAGCAATTCATTTCCAGTGTAAAACAGAGCAATCATCTAATGCCTCTTCCCTAAAATTGGACTTTATTTACTCTGCTTACTGATTGTCCAGACTCAGGCCTCCCTACCACTCTCTGCTTCTTCAGGAGGGGCTTAACCTCTTTCTGGCCAGCATGCTAGGATCGCTCAGACTCCCCTGCAAGAACTGGAATCCTGGTTTTAACTGTCATTGGTACATCCTTAGCTCATTTTGCATAATGATCATTAACCAGCAGTAAATTGGCAATAGGAATTTCTTAGGAGACTTTAGTTCAGTCATGTTTCATCCCAAAGGGCCTCACATGAAAGGATTTCTGTTTGCATGTAATTCCAGATTTTTTAACAGGAAGGCATAAACCCTAAAGAGGATTTCTTCTGCTCCTTCACTTTGGGGATGATTAAACCAAGTCTTAGTAGGGTGAAATGAAATGACTTTATTTACAATATGTACAGAGTAGATATTTGAGGAGGGCTGGACAGCAGATCTCCTGACTCACCACACAGACCTCTTCACACCACACCACACTGAATCCAGAAGACTCCTTGTAACTCATACCCCAGGTGAGTCGTTGTTGCCCCTTCCCTAGTCCCAGCTGAACCAAGAGCCAATGCAGCTGTGAGATTTTCCCAGTCTGAGAGGGAAACCTGTCGAATGATGAGCACTGAGTCCTTTGTCCTTGATCAAATGGAAAAGTGCCCTGCTGTTAGATAACCAGGTTAGAAATCCAAACAGCACAAGACAGCCAGTCCTGTCAGCTAGAGACAGGCACCCCGCTGGCAAGCTAAATGCTCAGAGGCAATTATGCTTTAGCTTGTCTCAAAAACAAACTTCCAAATGCTCTGGAGCCCCAAACTTATTGAAATGCAGAGAAAATAGTACAGGTCTCTAGTTTTGGTATTTCCCTTTTTTGTCGTTGAAAATTTTGAAGTTTTGAAATTGAGGGAGAATGAGTGACTATAGCTGGGACCCTGTTTGAAGAGAACAGTTGGGTGGGAGAAGCAGCTCAATGGCAGATTTTTTTCTTCATTGGTTACTGAGGACTTAGGCTATATTCAGATCTTTTTTTAACTGGAGAGGTCATTTCACCAGTTTGGGACTTAAGTTCCTCATTGATTAAATGAATGGCTTAGGCCAAGCCATCACTAAGATGTTCTCAGCCCTTCAAAGATAAACCAGAGAAATTTAAAATTTAACCAGTGTCTTCCATCTAGATTTTATCTTCACTCTCACTTACATGCTCTTTGCCCTCTCATGACCTCCAGTAATTGCATCCCTTCTCATTACTTAAGGATGCAATTCCTCCCCTAGTCTCTCTTACCTTCCTGACCCCCTTCAACTGCTGATCAGAGTTCTGAATCCTCTTATTCCTTGTCCTTCACCTCTACCAACTTTGTTAATTGCTACTGTTTGACCAGCTTCCTTGCTTTCTATTCCCAAAAAGCTAAATCTTGATGGGAAAAACAGATTTAGCTACATTAATTGGACTCATTCCAAATTCGTGATTTTCTTTGCAAGAAGATTCTCAATCCTCCTCAAAAATTCTTTTAATCATTTCTAGTTGGCTTCCCTTTACATTCCCTATAATAGTAAGCCCAAACATTTATTGTTTGTCTCTATATCCTGCTTTCACTCATGATTATGAATTATATGGCACTTTCTCTAAATATACAAGAAATTTTATTGTAGAAAGTCAACAACTATGAATTAAACACTTAGTATTACCAGGCACTGTTCCAGGTAGCAAGGACAAATTAAAATATTTGTATGCTTAGAGTCTAGTAGGAAGAATGGAAACAGACAAACAAATAAAATTGCAAAGGAGTGTCCTTGCATCTTGAATAAATTCTAAGCTGCTCACATATAGGGCAAGACTCCATGATTCTGGCCGCAGAAAACCTACTTGGGGGTTGTGAGCCAAATAAAAGTTCCAGAGCTTCTGCAGGACTGGGGAGTTATGGAGTGTGTTATTGCTAAGTGCTATGGAGAAAATAAAGCGTGGTAAAGGGGGTAGAAAGTGATGGGGAGATATAAATATATATTATATAGGATCGTGAGGAAAATCTATATTTATAGGTAAATTTGGGGCAGATACCTGGAAGAAGTGATGATATGAATTATGTAGATAACAAAGGATAGGACATTTAGCAAGAGATAACTATACATAAACAGCCTAAGAAATGAGGCTAGTATATCTGAGGAAGATCAAAAAGGCTAACACATCTAGATTTGAGAGAATGAGGGCTAGAATGAGATATGAAGTCAGAGAGATATGGAGAGACATTCCAGGACCTTATGAGGGTTTTGAAAAGGACTTATACTTTTATACTGAGTAAGACAGGGACTCTCTAAAGGGTTTTGAAATAAAAATAAAAGGAATAATAAGAAGATACTATGTTATTTTTTTAATGTGCTGTACTGCTTCTGATTACTGCAAGGTAATTGGCACCAGAACAGCCCTCCCACAATAAGCACTATAAAAATGAACCAAATAAATGAAACAGCTATTTTCAGATTTTAGAAAACAGCATGGGACTGTTATCCTAGAAAGAAAGAAAAACAATTAAGGCAGCAAAATAATTGTCCTGGATTTCTACATGGAGCTCCTTTCTAAATAGCAGCTCAGGAATTTGGAGTTTATACAAATTTAGTGTCCATACAAGTTCATACAAAAAGACTTGTACAGACTATGGTGGTCTTGCAGGATTAAAGCACATAAATCAAAGTTAGGGGTAGCTGAGGGAATGGAATTTATAAGGCAGAGTAGCAAAGAGGAGGGAAATTTGCAGAGAAGAAGCTCAGGAAAATTTCACAGGGCTCCCCTTGAATCTTGCATGAATACTAAGCTGCTCATGCATTGGGCAAGATTTTATGATACTGAGAAAAGAGTAATTATTGGGGGGCTATGAGCCAAATAAGGATTCTGGAGCTCATGCGGGACTAGGAGATGTTGGAGTTCTGAAAGACCTGGGTGGGGAGACATTACTGAATTACCCAGGCATCTAGTAGATACTTGAGAAAGGTAACATCCCTGGAATTGGGCTACTATAGCCCAGTAGGTGCTCTAGATTCTCCCTAACAAAGCTTTAAAAAATTCTAAGATAATCACAATGGTCCTCAACAAAACTGAACACTCAAAAAAGGAAGACACAAAATTCTAACACTCAATCATTTAGTATTTACAATATCTAAAGTTCAATTAAAAATGCTATATATACACAGAAGCAGGAGAAAAATGCATCAATAAAAACAGTCAGAGATGACACACATGTTAACAGACGTGATAGCGTTAAAGAAACAAGGACTCCACAATAGCTACCATAAATATACTTAAGGATTTAAAGGAAAATATCAGTATAATAAAGAAGACATGAGATATCTCAATAGATAAATGGAAGATAAGCCAGAATAATAAGAACAATCCAAACTAATGCACACATAGAAAATATATGGGAAAAAATATGAACAGAGCATCAGAGACCTGTGAGTCATCAAACAGAGAAACTTGTGTGTAATTAAGTCCCAGAGGAAAGGAAAGTGACTGGAGCAAAAAGGAAACTATATGCAGCATTAATAGCCAAAAAAGTGCCCAACTTTGACAAAAAGAAAAAAAAAATCCAACAGAGCCAAGAAACACAAGAAGCATAAACACAAAGAAAACCACCACAAGGGCACATCATATTCAAACGGCTGAAAACAAATGAAAAAGAGTAAACCTTAAAAGCTCCAGAGAAAAAGAATGCAAGGGAAACAAGAATAAGAATGTCCACTTACTTTTCATTAGAAACAATGCAAACAAATGGACAATGAGATGTTATCATTAAAGGAATGAAAGTATAATTTTTTAAAATCCCATCAACTTGAGATTCTATAGCTAGGAAAAATAGCCTTCAAAATTCAAAGTGAAATTAAAACAATTTCAGAAAAAAGATGAGAAAATGTATCACTATGGACCTGCACTATAAGACCTATTAAAAGAAAATTTTTAATTGACAGTCAATTTGACAATTATAGAACACTACAAACACAAGAACTGAAGAGTATATATTATTTTTAAGTACATGTAAAGGCAATATGAGAAAATCAAAAGCTGAGAAGACTTGTGACCCCTATTGTGCACTACAAGAAATATTAAGAGAAATTCTTCAACTGACAGGTAGGTCAAGTAAAGATTATTTTATATTATACCTGAGAACTGCAGAACACACATTCTTTTCAAGTTTACATGGAATATTTACAAGTTAATCCATATGCCGGTACATAATACAAGCCCTAATAAATTTAAAGAGATGGAACTCTTATAGAACATATTTTATGTCCACAAAGGAATTAAATTAGAAAATTGATAATAGTAAGATATCTAGAAAGGCCAAGATACTTGACAATAACCTACTTTGAAACAACTCTTGTATTAAAGAAGTCACAAGATGACTTGAAAAATATTTCGAATTGGATGATAATGAAAACATATCACAATTTGTGGATGCAGAAAGGCAACAAAATCAAAATCAACAAAACCGAAAGTTGGTGCATCGAGAAGATGATAAAATTGATAGCACTTTAGCTAGACTGACGGAGAGAAAAAAGGGAGAAGACTCAAATTGCAGGTTAGGAATGAAAGAGGGGACACAGCTATACCAACATTACAAAAATAAAAGCTATTGTACTGGAATACTACAACTGTATGCAAACAAACTAGATAACTGAGAAGAAATGAACAAAAACCTAGAAAGACACAAACTACCAAAAATGATTAAAGACGAAATGAAATCTATGACTAGACCTATAAAAATTAAAATATCAAATTACCTCTTAAAAAGCATTCCACAAAAGTAAAGGTCAGGCCCAGGTGGCTTCACTGGCAAATTCTACCTACAATTTAATGAATTAAAGAACTACTGGGGAAGAGTAGAGAACAAGTACAGAGAGCATGGGTGCTAATGAGTAAGACAGGGACTCTTAGGGGCTAGACTGGTGCACTGATGCTATCAATAACTAGACTAAGCTGGAAGGATGTCTAATGGCTGAGGTGAACAACGGCAAAACGAAAGTACGATGCTGCACAGCACATACAATTGGAACATGAAACATAAGAAACATGAACAAAAGTAAATTAAAAGTTGTAAAGCAAGAAACAGAATATCTAAACATTGCAGTGCTTGGTGTTAGCAAACTAAAATAGACTGGGATGGGACATTTCCAGTCAGCCATTTACAAAGTGTTCTACTCTGGAAATGACAGACGCAGAAGAAACAGAGTGGCTTTAATACCGAGGCAAGATGTAGCAAACAAAGGCATTTAGGTCAAACAAAGGCTACAATGCAAGGTCTGACTGAGTAATATCAATTGGACTTCTAGGACAATCCATAAACATAACCATCATTCAAGCCTATAATACACCCACAGAGGCTGACATGATGAAGTTGGAATCTTGCATACAAGTATCCAGGAAGAAATTGATCACACACCAAAACAAGACATTAATAATAATTTGAGGCGACCAGAATGCAAAAGTAGGAAATAAAGCAGAATCAAATGTGATTGAAATTTGGACTAGGGGTTAGGAATGAAGCAGGAAATGAGCTCATGTATTTCTGCAAGGCCAACAACTTGTCCATCACAAACACATGCTTCAAACAATTGAACAGGCTACTGTAATGGCCACCATAGAAATCAAATAGACCATGTGACTGGAAGCAGGAGATGGAGCAGCTGTATTCTCTTTGCCAGAACAAGACCAGAAGCAGGTTGTGGTACTGACCATGAACTGTTAATATCAAACATTAGAGTAAAGCTGAAGAAGAGCCCTAAAAATTTGCAGTGCCAAAATATAATGTAAATAACATTTCTGATTGATTTAAAGTCCACATAAAAAACAGTTTTGCACTGTTAAACTTAATGGACAGAGAACCAGAGCAACTGTGAATGAAACTAGATATATTATTAGGGAAGAATGCAAAAAGACAATATGGGAAATAAAAAGGAAAGAAAAACTGAGATGCATGATAGAAGAAACTAAAAATTGTTACAGACAAGTGAGAGGCAAAAGGAAAAGGTGACAAAAGCAGGCTTAGAATCCTGAACGCATTTTTTTCAACAACAGTCACGTAGAAATAAACAGAACTATTACAATAATCAATGTAAGGAGGTAGAAGAGAACAACAAAAAAAGAAATACAAGAGTTCTTTACCAGAAGATTCAAGAAATAAAAGGGAAATTCAAACAGACCAGAAATGCTGAAAGGCCAACAAGAAAGCACATTATCTGTTCAGGAGAAAATAAAGGAATACAATATGCTGAAAATCTATACAGAAGAGAAAAAAGGATGGCAAATACTTTTGAAGAAGATTCTTATGAGGAAAAACCTATAATTTCAGTATGAAGTGAAAGCTGCCCTGAAAGTATGGGGAGGAAATAAATCAGCAGAAGTACATGGGATACCAATAGAATGATTTCAAGCCACAGAGACCGAATCCGTCAAAATCCTAACGAAAATATGTCAACAAGTATGGAAAACAAACAATGGCCTACAGGTGGGAAACGTTCAATATACATCCCAACTTTCAAGAATGGAGATGCCAATCAAAGAGTACAGGAAGGAAGAAAAAAATTGAATTAGATCTTAAAAAGAGAATAATATTTCTCCAAACAGAGACAAGCAGAGCGTGTTAGTTAAACAAAAATGAGTATGCAGAAAGGCCTGCAAACAAAGTACAACTGACCCTTGCACAACATGGGTTTGAGTTGCATGGGTTCATTTATACATGGATTTTTTTTCAATAAATATATTGGAAAACTTTTTGGAGCTGTGCTACAATTTGAAAAAACTCGCAGATAAGCCTTATGATTTTCTTAATAATGTTTTATATTCTCTAGTTTACATTATTGTAAGAATACACTATATAATACATATATTGTATTATGTATTAATTGACTATGTTATTGGTAAGGCTCTGGTCAACAGTAGGCTATTAGTAGTTAAGTCTGGGGGGGAGTCAAAAGTTATACATGTGAGGGGTGTAAATGTCTAACTATTACATTGTTTTATACACTTGAAACTAATTTAAAAAAAAGTTATATATGGATTTTCAACTACTGGGGGAAGTCAGCAGCCCAAGCCCTGCATTATCCAAGAGTCAACTGTACATTTAAAGCCCAGAGCAATGGGAAATTTCCAGTGTAACTGAAATATAGGGCAGGAGATAGGATGATGCTAAGGAGTCTTCACAAGGATGTTGAGAAACAGAATAAATATACAAAACAACATATATCACATGGTGGCTTGTGCTTGTTAGCTACATAAATAAAAATAAAATTACCTACAAGGAGATGCATAAGAATATTGGGTGACCTCACAGACCCTAAGGATAGGAATGTACAGGGCTTCCACCACCACCCTGGGAAAGAAGCTGAGGCTCAGGAATAAATGAATGTGTGTTTTGCTTAGCATAATAAAGATTATTATGCTAAATGAAATAAGTCAGACAAAAAGTCAAGAACCATATGACTTCACTAATACGTAAAGAAAAGCAAAAAGAGTGGAGATGCCAAGAAGTGCAGTAACTATAGGACCATTGCTCTAATTTCCCACACAGGTAAAGTGTTGCTCAAGGTGATGCAACAAAGCCTTCTACCGTATAGGGAGCCAGAAATGTTGGCTATTGAAGCTGGATTCAGAAAAGGAAGAGGCCCTGAATTTTCTGTGACCATTCATTGGCTGCTAGAGTGCTACAAAGAATTTCAGAAGAAAGTTAGTCTATGTTTTAGAGACTGCAGTACAGCCTTTGACTGAGGATCACGAAAGGGTATGGGTTGCTCTGAAAGAAATGGGTTTGGCTCAGCACTTGATCTACCTGATGCATGACCTGTATTGTGGGCAGGATGCCACCGTCAGGACAGAGGTACAAAGACAGAATGGTTTCCTTGAGGAAAAGGTGTCAGACAAGAGTGCATTTCATTTCTCTTTTTGCTTAATCTGTTCACTGAAAATATCATATGGCAGAGGAAGGAGTGGAAGATGGTAGAAGAAATATCAGAGGACTTAAATAAACAACTGGTTTTCTTGATTTTCCACAGCTTCTAAGCAGGATGCCAATTCTCTAATGAACCAATTCTCAGGCTAAATAACAATGTGTATAATTTATGTTAGAGGCATGCCTTACTTTGCCTGACAGATTGTGTTTCAAACAAGTTCTGTTTGCGTCAGAATTTCCCTAATTGAAATATATTTTAAATGTAGTAGGGGTGAAATACTCTACAAGCAATTAAGTATATCTGAGTACTTGAGAAAATAATTCTGGAACTGGAGTTATAAAGCCTGTATTCTATTATCTACTCTGACACTACCTAGCTGTATAATCGTGGCTATGGACAAGTCACAACCTATAAAGACTTTAATTAACTGCCAAATGAGAAGTTTTGATAACTGGACTCCTTTCAGTTCTATAAATTATTTGACAAAGAATTCAATATATACCTACTTAGTGATTTGGGGTTTAGGAATATTAGAGCGTGTTAAAACCAAGACTCAACTATATTTTCTTTGCTATACTCGTATATTCTGGGATTGGGGCCTCGCCTATTTTTTTCCTATGAGTAGAAATATTCGCAAAGCTGTATTTCCTAACACAGGAGAGCTGCTTTATGTAAACATACCTAGAAAATAATACCTTTTCCTCCACTACAAATCTTGATGGAAACAAACTGTAAGGAAACCAAAAGCTGCAGCTACCCTTGATCAAGTCGGTCAGACTCCAGGGAGAAGCTCCCCAGTGGCAGGCAGCTGGGCAGAGGCATCCTGACATTCATTGCATTAAGGTCCATGTGCAATCACAAAACAAAGCAGCAGGATGTGGACAGTTGGGCTGAAAGTAGATTCTTAATCCCAAATCAGATTTCTCATGGAGGAGTAGAGTCCTGCAAGGCAAGCATTCTTGTGCTAGGCGAGCTGGGTTGTGTGCTGTCCAATCCTATTCTGTGGGAAAGAACAGATCTCAGAGGACATGTGATTTCTTAGTATTGCGCATTAGCCTAACATTAAATTATAACAGCAAAATTCTTCTTATGGTGGGTTATACATCAAGTCAGTGCTCCTTTTACATGTTATTCTCTACCTGCTTCAGCCCTGCCTTGGTCTTGTATCACTCTCTCTTCATCCTGTTAGGCCTAAGGATGGTCTGTTACTATAAAGACCCAAGATACTATATTAATCCTTGAGGGAGTTTATTTTCATGTAAAGATGCCATCTGTTCTTTGATGCTAACTGACACACTTACAGAGATGACTTCTGTCCAGGATAGCGATGTGATGATCCCTAAACCAAACCCCCAAACTCAGCTTACTCACCTCTCTCACAGCCAGGGTTGTTCACATGACATAATTGAGGCCATTGAGAGGGGGTGGGAGACTTCTGGAAATGTTCTTCAAAATGGGACTGGTTCATCTGGTTTGCCTCTCTGTTTCTTTAGCCCTTTACCTTCTTCCTTTATGGACACTGGAGGCCATGTCCACATTTTGAGCCTGAACATGAATACCACAAGCTAGGGATGGAGGAGAAGAAAGCTAAAGAGTCTGGGGACCTTAAGGCATTGAAGTGGTCATGGTACCAGCCTGGACTTCCAATGTCCGGACTACTTGTTACATAAGAAAAATATGGCTGAGTAACTGTGGTTGGGCTTCTGTCACACACAGCCCACATAACCCCAATTGATATTCAGCACTTTTCTCCTATTCGGCTTGCTTTTTGCTGGCTGTTTATACCATCTTCCTGAATTTCTATTCTGATATCTCAAGTTTGGAACTGTTTATTGGCTTCTCTAGCATTTGACAACATTTTCTTCCTGCTTCCTATTTCCAGGTACCCCGATCTTATACCTTTTTAAACTAACTACCCATTTAGAAACTAGGCCCCTTCTTTGTGTTCATTTCTCTGAAACAATTTCAGAAGTCTAGATGCTAAGAAGAAAGTGGTACATGGCAAGTTAATATAATAGAATACTCATTGAATTTGGAATCAGACGACATGGCGTTATTTCTCTATTACTTTCTGCTTTGTGACCAGGGGCAAGTAATCTCTCTTAGGGTCAGGTTTGCCATTAGAAAAATTGGTTTTACCTATGCAATAGAGTTGTTATGAAATGCAAAATCAAATAAAAATGCTTTCTAGTTTTGAAAAAAACAATTCCACAGTCAGCATACTAATTTAGGGATTGTTATTATTGGAATCCTGGAGAGAGAGTGCCAGAGCATTGTGTAGGGGTCAATTCTGAGCCCAGAGGAGTCAGTTAACCTTCTGGTACTTTGGGGCTTCAAGTAGCTCCACGTGTTGTTTGCATCATCTGCTTTTAGGATATTCACTCCCCCAAGGAAGGCTGTCGCATGAGCACTTGACTTTTTTTCCTCAGTGACAAGATCTTAGTTTGTGGCATAATTAGAAATGAGAGGTCCATAAGTAAATTCATTCAGAAACTACCTCATTATTGCAGGATACAATAATCTGGGTATTTGTTGCAATGTAGTTTATTTTCTCCTATGGAGCTGGAAGAAGGAAGCATCTGGCAGACATTTCCTTTTGTCTGAATCTGGCGTTCTCTCCATTTCATTTGGCACTATCTGTACCTGACCAAAGCCATGGGTAATTAAATTCCACCCACTAAGTCACTAAAGTTCTCTTCAATATTTTCTCAGGAATTAACTTAAAAATGAATCTCCATCTAGCTTTCCTTGGTGGTCAAGTTGCCCACCAAGAGAACTTAGCAGAAGTGAGTGTTGTACGTGCACCTAATGTTTACAGCGCCAAAAACAGTCTGGCTAATGTGAGCGTGATCTTATAGCAGTCTTATAGTACAGTCCTGCAGCCAGACTGTCTGGGTGTGAATCCCACCTTTGCCACTTCTAATTGCCATGAACTTGGGCAGTTATTTAATCTTCTCATGCCTCAATTTTCTTTTCTAAATAATACGACTGAAAGAGTACCTCTCTCATAAATTTGTTGTAAGGATTAAATTACAGTATAGGTGAAATGCTGAGAATGGTACATGGCACATGGTAAAGTACATGGGGATTTGTATTTGTTACCCCATTGTGACTGAGATGGGAATGTGGGGTCAGTGTTCCAGACATTGCAATTATTTAAGAAAACCTAGAAATTAGATTTTCATTGTGATTTTTAAATATTGGCATCTAATTTAGAAGCCTGTAACAATCTACACACATCAAACAAAATATGGCTGAGGGCTGAATTCAGCCTATAGGCCTCTAATTTATAATCTCTGAATTAGAGAAATCTATAGCAGTTGTATAATTTCATGTAATGATGCCCAGTTTTGGGTCCCTAATCCTTGGCAAGTCAGCTTGAGCCAGGGCTGCACTTAGATCTTGAATGGAATAAATTGGTAAGGGGAAGGGAAGGGCTAGCACCTATTGTGTGCCAGCCCTGTGCTGACAAGTGACATATATAATTGTATTACCTTCTCACAATAATGTGAGAATAATATCACAAGGTGGTGTGATATTGTGATTTATAATAAGAAATATATATTTGGTCTTCTTCCTGTTTCCAGCACAAACCTCATAAAAACCTTAGAATTTACTGTGTTGAGAGCAATAAAAGTGTCTTTTTTTATGTTAACGAGACGACTTTTGGAAAGCACTTAAGAATGGGGGTTGGTTGCCAGGAATCCAACCATATTATTAGATGGTTGGAAATTTCAGCCCCCACCTCCCTCACCCTGACCTCCAAGGAGAGAAGAGAGGCTGGAAGTTGAATTAATCACCAATGGCTAATGATTTAATCAATCTTGTCTATGTAATGACACCCATACAAACTCATAAAGGACTAGATTCAGAGAACTTCAGGGTTGGTGACCACATGGAGGTGCTGGCAGAATGTCTTGCTTGGAGAGGGCAGTGAAACTCCAGCACCTTTCCCCATGCCTTGCCCTGTGCATCTCTTCCATGTGCCTATTGATTCGTATCTTTTAATATCCTTTGTAATAAATTGTTAATATAGTGAGTAAATCGGTTTCCCATGTTCTGTGAGACACTCTAACAATTTAATGGAAACCAAGGAGGCATGTGACCCTCCCTGGCCAGTTGGTCAGAAGCACAGGTGACAACCTGGACTTGAGATTGCTATCTGAAGTGGGGAGGGAAGCAGTCTGTGGGACTGAGCCCTTAACCTGTGGGATCTGATGACATCTCCAGGTAGATAGTGTCAGAATTTAGTTGAATTGTAGGATACCAGAATTGGTGGCATGGGGGAAAAAAACCTACACACATTGGAATTGGTACCAGAACCCTTAGGTAGGCATTGTCATCTTCCTTCAAGGATGAGAGAACTGAAGATTCAGAGATATTAAGCAACTTGCCCAAGTTTACCTGGCAGAGCAAGGATTCAAACTCAGATGTGTCTGACAGCAAAGCCCATGTTCTTGACCACATTTCAAAACTACTTGTCAATTAAGCCAAAGAAATGAAAGTAGTGTTCACCACTGATATAATAAAGTCCAAAATCTCAGTGGCTTACCCCAATAGGAGGTTACGTCTCACTCATGTAAAATCCAAAAGTATGTATCTGAACAGTGGACATCTTCTATCCAATCATTCAGAGACCAGGCTCCTTCAATCTTCTAGCTTGGCCATATTTACCTGTGATTTCCAAGGAGGAGAGTATGGGGAAAGGGCGTGCAGTCTATTGAGTTAGAGATATTTATGGACAGTACTTGGAAATAGCGGACATTACTTCCCATCACATGCCATGTCCTAGCATCCAGTCAGATGACCATAGAGGGTAAGGGTAGAGTCTGGGAGATGTAATCTTGCTGTGGCCCAGAAAGGAGAGAAAACAGGTTTAGTAAACATCAGGAGTCTCTGTCACAGATGTTTGACTGTCAACATTCCCGTCTGAGATGTGATCATTTTCCCTTTCTTTCTTTCTTTTCTTTTTTTTTACTCACCTAGCGCCACTGCATTCTTCTTTGATAGGGTGGCTTTGAAATTAGATGACAGCATTCCAGCCTGTCTTGTCCGTGAGATAATGATAAAGTCTTCTAAACAGCTACTTTTCCAAGAATGTGTTAGGCTTCCTCAGCATTAGGGTATTACAGAGGCCATTTCTTTCTGATAGTTTATAACCTTAAAAAAGTTATGATGTGGACATTCTTTTAAATCCCATAATCCATCATCAACAATGGTATTAGTTAGTAACTCCCACTTTTAAATTGAATTTTAGTGTTATCCATTAACAGTTCACTAGAGAGAAATGACAAATAATTTCATGGCTTAAGAGCAGCAGACAGATGAGTTCAGCAAAAATGAGGCCTGGTATCAGTAGGGGGTGAACAAAATGTGTAGCCTTCAAATTAAGGGTATTTGCTCTCCATCTTTCTAATTGCATAATTTAGCATTACCAAGGGTCATTAGCTCATTCATTTTAGATGAGCAACAAGATGTGTCTTGTCTTTGTTTCTGACTGCTCTATGTTTGTTTTAGAGTAGTGGGTACAGGGACCTTGGAAGTATCAATTCTTTGTTTCAAGGTATGAACCAAATTCTCATTGTCATTTAAAAGGAAGATATTTTAGGGTACCTAATTTTTCTCTCTCTTGAGACTTTTCTTTCTTTTGAAATTCTTCAAGAAAGAACAGCACTTTAGCCTCAGTTTATTGAAAAGATTTGTAAAGCCATCTGGGATCCAATTTCCTCACACAATGTCTTTTTTTAATGCATGGAACATCCCCCTAGGATATGGTATGCGCTCAGCACTGCTGTCTAACGTAGCCAGTCGGGAAGGAGGGGCTGGATGGCTGTTTTATGTAACCTCTATTTCCGGGCTTCTGTAGAAGAAGAAAATGGTAACATAGCGATTTATCCTTTGTCTCTAGGAGCAAGCCCTTACCTAAAATAAAGGCCATCTACTCCATATACTCCAAGCTTGCTATTCATGACCTCTAAATACTCTGGCCATCAGGTAGGAAAAAGGAATTTAATTTAGAGTCAAGAAAAACAAATGACATAATTTGTTTAGCAATAGGAAGTAAAGAAATCGGAAGTACTCCATCCCTGCAAATCTCATAGGAAGCTATTCTCTGCATTACTTTCAGTCACTGGAGAGAGGTTACAATTCCATTTAAGTCCAGAGAGGTCTGTGGTACCACCATTGCAGTACGTCCTCCATCAGAAAATCAAGTCACCCACCTACTCCAGAATACCCCAGGTATTAGCCATCTTTCTCTACTGCTACCCTCACCTGAGAAGATCCAGCCCTCTAGCTCTTGTCAATGTGGTAACAGTTCACAGAAGCCAAGGAAAACAGTCTTCACATCCTTATCCTGAGAAGTTATGTCTACTTTAAAATCATCTGCTCCTCCCAGAGACTCTAGCCTCACTCACTCTTAAGAACTACTAGGCTGGGAAGTCTGAGATCAGGGTGCCAGCACGATCGGGTTCTGGTGAAAGATTTCTTCCTAGTGTATAGACAGCCGTCTTCTTGCTGTGTTCTCTCTGGGCAGAAAGGCTCTGCCCTCCTGACCCAATTACTTCCCAAAGATCCCATCTCCAAACATTGGGGATTAGGGCTTCAACATACTCATTTGGGGGGAACACACACTTGCAGTCCTTACAACAAATTAAAGCCACACTGAGCTATCACTTCACACCCTCTAGAATGGCTATAACTAAAAAGTTTTTAAGAACACAGAAAGTAAGTTTTGGCAAGGAAGTGGAGAAACGGGAATCCTTACACTCCTTACATATTGCAGGTGGACATGTGAAATGGTGCCGCTGCTACGGGAAACAATTTGGCAGTTACTCAAAAAGGTATGCACAGAATGACCGTTGACCTAGCTACTCCTGTCCTACGTATAGATTCAAAAGAACTGAAAACAGGTACTCAAGAAATATTCCTCAATTGATATTCAAAGCAGCATAATTCACAATAGCCAAAAGGTGGAAACAACCCAAATGTTCATCAATGGATGAGTGGATAAACAAAATATGGTCTATACACACAATGGAGTATTACTCAGCCATAAAAAGAAAGGACGTTCTGATACATGTTATAACATGGATAGACATTGACAACATTACGTTCAGTGCAAGAAGTTAGACACAGAGGCCACATATAGCATAATTCCATTTATATGAAATGTCTGCTATAGGTAAATCCATAGAGACAGAATTCAGAGTACTTGTTGCCAGGTGCTGTGGTGAGGGAATAATAGGTCCTGATGTTTTAATGCGTGGGTTTTGTTTTTGTTTGAGTTGATGAAAATAGTTTGTAACTAGATGGAGATGGTGGTTCCACAACATTATGTGTGTTAAAAATATCACTGAATTGTAGACTTTAAAATGGTAAATTTTGTTGTGCAAATTTTACCTTGGTTAAAACAATATAGCCTATGTGTGGACTCATGGACTCATGTGCATCTTCATTCTGCTGACACACGACCAGAGCTCTCGGCACTTACACCTCACATTCCTGCCCTTCGTCTTGTATGGTGGACTGGATGTTGGTGTCCCCTCAAAATCTGCGTGTTGAAATGTTACCCCCCAATATGGTAGTTTTAGGAGGTGGGGCCTTTAGGAGATAATTAGGGCATGAAGGTGGAGCTCTTATACAAAGTGCTCTTATGAGCACTCTGGCCCTCTCCACCATGTGAGGATCAGAGAGAAAAAGCAATTTGGAAGAAAGCTCTCAGCAGAACTCAACCATGCTGGCAACCTGTTCTCAGACACAGCTTGTGGAACTGTGAGAAAATACATTTTTGTTGTTGATAAACCCCAGTCTGCAGTGTTCTGTTATAGGAACTGAAATGACCTGAGACATCCTGCCCTGTCACCACCATCCTACCAGCCCATCACCAACAAGTGCTAGAGGCTTCACTTACCCTCTCAATTTTACAACTTTTACCCATTCCTGACCCAGTCTACAGACTGTGGATATGCCGGGGGCAGGACAATTCAGCAACGCCATTGATTGCCAAAGAGGTGCACACTGATATGTAGCTAAAAATAACCAGGGTAGGCAGAATGTTTCTAAATAGAAATGTGATACACTTGTAAGTGGGCATGGAGCAGAATGTGGCGGCGCCCCAGAAAGGCAGCAGATGGGTGATTTAGACACAGCTGCTGTCACTGGTGGGGAGACTTGCTGATTATCATAGAGATAGGGGGCAATGAGGACTTATTTAGGGAGAATGTCTCAAGGGCATAAAGAATGTAAATAGTCATTTCCCACCAAAAGCTCAATAAAGGGATTATTATATCAGATCTGGGGTGATGGAATGGAAATTGAAGTCTGATAAAGTGCATAGCCTTTATGTTAGGGGATATTGGCATGTAGAATACAGAGTACCCCACAGTGTTGAGCGTGCCTCTAAGGTAATGAATGATACCACTGGAAAATCTGCAAGGACTGAAAAAAGAAGTGTACATGCTAGAGCGATTATTGCATTTTTTCCAAACCTGTGGAACAGAGAATTTAATTGAGTCACTTTCAAGCAATCTTCATCCTGTCAGGCTCATCCTCTCTTCAGACCTTCAGGGGCACTTCTGTGGCATCAGACGGGGGAGCTGCCAGGTCTGTACCTAGCCTCTGTCCTCTGCTAGCATCTACTGAGCTGCAAATCACCACATCTGATCTTTGGTCACCTGTAAACCTTGTTTAGACTACTAGCACCTCCATGGATTCTGTAATTTACTTAAAATTACATCAGCCTAAACAGTGTGATATAATTTGTGTGCTAGTTAAAACTATATTTTAGGTAGTAGGTTTCTTTATTCTGGAATTCACACTCCTAGCGTGGTAAGCTGGCACACTCTGCAGGTAGCCACTATTTTTTCTTTTATTTAAACTAAAAAAATACATAGTGTTTACTTTACAGCAGGCATTGGTCTAAATGCTTTGAAAACACTAAGCCATATTAATACATGAATAATGTGACAGGTACTTCAGGTATCTTTATCTGCCACCAACATCAGAGACTTAGGAATTAGCATGAGGGGTTCTCATAGATAAGATTAGTGATATTCAAAATGTATGGTGTGGCTAGAATATTGTAGGGACACCCCTCAATTTTGTTTGAACATTAACCAGCTTTGCAACCTTTTCTCTAAAGAATAACACTGGAGACTTGATCTCCAGTCCTGTGACCAGCTTTAAGATCAGAAGATTCTGGTTTCTTAATACCTACTCTACTGATAACAGAATCCCATCTTTAGAATATTGTATTTGCTTTAAGGAAGCTTTTTATCCAGGATTGGTTTGATGAGCTTTAAGGACAGAAAACTGGAACTTATCACATTGCTTTATGCCTACTCGCTAACAAATATTTAATTAGCAAGTGTCCAAATGTGGGGAAGAATTTGGTCTAAGACTGGTTTTCTTTTTTGATTTTTATTTTTTCTCTTTAAGACTTGTTTTCATTATAATCTCATAGCAAGTTTGCAGAACTATAGCTAGTCCTCACTCATCTCAAACTTTTGGGTGACTACTGGTACCTAATGGAAAGAACCCAAACTGGCTGAAAAAGCATCACAGTACCAGGGCTGGAGCTGGTCTCCAGCAAGAGTGGTCTTCATGCCATCCTTAGCTATATTCTCTTATCACAACCATGGGATTGTCCAGGGTGCTCTCCTTCTCAGGGTTATAGAATTGCCTGTCTCAGACACATGGGAAATGATGCCACAGTTCCACATGGGCATGTGGGACCTTATCTATAGAACTAATTCTTTCTTACTAGAATGGCAGGGGGAGTGCTGCAATGGTTGCTGCTTTCTTGGGATCCAGAGAAAATGGTCATTTCTTCTTTAGCCTCTGATGGCCTGAGCAAGAGCTGTGAAGTCACCAATACCATACCCCGTCCCCACCTTAAGTGTGGTAACCAGACTCTAATATGGCCCCATAATCTCTGTCTCCTGGGTCAGATCACAGACTGAGGTCTGTGCAACCAACAGAACACAACAAAAATAAGAGCATGTCCCACCCAAGATTTAGTAATAAAAGACACAGTAGCTTCCATTTTGGTTTTTCTTTCTTATGTCTGTGACTGGGCCATACAACCCACCAAAAGGAAAATAAGTTGCCTGTAACACAGTGCAGGATAATCTTGACCCCAAGGAAAACGTTGTAGAGCCATATAACAAAAGTGTCCCAGGGAGCCTGCTGTTGAGGGACCACCTTAGAGATTAAACATTTATCCAGATGGAACTAGAAATCCAGGTGCCTAACTGCCATTCTCACAATCTTTCCCCTTCACCAAAAAGAGAGATGGCTATTACCATTATTTGAGAGGCAGTGATGCAGCAAACTCATGAATTTACAAACCCACCGATTATGATGCTGACCATGAGTAGCCTAAAACTTTCAGGTGCGTGGAAATGTCAGGTGGTAGTCCTAGGGTCTTGGGATTGGGGACAAGTGCTGTTATGTAATGGGGAGAGTTCTTGCCCTTATGGATTCCTGGCCTGGATCTGGTAATTTACTGTGTGACTTTGGGAAAGTCATACAGTCTCTGTAAGTCTTTGCTTTATCATCTGTAAAATAGAATAATAATCTATGCTCTACATACTTCATAGTGTTTCTGAGAGAATAAAATAAGTTAAAATTATGTGAAAGTGTTTGGTAAACTATGAAATGCAATATAATTATGAAGGATTATTATTACTCACCCATACCAATTCAAAAAACCCAAATGTAAATTTATAAATTAGAAAGTCATTATGTCTAAAAATATAGTTCCAAATCTAATTAAATTAGAACAATGGCTCATTTGTCAATTTATATGTTAAGTTTCCAAATAGCAATGCTGTGGAATGTAACTAATGAACAGGAATAGAGCAAAATAATAAGTTTGTTATATAGCTAAAGCAGCTACCTATATGTTAGCCAAGTCTTAACAACAATCTTATTCAGAATTCATTTATCGAAAGGCTGGAAAGAAGGGCCTTATTAACACCTGGATTGCTTAAGCCACTTATAAACTGTTAAAATGTATACAGACTTTTAAACTGCATCGCACTTTACAGTTTTCACAATGCTTTTAATGCATTTTCTCATTTGATTATCATAAAATACTTTGAAGCTAACTAGGACACTTGTCCCCAGTGTGTATATCAGTAAAGAAACTGAGCTTCAGTAAGTATGAATGCCATTCCAAAGTCATAATTATGTACTAGTGGTACAGCTAGAATGCGTTCGCAGGTTTTCTCGCTGGAAGTTCCATATACTTTCTATTATACTGCAGATATTGTGAACTACATGGATGGCCAATCTTGATTTTTCAGCTTCTCCTCTCTCCCCTGGCCTCTCAAGCAAACACACAGATTCATCCCCTTTCTCAGCAAATCAGCAGATATCACCACTTCATTTTGGCCCCAAGGGAAATATCCACAAAGTTTCCTTTGCCTAGCTCTGAGCTGGATAACTTTGCAAATACACAAGCTCTTTTTGTTTTTGTTTTCCTTCCTTCCTTCCTTCCTTCCTTCCTTCCTTCCTTCCTTCCTTCCTTCCTTCCTTCCTTCCTTCCTTCCTTCCTTCCTTCCTTCCTTCCTTTCTTTTTTCTTAGTATAAGAAGTAAAACCTTCTAGTGTTCCCAATCTTTGTATATTCTAGTATCCTCCGGAGACTTGTGTGAAAATGAATTTAGCCCCAGGAGCTCCGAGGTGCAGGGGGCCCTGATTTGTATGGGAAATATAGTTGGAGATGGAGAAAGTGATTCTTCACACCCATAATAAGACTAATTCCTGGCATCTACGCCCTTGTGGGACTCATACGTAGAAAAGAGAAGCCGAATTTCCTTTTTCTTCCTTTCTTTTTCCTTTCTTATGTTTAATGATTTGGTATATTTTTAACACATGTTTCTCTAACAGCCTCCCCCTTTTCTCCTTACCTTCCAGAAGCAAAGATTCAAATTTAGAGAAGGGGTGGGAGTAAAATCTGCTTATCAGATCCATGTTTCAACTGGGGCATTCTCCCCACTGAACTGACCAGTTGACTGATTTGGGAGCCTCCTGGTGTGAACATGTGAGCTGCAGTCCTTCACCGGCTTCCCTGGGGTGGTTCCCATTGCCCCCGATAGCGAGTACAATCAGGAAACAACCACACCCTCTTCTCCCTCATTTCCTTTTGCTGGTGCTTAAAATAGGAAAGAAATAGAGCTTCAGTGATTCTATTTACTCCACACAATAGAGATAAACCCCATGGGCAGCTCTGCAGATTTCTTCAGGGAATATAATGGGCTGAGAGGAGAAGGTGCTGCTGGCAGCATTTATTTCTGGCAAACAATGTTTCATTTGACGGGGGATGGGAAGCAATGAAAATAAGTGAATATATTCATATGGGGGCTTTAAAAAAATAATGGTTTGAGGATTAGACTTCTGAAAGAGTGGGTGTTCATTGTGTGGGACAGCAAGGGGATTTGGGAGATATTGAATAAACACACACGCACACACACGCACACACACACACACATAGATCAGCAATCTTAAACTTAAAAATGAACCTCTGAGATAGCAGTCATCTATAACATAAGTTGTTTGGAACAACTTTTCAGGAAACAATGCTCCTCAGCATGGTTAGCTGGTTTGCTCAAGTCAGTCATAAAGGCCCACATTAGCTCATATATTCTTGAATACTAATCTTTGAGAATCATAATATATTACAATGTCCCTAAGGAGAAATGCCTTCAACTTTCTAAATCTGAAGTCCTTGCTTTTTTCCTTAGAAAAGCAAACATTAGTACATGTAAACAATAGGGTTAAATAAAGCAATATTGAAAGAAATCATCAGAAATTTTAAGCAAGTAGTGCTTGACAAATTTTGTATTGAAATTCAATTTATTCCAATAAATGCTTATTGATCACATGTTATAAATGGGCTTAAGCTTAGCCTGTCCTCCCCCCTCCATGATTCTCAGCTTAGACTTCAACTAAGGCTAGCTTCAGGTGGATGCCAGAAAAATATAAGACTACAGCTTAATGCAGATATGGATGTTATGTGAGTAGTGCAGAGGACTTTGGGGCTCTTTTCAGAACATTTCCTATCTCCAAGGTGGTCCCTCAGCATCAGGCTCCCTTGGACAAGAAGGCACTGTTTTATGTGACCCTGTGACCTTCCCCTGGGGTCAAAACCATCCAGTACTTGCATTATAGGCGATTCATTTTCCCCTAGGTGAGCAGTGTGACCCAGCCATAGAAGCGTGCCCTCCATGTTGGTGTCCTATTTAGTTATCTGAAGCATAGTCATCAGCTACCTGATTTAGTTGTTCCAACCCCACCATGAAGCTTCTTCATGCATCTCAGATGAAGCCAATACTTGGCTGCATTCCTTATCTTTCTTTTGAAGCCAGCCGCAGATGTGTGCTTCTGTTCCAGGGCTGGGAACCCCCATTATCCATTCAATGGAAATCAAAGACATATCCAACTTAATGCTTTTAGCTTGAGGGGCATTTCTAATTCCCACTCACCCACACATGATTAGCCTACCCGTTGTCCAAGAAATGATCAATCCTCAGCTCCTTTGGAGGATTGATTTATGTGTTCTCTCACCCACCTCAGAGCACTTACAACACTCTTCATTTGGAGTTAATGGACATAATTTCAATCAAGGGGGGAAGAAGGTAATTTCCTCAAAGAAGCCTGACTGAATGACACTCTGGTGGGGAGTTACTAAGAAGCTAAAGCATCACTTTGCGGTCAAGTGCAGGTCTCAGTCTGAATGGAAAGCACTTGGTTGAGTTCACAGGACAGAGCCTCTAAGCGTGATTGACCCCACAATCTGCAAACAGTCAGATAATGATTTTGCTAAGTACCTGTTTCCTCTCAAATCTGTCAAAACTCCCTTATAATCTCATAGTGATAGTGAAAGTAAATATGAATGTGCTTTAAAAAGTGAGAGCTGGGATATAAATATGAAGTGTTGTTGTTTATGCTTATATTTAGTCTTACATTACAGCTTCAAAGAAATGCACAGATATATTTTCCCATCCACAGCTACAGCTCCTTTTCTATATCACTTTATATATGTGGCTATGTGTCCAAAATCAGACATAAACATATTCACAAAGAAAGATGGCTGTGACTGGTAATAAATGGTTATAAATGTGCTTTTAGCTTTTTTTTCCCTCCCTGGTGCAGATGACAATGTGTCTTAAAACCCTCTAGTGAGCTATGTTTTGCCTTAAAAAGCTTGTGTTCCAAAAATAAGACTTGGGCTGAGTCATCAGGCCCTGGGCTAGGGAAGGGATGCGCTGGAGGAGGAGGCAAGAAGGATTGTTCAGTGAAGAAGCACTGAACAAAGTGGGAGGAATTTCTCCCAGGGTTTGGCAACCTATGGCCCGTAGGCGAAATTTGACCCTCTGCCCATTTTGGAAATAAAGTTTTATTGGAACATAGCCACATTCATTCATTTGGGTATTGTCTGTGGCTGCTTTTGTGTAACAATAGCAGAGTTGAGTCGTTGCAATAGAGACTGTATTTGGTCTGAAAATCTAACATATTTACCATCTGGCCCTTCAGAAAAAGTTTACTGACTCTTGCTTTTTCCTAACATCTAAAAACATATATTTTTCACATTTTTTAATGCTTTGATATATTTAGCAGGGTCATACCTTACAAAGTAATTATGGTTCACATCTTTATGCGCAATTCGCTGATAAGGAAAATGAAGCCCAGAGAGGTCATATGGCCCATTCCATCATCTAGAAGTAGCCAGAAGAGTCTGCCACTGAAATTTCTCAGTTTTTCTGACCCTCTGTGTATTCCTCCACCACATCAACTTCTAAGTGAGAGACTTCTTATGATATTTTCTTTAAGGTGAATATCCTATCATCTCTATCTATCTATCTATCTATATCTATCTATCTATCTATCTATCTATCTATCTATCTATCTATCATCTATCATCTCAGCTTTATTGAGGTATGTGGGGATGAAGAGCTGAACTTCAACGAATTAGACCTGCCTTCCTTAGACTGAACACTATACTAAATTAGAGGGTACAGAACATTGGTTTGGGACCCCAAGTTTTTGTTCTGTCCCTAACTAGCTGAGGGACCTCGGGCAAGTCACTTGGTTCTTCTGGGTCTGGGTTCTCCATTTGTAATATAAATGGGTAAGAGAAAAAAAACAACAACTCTAAATCATTGACAAGTTGAACTTTCTACAAAGTATTCCTTTCTTTTCTAATACCATGTGTTGCAGCATTTCTTTAGACAGTCTCATGTAGTGCCAGCAGTCCCAGGTACCCATAGAATGGCAGGTAAGACAGCTAGGAGAGATAGCAGGGAGCAGGAGGGGGACAGTGGTCCTAAGCTTTTCTGTCCCTGGTTTGTCTCCCCCCCCCCCCACCCCATCTCCAGGTCCTTTTCTCATAACTATTGCTCGTCCCTTACATTTCCTGGAAAACTGCAACTCTGCAAAGAGTCTGGCGAGGGGGCTGGTGTCTGTATAAAGAAGAAACAAAGAGAACAGTCACTTATTTTGTTACCAAAAAGTCTTTCTTTTTTTCGTTTAGGGGAATGTGCTATTTTTAAGTCCCATCAGCCTGCAAGTGTATGTGCAGCAATTGCCCTGAACACATTTGAATAATGTCTCTGCATCCTTCTGTGATGTGGTGCAGAACGGCAACTTTGTACTTTGCATTTTTATTGTGATGAAGATATTTTATGACAGTATTTGAATCTCAACAAAAATTTTCCTGAAAGCAAGGCATTTCTGGACCACTTATACAGAAGGAGGGTAGCCCAGACCAATCCCCTGTTGGGAAATTTGGGGTGGGGTAAGTCTAGTCTTCACGGCACTGAGAAACCCTGGGCAACTCTAGAAGTTAGTGATCACTACATTTGGAGCCTCAAATTGCCCCATTCAGCCTCCTGCCCACTAGGGTCAACCCCAGGGCAATCTTCTTTTCTCTCTACTCTTTTCCCTTTCCCTATTCCAGCTGAATTTGCCTTTCAGTGTGTATCAGGCAGGTTCCAGTCAATACAGATATGTTTGTATGGGGAAATAGTTACAAAATATTGGAAGAGCTGAAAATTCAAAGAGGAGCTACATGGCAACCTAGGAATTGCTTTCATCTCTAGAGCTGGAGAATCACAGGGAGAGGCTAACGTTACCAGAACTTAGGAGCTCAAGATACCCAGTGGAAGCTCGGCCCATGTCAGGGGCTGCCCATAGGATTGTTTGAAGGGAGCTAGTACCATGGAGGAGACATAGTCATTTCCAAAGATGCCACTTAAAGCAGAGGGGGTGGGGAAGAGAAATTCCACGGCTTCTTCTTTCTACCCTCCAGTCTCTTCTAATGACTTCCATTATCTGGACTCAACAAATTAGCAAGAGATCCTTGGAAGAGTATTTTTCATGGGTCAGCTTCTTGTAATACAAGCCAGAGAAGAAAAGGGTGGGGAAATTAATTTGAAAGAAAAAGGCCAAAACAAACAAACAAACAAACAAACAAACAAACACCACAAAACGAAAGGTACTTGGGACATCAAGCTGCTCATTCTGTCATTCTCTACTAAAAGAAGTCTCCATCGTCCTGGGAAGATTTCCTTCTGTACATAGGACATGTCTGTGACTGTAGGTGACAGAAATGGAGTCAGGGAAACATACGTGCCTGCAGACCTGGCCATAGGCAATGGGTGAGTATAGTCGAAAGTCAGGCATCACATGGCTGTGTGTTGGTGTCTGGGAGTAAAAAATGATGGTATTGGTTGAAAAAAGGCTGCAGCAGAAATGAAAGTCATAGGAGATCCTGCATTGTGGTTCCTGAAGGCCAACTCATTTTAGGGCCGGATTCTAGCTGGCAGCTAGTAGTTTAAGGAGAAGGCCCCCTGAGGGAGGGATTAGCAAACTGTAAACCCAGGGTTTAGGCACCCATCAATCAGAGCAGGGATTAAACCTTGACCCTAGTCCTAGCAGTGCCAACTCAAGCCTGGTCCTTTACACAGAACCAACACATTCACACATAATAACCTCCAGGCTTTTAAAAGCCAGTTTTAAACTCTAAGTTGCGCTCAAAACAACCACCCAGGTTGCCTCCCCAATTTACCCCTAACCTATTTTTCATGGTCTTAATTTTCTAATTCCAAAGATTAGACTTTTACATCCACCTCTGGCTATTTTTCTCTCCTGCTTTTGGCTTAGTCTTCTCCCGTCGCCCTGGTACTTCCTACTGTCTTGGGAAGAAGTCTCTGCTCTGGCTCCTGGGCTTACAGATGCTTCCTCCACCCCTGCTCTAATGCCATTTCTCTGCCTGCCACTCCATGAGGGTGCTTTCTGAAAGGCAAAGAAGGGATGTATCAAACAGGGATAGTTTCCGTTGGATAGGGTAGATAAATGTGGGAGGGGCCATGGAAGACTGAGGTTCCTAACAAACTCATCCTGGGCCAGTCAAGGAGATAAGACCGTCAAGAGTTTACCATATTAACCGTTTTCACATGTATCACAGGTTTCCTCACTGGCCAGCAACCTGTGTGCCTCTTCATCTATCACAGAAACTCCCAAAGAATCTGTCACCTGTCCTTTTCTTTTAAAAAGGGTGACTACTTCTGTTTTCAAGTGTTTTTGTTTGTTGGCTGGCTGGTTTATTTATTTTTTAAGAGACAGTAAGACTAACTTTCTGTATTTGAATGTCATTTCCCCACTGACGACCCCTGTGACTTCAGAGAATAACCTAACTTTTCTAAGTCTCAAGTCCTATACCTGTAAAAGAGATATAGTATTAATATCTCCTTTACAGGATTTCTCTGAAAAATTAAATTAATTCTGTTAAAAAATAATAGAATGTTGCACAAATGATTATTGAGGTTGTCATAATCATCGTCACTGGATGAGCAGTAGAAATAGTCTTCGTGGCTCTCCACTGCTTTGATTCCTCCCACAATAACCTTATTAGCTTGTTTTTAATGGTTTCTTTCCTACCAATCAGTACCAGACAAAAGATAGTAGGTACCACGTATGTCACATTAAAAAAAAAAAAAAAAATTCTTACAAAATTCTCATTCTCATCAGGCTTGGTCAGTAATTCTGAATTTTTTTATTTTTATTTCTTTTGGGTCTTAGTAGACTTCTTGGCCTCCTATTTTTTTATTTTATTTAGAAACATCAGAACTTCTTGGGTTCTCCTACTAATCTCTGTCAATTCTTTTCGTCAGGAAAATCTGACTCTCTAATACCTATGTTCAGGTTCGCATTGTGGGTTCCTTAAGACCACTATCTCCTAGACCTGTGTCATCATCCTGTGAACTCAGCTTTCAAAAAGAATAAAACTTTCTTTTTCAGGAGCTTGAGGCTCAGAAAGACAGTATTATTTATAAAATTCTCGAACATGGCTAGTCTTCTTCTGAAACTTAGGTGCCCCCTGGCTGTCAGCTGAGTCATACCTTGGTTGATTTCTAGGCACATGTCCTTGTTTTTTCAGTGTATTGTTTACCAGATCAGGCCTTTAACAGACGGGCAAAGAAAACATTTGTTTATATCTGGGCAATCGTGAATCCCTTATTGGTAGGGGGACCAGAACCCAGGATCCCAGAATCTTAGTCTAGTGGATTTCTCATCTAACATACTTACAAAAATTTTAAAACCACAGTATTTTAAAATAGATTTTAAATGGGCCATAAAGAGTAGAGGAGACAAAGAAAGGAAACTTGTGTGTGTGAGTGTGGCCTGAGTATGATCCTGTAGTTAAGAACTAAGTGGACACACTACTTCATTTGAAATTGTAGTTCCAACACTTATTAGTTGCACAAATTAGAACAAGTTTCTTAATGGCCTAATGCTTTAGTTTCCTTACCTGCAAATTAGGGAGAATAATATTTACTTTATAAGATTCAGGTGAAGTGTAGATGAATTAATACATGTAAAACATTTAAGAAGATTCCTGACTGGCTCAGGAATAAGCAACCTGACATGAACAGTCACAGAACTCTCAGAGGCATGCAGTAATAAGCATTTATTTCTCATATGTCTGGGGATCAACTAGGGCAACTCTAAAAGGCAGTTGCATTGAGGTGTGTCATGTTTCTCTCATCCTCCTTCGGCCAATGAGCTAGGCAAGGATATTCTTCTGTTCCTATGGCAGAAGAATGAGGGGGCAAGCCCAAACAAGCAAACACATATAACCCTTGCTTCTTTTTCATCTGGTGACATCTTTTTGGATAAACAAATCATATAGATGAGCCAAACATCAAGAACCAGAGAAATATATTCTGTCTTTTTTGGAAGAACTGCAAAGTTACATCGCTAAGGATATGGATTTGAATGGGAGGGAGTATGAAGAATTTGGACCAATATGTTAGTCTACTACATTGTCGTATAATAAAATTTTAATTAATATCAGCTATATGCAGCAGTATTATCCCTAGACTCTTGAAAGAAGAGGGTTCTGCTTTCCTACTACTTCTAACACCCTTTTTGTGCTTTTATATGCTCTCGCTTCTCAGTGTTATGATGGGATTCCCTATGGTTCCCCTTCACTGTATAGCCGTGACCTATGCAGTCTCACACTGGCAATACAACTTCTGATATCAACTTCTCCCATAATAAAATTTTATTGGCCTATAGTCAATTTATCTTCATCTCTAAAATAGTTGCAGTTTGACAGGGACTCTGAAGAAAGCTAAAGAAAAAGCTTTATACAGTAACACTGCAATTAATGTATTTATTTTTTAGAAGTCTCTTGATAAAAGTTCTAATGGCAAAAACTTTAGACAATACGGTCAGCTTGCAGAGGGAGATATCTAAGGATCTGGGAAACATAGGCCAATAAGAACATTCAAGAGGATTTCAAGTTGTCTGTGGTGTTTGTAGGCTGAATGATGACCTGCCAGAGATGTCTCTGTCCTAATCTCTGGAACTTCTGAATATGTCACCTTGTACAGAAAAAGGGACTTTACAGTTGTGATTACGGTAAGGATCTTGAGATGGGAAAATTTCTAGATTTTCCAGGTGGATCCAATGTAATCACAAGGATTTTTTATAAAAGGAAGGTTGTACAGAAGGCGATGTGAAGATGGAAGAGAGGGATAGAGAGAGAGATTGGAAGATGCCACACTACTGATGGAAAATGGAAGTTCCAACTTTAAATGGGGCCACAAGCCAAGATATGCAGGAAGCCTTTAGAAGCTGGAAAAGACAAGGAAATAGGTTCTTCCCTAGAGTCAGAACGAATAAAGCCCTGATATTGGACTAATTTTAGGATTCCTGACTTTGAGAACTGCAAGACAATAAATTTGTGCTGTTTATAATTACTAAGTTTGTGGCAATTTGTTATAGCAGCAATAGGATCTCTCGCACTTTGGAAAAATGAAATCAGGCAACAAACCATAGTTTCTATTCTCACATGGTCATAATTAAAACTAAAAAAATCCATAAATTTTCTCTCTTCTAGGCCATGGGACTTACATCTGTTAGTTAATAAAACTGATACTGTTTGTCTTTTCCTAAGACAAATAGTTCAGAGACCAAGCATCTAGGCTCTGTAGACTTCTAACAAGCTGGCTCTAACACAAACTTCCCAAATGTTTATCTGCCTCACGTGTACTTGGACTCAGTCTACCAATTGTTCTGTTGCCCAGCAGGCCTAGAGGGCCCATAAATAGCCTGCTTTGTTTCAGTGATTAGTTTCCTAGTTTCTTCTAAACATAGGCTTTTAGAATTTCCACTTTCAGAGTATAAGGACTGCCCAAGGCTAGAGATTCTGTGATTACTAGGTCTGCCTTATGGATAGGCAATATAAGCAAGAAACAACTTCTGAATTGTGAAGGGTGGGCTCATCCCTGGATAGGATTCCATTACAACGAAGATAACAGAAAACAAAACAGGTTTAAGTAAATGAATTTATCTCTGTCTTTGTTAAATCAAAAAAGAAAAGAAAAGAGAGAAAGAAAGAAAGAAAGAAAGAAAGAAAGAAAGAAAGAAAGAAAGACCCAACTGAACAAAAAATTGAAACCAGATAAGGAAGACTGATATGTAGGTATTGTTGGGAAGGAGGCAGCCTTCTTCTATTTTTCTGCTCTACCATCTTAGAGCATGGCTTCATACTCAAGGTTGATTTGTTGTCCAAGCTCATTGGCAGAACTCCAGTCATTAGCGCCATGTTTTTGGCAGGAAGAAGGAAAAATAGGGAATGCAAAAGAGCACACTTCCCAGAAAAATCATTTCCCTTTAATGAGCTTTCTTGGAAGACACCCATGACCACCACTTATATTTCATTAGCCACCCCGACCTAGCTTTAAGGGAATTTGGTAAAAGTAATACAAGTAATTTTTTTAAAACAGGCACATTTTCTCAAAGAACACTTTAGTTCATTCCAGTTCTATTAGAAAGAAGGGGAGAATGGATATTGGATTGTCATGCGGGAGACCCTGCTCGCTGCGCCATTTGTCGTGCGGGACGGCCTGCGGGGTCTCTGCTCCCGCTCCCCATACAAGAACGCAGGATATGGTGAGGCCAAAAAGGAACACCCACGGAGCCATAGGTAGGGGAGTCATACCACTTTATTCTCTCTGGCGGCACTATACTCTCACTGGAGGCTGGATACACACTGTCCGCAAACCGCCATCCACGCTTGCCAGCCCAGCCGCCATCTTCTTGCTAGCCCCATCCTTTTTCTCTTCTCTCCTTCTCTTCCTCTTTTTCTGCTAGCATAGCCACAGCAGTTATATTAGTGGCCAATGGCTCACTGGTTACAGCTGACGGCCAACTAGCCACAGCTGATGGCCATGCAATCACAGTTGGCCATTTACTACCTGAGCCAACACCTTTCTATGTGAGGCCGAGAGCCTGGAAACTTCTTTCTGGGGCTCCGCCCCCACACTCCACCCCTACAGGCTCTCGCCTCACAATCTACGTGACAAGCGTCTTCCGCGAGGGGACCTGTGCGAGGAGCCTGGGGGTGAATGCAATATCCTGGACACAGCCAGGCTCTCTGGGCACAGCCAGGGTTTCTCAGGGCACCACCAGTGCTTCTGGGCACGGCCAGACTTCCTGGACTTCTTAGGGTACCACCTGTCTTCCCGGACACAGCCAGGGTTTCTCAGGGCACCACCAGTACTCCTGGGCACTGCCAGACTTCCTGGACTTCTTAGGGTACCACCTGTCTTCCCGGACACAGCCAGGGTTTCTCAGGGCACCACCAGTACTCCTGGGCACTGCCAGACTTCCTGGACTTCTTAGGGTACCACCTGTCTTCCCGGACACAGCCAGGGTTTCTCAGGGCACCACCAGTACTCCTGGGCACAGCCAGACTTCCTGGACTTCTTAGGGTACCACCTGTCTTCCCGGACACAGCCAGGGTTTCTCAGGGCACCACCAGTACTCCTGGGCACAGCCAGACTTCCTGGACTTCTTAGGGTACCACTAGTTTCCCCGGGCACAGCTAGGATTTCTCAGGGCACCACCAGTACTCCTGGGCACAGCCAGACTTCCTGGACTTCTTAGGGTACCACTAGTTTCCCCGGGCACAGCTAGGATTTCTCAGGGCACTGCCACTTTCTCTGGGAACAGCCACACTTCCTGGACACAGCCAGGGCTCTCAGGGCACTGCCACTCTCTCTGGGAACAGCCCGACTTCCTGGGCACAGCCAGGCTCTCTGGGCACAGCCAGGGTTTCTCAGGGCACAGCTAAACTTCCTGGACTCAGCCAGGTCTCTCAGGGCACTGCCACTCTCTCTGTGCCTCTCAGGGCACCCCGCTGGAACAACAGCGACTCACAATCAAGGTGCTTACATATTCTCAATGGCGGCCAGTCAAGAGACAAAAGCAAATATCCCCCAGTTCCACTAACAACAGTTCCCAAACAAACAGTCAAGCGGTCCATTAAATTAGGGATGGAAGGCAATTCCCCATAGTCCATAGTCATTCGCCAGGGCTGTCCTGGGGGTGAGGGATGACCTTGACCTCACCCTCATCTCCCATGGAGGACTCAGCAAGCGTTACCTCCTGGGACTATAAGTCCTGCATCCGGGCTGCCTGAGCAGGAACTTCCCCGGCCCACAGGGCTGCAACGACCTTCGCTTTCTCCGGCCTGTGCTGGTTGGGGAACCGTCCACATCTTTCCACCTCTCTGCGGGGCTCCATCTCTGCAGCAGCTGCATGGCTTTTCCTGTGCTGGTGGGAGAACCGTCCACATCTTTCCACCTCTCCACGGGGCTCCATCTCTCCAGCAGCTGCATGGCTTTTCCTGTGCTGGTGGGAGAACCGTCCACGTCCTCC
This sequence comes from Rhinolophus sinicus, assembly GCF_057876585.1. Taxonomy (NCBI): domain Eukaryota; kingdom Metazoa; phylum Chordata; class Mammalia; order Chiroptera; family Rhinolophidae; genus Rhinolophus; species Rhinolophus sinicus. The sequence goes on from NC_142516.1 coordinate 133,660,059, forward strand.
CACCCCTCCACGAGGGTCCAGCTCTCCGGCAGCTGCTCCTCCTGGTCTTCCTCAGACTAAGTGTTCATACACACAAACTGCTCCACCGTCCTTTGGAGAGCTTTGGCCGGCACCATATCCTGCCCGACTACGCCATGTGTCAGGCGGGGAGACCCTGCTCGCTGCGCCATTTGTCATGCGGGACGGCCTGCGGGGTCTCTGCTCCCGCTCCCCATACAAGAACGCAGGATATGGTGAGGCCAAAAAGGAACACCCACGGAGCCATAGGTAGGGGAGTCATACCACTTTATTCTCTCTGGCGGCACTATACTCTCACTGGAGGCTGGATACACACTGTCCGCAAACCGCCATCCACGCTTGCCAGCCCAGCCGCCATCTTCTTGCTAGCCCCATCCTTTTTCTCTTCTCTCCTTCTCTTCCTCTTTTTCTGCTAGCATAGCCACAGCAGTTATATTAGTGGCCAATGGCTCACTGGTTACAGCTGACGGCCAACTAGCCACAGCTGATGGCCATGCAATCACAGTTGGCCATTTACTACCTGAGCCAACACCTTTCTATGTGAGGCCGAGAGCCTGGAAACTTCTTTCTGGGGCTCCGCCCCCACATGGATATACTCTGCCCTCTTCACTACCCAATATCCATGAGATTTATATATAAATATATTCACCACCTCCCTAAAAAAAGTTAATCACAAATTCTTATCAAATGATTGTATCCAGCTCAATGTTCAGAACATCTGAATGACGTGCAGTTCTGTCATCCCTGGGTGTTTCTTCCTGTGGCTCAGTGGCACACAAACTCAAAAGCAAGTTATCTTCCCCAAAATAGCAATGATGGAGAAGAAATAGGATGACTGAAATAAAAACAAACAAAAACCTTTTATTTGAAAAAGTGAAGAATGAGAAACACTGATCCTATATAGTAATTATTGAATCCTTTTGTGTAAGAATAGTAAGGATTCCTAAGCCCTTTCAGTGGAGGATTTCAGCGGACTGTGTGCTGAATCAGTTTATGAGGCAGCCTCAGTTCTGCTCCATGGGAAGAACTCCCTCTTTCTCCTTTTTCTTCCGTTGCCCTGGCCTTGAATACTAGAAGTCTTATCATTGCTCATTATCCTCCATGACCATATCTGAAGTGGGTACTGGAGAGTACACCCTACGGGGGCTGTCTAGCTCTCAGAGCCCACTTGCTACTGTACAGTTTTGGGACTTGGGTTGCTTTGAAGGTTGAAAAACCTCAGGCTGTTGATGGCCATGTTTCAGTTTATGATTATTATCTTGTTTTCTCTAAAATTGACCAAGCTTCCAGTCTTCTTGCTTCTATTCTGTCTTATGCAAAGTAATGGCAGGCTGAAAAGAGCTTTTAAGCAGGAAAAGCCTCGTCTTTTATTTACTGGCCTCTGTACTCTGCTAGGCCTTGTTTTTTTAAATTGGTGGTCACTGCCTGGACTCATCTAGTATATAATGAGGTTGGATGGGAATGTAATACCTTTAATCCTATATTTGTCAACAGGGTCCTAACTTCCTATGAGAGAATATCAGTCTCACAAAGACAGCTGTTTTATGCCACTACTTAGCCACTGCTTCACTTTGGGGCACAAAAGCGTTTGGCTTTTTTAATCCCACGCGACCAAAATTATGAGACTCCTTTTCAATCCAGATGCAGAGTGAAGGCAGGAATACACACCTTAGTAAACTGGTATTTCTCCCCATCTGTGCTTATAGTGTGGCTAGCTCTCATATGAGCTTCTTTCTCTCCTGTAGGACACCAAAACTTCTAGTTTTCTACCATTTTTCTAAGTTTAACTTTGGTCAGCATGTAGTCTGATTTCCAAGGTACAGTGGGCAACAGATTGATAAAATGTTTCGCCACTGTGGTAACAGGGGCAGCAGGGTTTGGGGACTACAATATCTGTATCCTTAATATCTGCCTCTCCACCTCTTCCATTCAGGCAGGTTGATATTTTGGATTCTGTCATCTCTACTGCTTTACTTCTAGGAACCAAAGTCTGTATCAATTAGGATTTGTTTCTGCTGCATATAACAGAAAACCCAAGTATGTGACCCCAACAAGGTACAGGCTCATTTCTCTCTCACATGAAGGAGGTAGTAGGTGGTCTAGGATTGGTATAGCAGCTCTAGAATTTTCCCGGCACTTGGTTGCTTCTACCTTTCTATTCTATCATCTTCAAGGTTACCTCATTGCCCAAAATGTTTGCTGACTCTCCAGCCATCATGTTCATGTACTAAGCAAGAGAAATGAGAAGGGAGGAGGGGTGCTGGATAAAAAGGAAAGCCCACCAGCAGAGCCAGCTCGATTTGAAAGTCTTTCCTCTGCTTCTCCCAGTGACCAGCAGTTACTTACATCACTTCCAGTGACTGTTGCTACATCTAACTACATGGGAGCCTGGGAAACGTAATCTTTTAGCTGAGCACATAACCACTTAAAATAAAACTAGGGTTCTGTTAGCAAAAAGGAAGAGCAAAAAGAATATTGGGCAGGGATACCAGTCTCTTTCGCATTCTCCAGAAATCCTGTTCCCCTCCGCCTTGAGCTGCCAGGAGTATGACCAATGCTTTGTTTGCATATAGCTGATTGCCAAAAGATTTAAGCTAAGTATTTCGTGGGGGTACGGGTGGAAACAATGATTATGAGTCAGCTACACCTTAATTCCAATGCATTTCATGTCATTTCCCGACAGTGATTTGATGTAAGAGAGAAAAGGAGGTGAAGGAGAGGCTATGGTAAGGGCACTTGGCAACAGAGTAGAGAAGAGGATAGGAAATGGACACTGGAGATAATTTCATTAGTTTTTCTGGAAAGGGCCAGCCCAGCTCCAGTCTCTCAGAGGACTCCCGGGGGTCTCTGTTGTGATTGTATCACAGCCCCACTCTGAGGGAGACCTCTACCTTGACCTGCTTCCCTCATTTATTTTAGGTATTATATTTCAAAGTACCTCTGCAGTAAAGTTTATGCACACAAATCTAAGTCTCAGTCAGTTTGTGTGTGTGTGTGTGTGTGTGTGTGTGTGTGTTTGTTTGTTTTGTTTTTTTGTGTTGTTTTAAGAAAACTGAACCACAACTGCCATGAGGTGAGGAAGCAAAGTAGAAGTTGCCTTTCTAGGTCATAGGCTGCCTCTTCCAGTGTCACCACTTTAATGGCAGTACCTGGGGTTTATGCTGTGGGAGCACCTGGTTACCTTCACTGGTAACAGCTTCAGAGGCTATGGCTGACCTCCAAACTCCATTGTTTCCTTTAATTATCTATAAAGATCTGTCAAGAATTTATCGAGAACTTTGTGTGGCAATTATATTTTTAACCTGCATCACCTATATGGGAAATTGATTTTATAATTTTATCTTATTAGAAAGATTATTAAATTTTTTTTTTTTTAAATGAGACCCCCTTTAACCTTTAAGGGAGTGGATTACAAATGCTTACAGTGGATTACAAATAATGCCTTGTATTCTGCCTATAGAGATAACACATAGATCTTCTTTCCCCTTTATTCACACTTAAGTTTATCTGACCTCTAGCAGAACATTATGTTGTGGGTGTGGGGAGGAGATCTGAGACATCCCCTAAGAACTTGGAGATAAAAGAAATAAGATTAGCCTTCAAAGGTTCAACTAGTAAAATCCATACATGATGTTTAGAAATCTGGGTGAGTAAATAAGAGACTGTCTGTCAACAAGTGACCAAAGAATTTGCATTGTCCCGCAATTTCACACAAGGTGACCTGGGTCTCAGAAAGGCAGGACAGGAATGGCGTTAACATTTGGTAAGCAAAAACTCAATCATATTGTAATGCATGAAAATAAAGGGACAGCCTGGATTACAGAAAGGATAGCTCAATAGGACAAAACTTGGCAGTGCTTCTCCAGCATTGTCCAACCTAAAAAGATACTGAATCTGCAAGACAACCTTAATTTAATTACTGGAGAGGTGTTCTGTAGCAAAGGGTAGGAATGATTCATCATACCATGCCATGGCCTGGATAAAAATCTCCCAAATTCTCTATCTCCCTTTGTTCTGATGCTACGCTTACTAAGCAACTTGAGAGTTATTATTTTGACCTCTCCAGGAAGGGAGAAGAAGTGAGAATCTCTTTCACTGGATCAAAATAACTTCCATTGTGCACTGATAAGCTTTCAATCTTCTGATGCACTTCGAGTTTTAATTGGGTTAGCGTGAGTCAGTATTCCTGCTTCCATCTGACTCTAGAACAATGACGAAGGTTGGATCTCATGGGCACAGTGAATTTACCAACATAATACCTCCCTGTGAGATGACTTGGAAAAGAGCTCAAGACCTCTTATATTTTTCAAAGTGGGCAGAGATCTTTGGAAAGTTTATCTGTGTCTGTCTGCTTAATGTTTTACATCCAGGAAATGCTGAATGTCATAGGCAACTTTGGGGATTTCTTTGTAAACATGCTCTTCCAGATCACTCATAAAAACAAGGTCTAGTCAAGTTCCATTTCAATAGTTGAGTGGAGCTATCTGGTGCTATTAACAGAGCTTCTTGTAAAGAGAAAAACAAACAAACGAACTTCAAAATGGTGAGTGATTGAGCACTCCAGCCTCTCTGAGAGGCTAACGTGCCTTGACATCATGACAAAGCTCTGTTCTGTGACAGGATGGAGCAAAGTGCCTGGTGGCTCCCTGATGCCCCTATGTCTCTCTCAGATCACAAAGCAGAAGTTGCAGACCTATTTAATAAATAACCACAGCTCCGTAGCCTTGCTGCTACCATTACTCTGCGGGGACGGTGATCCATAGTTGGAACCGTAGAAGACCAAATGGCAGGTGACAAGAAAGAGCAAAGTGCATAGAGGGCACAAAGGCAAACTCACCTCTGCCCTCAAGGGGCTCACAGTCCAGTGGGGAGATAGATAGTAAACAAGTTACAGCACGAGATGAGTACTGAAATACAAGTATCTCCTAAGGGTTTCTCAGGGATGAAAGGAAGGAGCATCAGCCTGCTTTATGCTCAGTCTTGGAGAACATGTAGATTTTATCTAGTAAGAAAAGGGTGGGGAAGATGCTCCAGGCAGATGAGCAGCATGATCAAGACAAAGCACCTTGGTGTGAGGGAGTATGGGACATGCCAAAGCCACAGATAACTCCTCTGCATGTAAAGGGAAGATTACAATAGTCAAAATACTCTTGGAGACTCCTTAGGAGACTGACTTATCATCTCTTACTAAATCTAACAGAGATCGTTTCCCAGTATTGAAACAAGTTCCTGTTTCTTCATTTAAGTAGCAGATGAAGGAGTTGGCTTGAGTTTTGAAGTCATGTTCAATAAAACATATTTATCTTCAAACCTTAGGTTGAATGGTGACACTCACATACAAAAAGAAGCAAAGGAGTGAAGAGCAGAAGGAAGGGCCCGGCAGGTTTACAGCTCCTGTCTCTGAGCACATCTCAGGACAAATGTTCATCTGAAACAATAGGAGGCAGAAACACCATCCATTTAAATTATTGCTTCCTCTAGCTATTCCTGTTCCTTTCATGCCAAGACTGTATCACTAAATCCCTCTGTGCTGTGACCACAAATGGCTGGACTGTAGAGTTCATACATGGCCTAAGCAGTGGCAGCTGGGAACAGGAGGAGAGGAGGCATTGAAGAGGAAGTGGGGAAGTCTGTCACGTGCCATATTGTGATGTGTCTTGTGTGCCATGCTGACTACATTGGACACCATCTTTTAAGGAACGGGGATCTGGGAAAGGCTCCATATACCATCCTGTTGGAAATGTAAAAGATGGATTGAAGAGGGGTGAAAATGGAGGCAGAGAAATCATTTAGCAGGCAGCTGGGCAACCCAAATAAGCAATAATTAAGATCTCAGTTGATAAGACGGTCACTGGGACTAGAAATGCCCACTTCTAGAAATATTGGGTGGTGTATCTGACAGGGAGAGAATTAAGGGTACAAGAGAGGGTAGATTAAAATGACTTCTAGATTTTTGATTTGAGTATCATGAGAGATATTGGCCCTGAATCCATTAAAATTAACACAGGAAATGCATGACTTATCAAATTAGGATAATTCAAGAAGATTTTTTACTTGTTTTTGTTTCGTTTTGCAAAGGGTCTAATTACAAAGGTATTGGCAGGGTGCAAGGCAACCAAGCAGGACTGTACAGTAAGACCTTCTCCCGAGGCATGCCTGAGAGGTTCTCCTGCCCAGCAACCCTGGGGCTAGGTCCAACAGGACAGGGAAGAAAACGGTTATCAGAATCCAGAGGCAAGAGCAGAGCAGACCACCTTGAGAGGAGCATGGATCTTCTGAGAAGGGATACTGCCAGCCAAAGTTGACCTCCCAGGGAAAGAGCCAGGGGATAAACACTGACCTCAGCCTCCTACCTCCCTCTGATCTGCTCAGTTTCCTATTGACATGTCCAGCTGGAAACAAAGTGCATGGGAGCCTGTTGATGTCATCCTTACAGGCAAATCTCCAGGGACAGAGAACAGAGTGGAAAAGGTGCGGAGAGGAGGAAACCTAAGATCTCCAGCCCAGGTGACTTCCTATGAATAAGGAGGTAGGGAGGCAGAGCAGGCTTGTTTATGACATGTTCAGATCACACGGTGTAAGATTCAGAGCTTCCGGGTCCCAGTTGTAACAGGGTCTCAAGGAGTCCAGAAAGTCAACATTAAGTGAGCACCTATATGCTAGACCCTGCTTTATGTGTTTATGTAAATTTCCTCATTTCAGTCTTATTACAACAACCTAAAGAAACATTATTATCTCCAATTTACAGATAAGGAAATTACAACTTGATGAAAATGTGACTACTCTAAGAATCGTACTAGTAAGTATTAAAAAACAGGATTTGAATCCAGCTCTGCCTGGCTCTGAAGAGTAAGCTATTTCCTGTCTGAAAGTTAATTAAAGTTCTGCGAAAAACAAGAGAAGACGGAAGCTCTAACGTCCCACTTCAGTGCCTACAATTATCCAGACAATTTATAAACAATTTCACACACTTCACCTTCACATTTGGATCAATGTCTATTTTCTGTGGCTTTTGTTCAGTGGTTCATTTACCCATCAGTTCCCTACAGACTTGGAAGGGCTGCGTGATTATGATATTTGGGGTTTTCTGCAGCCTTGGGCTCCAATTAGAACAGGGGAAGGGCACAGACAGAAGTGGGGTGAGCGTGAAGGAAACAGGGGCCTTGTGACAAGCACCCTGCAGGGAGAACAGAGCATAGCCTTCCGCTGGCAGGTACAGTTAGCATCGCTGCAGATGGCTGTGCCCTCTTGGCACCTGTGCTGTGTCTCCCCTCAATGTCGATGTCCATGGTGAGTGGTAAGGTGACCTTCTTCATAAGGCAGAAACCTAGCTGTGTTGGTAAATAGATGCCTGGCATGTGCATTGCTTGTTCTTATGTCTGGAGAGGAACTGAAGGACCAGTTCTAATCAGGTCTGGTTGCTAGTTATGATGCTTTGTACATATTTCCTCTTCAGATTGAGAAGTTAATGCTTTAACACCCCCCTCCCCCCCCCCGCAACACACACACACACCAAAACAAAACAAAGCAGAACAAAACCGTTCCTGTTGTCCTTTCTCTTCCGTATCTACTTATTCCTCCCTTCCCTCCTCCTTCCCTTTCTCCTCTATCACACCCCTCCTCTCCCTTTCTTTTTCCTCTCCCTCCTCCTTCCTTTCTTTCTCTTCTTCTTTTTCCTGTTCCCCTTTTTTCATCTCACCATATTCTACTAACTGGATTGGTGTAATAGATTCTGAATCTGCAAAATTTAAGCTCTTTGCCAAAATGTATTGAATTTCTCAAACCTTTGGGCATATGAGAAAGGAGAATGCAGATTGCTGTCCCCAGCTGGCAGTCCCAGGCTGCAGAAACTAACAATGAGAGCAGCTGAACTAAATAATATGGAAACCAAAAGAACAGAGGCTGCAGCCCAGGAAAGTGCGACAGGGAGGCTTTCAGAGATTAAAGGTATCTTTCTGGTAAACAAAGGACAAATGACAGGGATCGAGCAGAAATAAAGACTGTAAGGTGGCAGAGTATTAGGAAATGAGTTTTCTATCTCCTGGTGCTTGGGAGAGGGGACAGTAGAAAAAGGGTTTAGTGCCATGGGAAAGTGTCAGCTCAGCATTGGTAGATCACTTGTTGTCCATAGATTCTTGATGTTGGCAGGCATAGGACCTCCCCCAAAGCATGATGAAAGAATTTTTCTGCTCAGTAATAACATTTGGGGCATGTTAGGTACCCAGCAAGCCTGTGGATGGAGGGCGCTATTACTCCATTGGCAGGGTGGAGGTGAGACAGTGCTAAGTCCCAGGTAGGGTCCTGAAAGTTGAGAAGCTAAAAACTGAAGCAAGTGCATCGCTGGGCTTCAAATGCCCATCTGGAAAGGACCACATTTTTCGTGGATGTAAATGGGTTTTGTAGCCAAATTCAACTAGGAGTTATCAGTTTCTATTTGCAATCTGTAATCTGTATTTTCTGTGCGTTATGTTTCTTAATATTCCATCATGATAGGAGTGATTGCCCATAGTTCAGATATTCCCAGGAGTGTAGAGACAGGGGTGAGGGATGCTCCCGGGCAACAGCCCATGAAACCAATTGCCTAGAGAAATTCATGCCAAGCAGTTACTTATTTGGGTGTTATACACACCTGGAATGTTTAAGGAGGAAGAGAGAGAAAGATGACTCTTGCTTGAATTGTAAACCTCTTGTGACCACATAAAAGGCACTCTTTCTTTCATATAATTTTCATACAGATCACGCGGTTGGGGTGAATGAGAAGAGAATTTCTAGAAAGACCAACATCTCTAGATTGGTTCATCATCATGTACCACCTTGTACCAGATGTTGACTCTGCAAACAGTACTTAAGCTCCGGGAACAAATGGAAGTAAACTGTCTCCCTGGAAGCTACACTGAAGATATATTCGACAAGCTTCCCATCACGTATCACAGAATCTCATCACCTGAACGGCTGAGTCTCTTGCCTACATTGGACAGCCCTCGTGAGACGATGAGTCCAGATTGAACACTGAGGCTGCGGGACCAGAATCGTGAATGCCTTTGATGATCTGGAGGAGAAGCTGCAGGCAGCCAGGGCACGACCTGCCAGCCTGCTCCCTCTCTCTGTGCTCAGCCAGGTGGCTATGAGCCAACCCTTTTCACATCTTTCTCCTTGAGCCCTGCCTCCACCAGCACCTCCCGGACCATGCCTCCCACAGATGCATCTCCCGCATGAATGGCACCAGGGGGCTCAAGCTAGAGCGGTCCTTACCTTGGCTCAGACTTGCCTCATCTCTTATTTTCCCCCATAAGTTCCTCAGTCCTAAATTCTGTCGTTCCTTGGCTCAATTCATCAATTTAGCCTGTTCTCCCAGCTTCTTTCCCACATGTCAGATGTCTGGATGCTTTCTTCTCTCTCAACACTTTCTTTTTGTATTACTTTCCTGTTGCTACCATACCAAGTCACCACTAATTTAGCTTAAAACAATGCAAGTGTGTTATCTTACAATTCCGTAGGTTAGCAGTCCAACACAATTTGTCACTGGGCTAAAATCTCTATGTCAGCAGGGCTGAATGTCTTTCTGGAGGCTCCAGGAAAGAATTGGTTTCCTTGCCTTTTCTAGCTTCTAGAGACACCCCCCCCACACACATCTTGGCTCACAGCTGCCTCCCTCCATCTACAAAGCCAGCAATGGCAGGTTGAGTCTTTCTCATGTCACCTCATTCTTACCACGTCTTAGTCATCACACCTTTTTCTCTGCCGCCCTCTTCTACTTTTCAGACTTCTGTGATTTCATTGGGTCCAGCTGAATAATCCAGGATAATTTCTTCATCTCAAGGTCCTTATCTTAATGACGTTTGCAAAGCGCCTTTTCCCAAGTAAGGGGACATGTGCACAGAGTCAGGGATTCAGATGCGAACACTTCTGGGGCACCCTTGTTGTGAATATCACAACTTCCTGGCCCCATTCCCTCAGATTTTCTAGGCACCTAATATTTATTTGATTAATTCACAATCAGGAGAGAATGGATTTACAACCCCCACCAGGCCCCGAACACACACACACACACACACACACACACACACACACACACAGGCACATTATGTTTCCTTTTTTACCTGCTGCCTTCAATCCTTAGCCCTGGGCTGCCCATCATGTGGGCGTTTGAGGTATTTTGGTGGCCCCAGGTTGGTGTCATTGCTGTTTGGGGTAAAGGAATGTTCTAGCCATTCAAATAGCAACATATTGACGTTTGCTGGTTCTGCCTGAGTTCAGATACACATCCCACAAAACCTTTATCCTGGTGTATGGCTTTGGGGTCCAGAGTGAGCACCAGGACCTGGGCTGAGCAGCATCACCGAAAACCCGGTCATGTGATTTGCCTGCTCTAAGTGCCTGCTGCAGGATGTCATTACAGCAAAGGAGTTTTTCCACATGATATTAATTTACAGGGAGAATAAATACATCTGCACTGTGCTCCTCCTCTGGTAGGTTAAATTCCCTGAGGGCAAAGAGAATAAATGTTATTGATCCTCTTACAGTTAAGAAACACATGCATGCACGCACACACACATGTCCTTCATACACACCTGCACATCTGTGAACACGTATGTGCCATGGGGGTGACACAGCAGTTGAGCACAAGTCACTGAAACCTGACAAATTTAGGACCAGCTTCTTCTATTCTGTCCCAAGTGTTTTGGAGAGAGGAGACTCAACCCAGGGATCAACAGGGGAAAATGAAAAGTGTGGAACCTTGAGAAAGGTTTACAGTCAAGGCGAGGCTATCGATTGCCTCATGATGAGAAAATGAAGAAGGATGTGGCACATTTGGCAATATTGATCCGGCCTATTAGCAACTGTGGCAGGTCACTCCATCCTCCCCAAATCTTCTCCAAGTTCTATACAGGAGTAGTGTGTGAGTGTGCACGCACGTGTGTGTGTATGTGTGTGTGTGTATGTGTAATAGAGAGACGGAGCAAGAGAAAGAGCTGGAGAGAGAGGAGAATCTAAACTGGGCTGGACAATAGCGTCAATCAGCTTTAAACGAGGCAAACAGGCAGCTCAGTGTAGACCTGCCAAGATGTTGATTCATAAAGTTTTGAGAACTTGAAGAATAAGTAGTAGTCTAAGCGGACAGCATGAAGAAACAGAACAGCCTTTCAGAAACATAGATGCTGGCTGGCCTTCACAGCTAGATTTCAAGAGCTTTTGGAAATCTCTGTTCTTCCTTCAACAATTGCCACACATGAAAGTCCACCATTAGAGATTCCTTGTGGGAAGGGGAGGGAGCTCTATTTTTGCGGAAAGATCCCATTTTGGAAGAGAAATAGAACTTCTGGGATGAAAAACTTAGTTGCTTTAAGATATTAATGTTCTCAGAAATGGGAAGTGACTGGGAGAGAGGAGGTAGAAATTGTGGAGAACAAGGAATAGTGAAGAGCCCTGAGAGAATGAGGAAAAACTAATACAGGGAAAGAAAAACAGAATGTGAGGCTAGCCAGGGAAAGAGAAAAAAATAAAGGCTTTGTAATAAAGGCCAAGATTTGTGTCTTGGTTCTGCCTCCTGCAGGCTGTGGCTGATAACAAGTTCCTTAAGCTTCCTCAGACACTGCTGTACCACTTTTTCATCCCAGAAATTAGAGCTAGAGCTCTGGGTTGTTGTGAAGAATAGAGTTAGTGTTTATAAAGTACAGAGCCCCGTTTCTAGCAGATGCCAAGTAACCAGCTGTTCCTGCCCCAGAGGGGCAATTAAGGGTGTTCTGAAAGCCAGACGGGGAGGTTGGAAATGCTGATGCTCCCAGTGGGCAGCAATTGGTGGAGGGCGTTACGTGGTCGATTCTATCTCATTCATTGTCCAAAAATCCCTTCAAAGATCACAGGAAGATTCTGACCCCATGTCCACAGAAGAAACATAAGCTAAGACAAGACATCACTCTAAGTAGTCTCCCCTCTTTCTCCTGAAGCATTCATTTCTTCCTCTCCACTGGGTCCTTCTCATCATCATAGAAACATGCTGTTATTTATCCCTCTCAAAAATATTTCTCTAGACCCTTGTTTCTTCCCTACTTTCTGTCCCATTGTTATGCTCCTCTTTGCAGCAAAACTCCTAGAAAGAATAATTTATCTTGCTGTCAGAAATCCCTCTCATCCTGTTCTCCCTGAGAGCCATTCCCATTACGGTAGGTGATTTCTCCCACCGCTCCATTGAAATGGCTCTTGTCAAGGACACCAGTCACTTCCCTGTCACTAAATCTAAGGGTTAGTGCTCAGCTTCCATCTCACTTGAAACATCAGCTTCATTTGATGCAGTTGATCACACCCTCCGCCTTGATAAACAGTTCTTCCCTTAGCTTCCAGTATTCCACACTTTCTCCTATTTCAAGGCTATTTCTGTGTAGTGTCCTTTGCTAATTCTTCCTCTTACCCCAAACCTCTAACAACAGGAGCACTGGGCTCAGTTCTCTGTCCTCTTCTCCTCACTATTTAGTCTCACTCCCTTAAAGATCTTATCCAGACTCAGGTTTTACACACAATCTGTGCAGGTGATTCTCCACTTCTCACACCCTGGTTTTTTCCTCCACCCTCCTTTGCCCTGCTCTGTGCCCCAGGAGGCTGACCACTGCACACTGTATTCCCCAGGTTCCCTTGCTGGCTGTCTTCTGACTGGCTGATAGGAGGTAACTGCAGGAGATGGAGTTTTCCATGGCTCTACCACTCCATGGATTTCAGGCACACTGTTCCCTCCCTTTTTCTCCATCAGGCCTAAAAATGGTAACAGCTTTCCATCTTCGCTGCTTCTTTGATGCCCACCATCCCTTGTAAATCCCTTTAATCCTACCAGTATCTCTGTAAATAACTCCTTTCTTAAATTCTTTTTTAGTTAAAGCCTTTGAAACTGTCACTGTCTCCTGCAGGAGCTTACCTGATAGTACCATCTAGAAAGTGATGCCTCCTGCACCTAGATCTCCAGTTCAGGCTTCCCTTCTAATCTCCAGGCCCATATTACCAAATGGTACTGCAAAACTTCATTTGGATGTCTCGTAGTTATTTCTAACCTAACACGTCCCAGTGTGAGCACCTCACATTGACCCCAAACTTGCTAATTTCATTGTCTTCCCCATCTCCGCTGAGACAATACCATCCTTACAGATGCTCATCCCTAAACCCCTGGAGTACTTACTCTTTGACTCCTCTTCTTCTCTCACATCCTACATCAAATCCATCAAGAAAATTTCTTGGCTCTCCCTTAAACTAAATCCGGAATCTGACCAATTTTCTCCCCATCCCCATTATTCCTTCCTCAGGTCAAGCCACCATCCTCTTTCATCTGGATATGGTGACAGCCTTATCAGAAATGGTCTCCTTGCTTCTGCTCCTTCCTCGTTATAGTCTATTCTCAGCACGGCAGCCAGAGTAATCTTTTTTAAAAGTTTAGGTCGTGTCACTTCTCTGCTCAAGAGCCTTCAATGGCTACCCATTTCCCACCAAGTAAGAGCTGAATCTCTGGCCACCTGTTATTTTTCAAACACTCCAGGTAAGCTCTAGTTTGAAGACTTCTGTACTGTCCGGGTCCTCTGCCAGGTATTTTTTCCCTCTAACATATGCTTGACTAACTCCTTCACTTCCTTTAAGTTTTTTCTAAATTAAACATCACCTTTCAATGAACCCGAGACTATCCCGATCACCATATTTAAATTGTCATGTAGCTGACGCCCACATTCCCAATGTCCCTTCATTGCACTGTTTTTCCTTACAGGACTTATCACTTCTTAACAAACAGCACAGTGTTTGTGTTTGTTAGGTTTATTTTTGTATTTATTTTGTAATTTGTAAACTTTGTAATTTATAATAATAGTGTGTATTATATTTTGTAATGTAATTATATTTCGTTAAGTTTATTGTTTATCATATTTACCTGTGCTGTCATTTAAGCTCTATGAGGACAGGAATCTTTGCTTGTTTTATTCACGAAAGCAGTGCTTCAGGCATAGAAGATACTCTACAAATATTGAATAGAAGATAAGTGAATTAGGGAAGTTTACTAAGGATAGTTCTGCCCCTTGGAGCACTGTCTTCTCCTCCCACTTCTGTGTTCCTTTAGCTTCACTATACACTCTACATATGATATAACCTTCACTATACACTCTACATATAACATAGCCTTCACTCTATACTGTACATATAATACAGCCTTCACTACATACTATGTATATAATATAACCTTCACTATATGCGCTATGCACAATATCGTTTTCCACAGCAGAGCAACGTGGTTACGGGGCAGAACCCAGAGGCAGACTGACAGAGTTCGGATCCTAGTCACACCACTCACTTGCTTTGTGACTGGGTAAGTTACTTAACGTCTCTAAGACTCCTTTTGTTCATCCACAAAATGAATTAACAGTGCTGTTTTAGGGTTATCATGAGGAACAAGTCAAAAACATGCGTGAGGGCACACACACGTTGTATTTAGCACAATGCCTGGGTCAGAATAATGCTGTGAAGTGTACAGAGAAGAAGTGTTGCAAGTGTGGAAGTTAGAATTCAAATCCACACATTTCCAGGCTTCCAAAGAGGAAATAACCATATTTAACCCTGAAGATCACACTATTTCCTTAACACTTGACCCTTGGACGTTATCATTTCTGGGATTAACATGTATATTTCAAACAGGTTAAAAGACTTCATAAAGCCCTGTTCTTGGGAGTTATTCATTTATTTTCTTTCCAGCCATGGGAAATAGGAGCAGCTGTTTACATTCTAAGACAATTCTTTCTGTATCCTGAGACATTCAGAACCAATAGAAAAGAGTTTTAAGTTAAACAATTTATCCCCAACAGGATTGAGAGTGGACTTTGGACAGCTTCTTTAAAAACATGAGCTTATGGCCTTAGGTTGAACGCTGAACACCTAGGTATCCATTGGTTCTGCAGTTCTGATACACACCATCCACATGTGAGCTCCTGTTTGTCACTCCAGGGCTGGGCTCTGCCTTGAGCTCAGGCCAGGTGATGGAGCCCTGACTCCTGCCTAACTCTTGCAAGTGTCTTTACAGGAAGTCCTGCTCCTTCAGAGTTCTAAATGCAGGCAAGGGTGTTTTCCAGATGAGTAGTTCACACGGAACCACTGCCACCATCTTTTCCTGAAAGCCCCATGGAGTGTCCTGACATCCAGCACCGTAGATATACTGGGTAACAGTACCATCCTGGGTTGCTGACTGGGACCTTTAACATTGAGACTGATATCTAAAGCCTGGCCCAAGCCCCAGACTTTCCTCTTTTACCTTCTTTCCTACTCATATCTAGTATCCTACCTAGATTGGATTATGGGTAAAAAAAAAAAAAAAAAAAAAAAAAAAAAAAGATGGGCATCCACTCATCATGCCAGTCTGAAAAGGACACTAAAATATCACTGCAATAAATAGGAGTTGTGATGCCAATTAACTCAGGGTTCCACAGAGACTTATGAGATAAGTGGTAAAATGTTAATTAGGCTTGCCTTCCAGAGCACGTTCAAAGGTAAGTTAAAAATTAAATACTTGCATATTGTACATGCAAACCTAAGATAAATCAGATGATCGTCTTCTGAAATTGGCATTAAGAATCTAAATTCCAAACCAGAATAATGTATTTTATAATTCTGTTTGCTAAGCCTCCATCACTGCATGAAGTTGGCTTCATAGAAGTCAATTATTAGGTAAATCTTTCCTAAATATTCATTGATAGAAATATTAATTGGATAAGTTTCCAAATAAATAAATTACCAAATAAATGCCATGGTATAAATGCTGAATAAATGTGTAAAGAAACTCACTTTGGAGAGGCATGAAATTGTTTTTCTATTTACATTGCCCACAAGTCTGTCCAGTGTTGTTTTCACCATGCCTCCTGGATAATTAGTGTTTCCCAAGTTGAAGCCCAAATCTTCTGCTGTACTGGTTAAAAATGCAGATTGTTGGCCCCAAACTAGCTCTACCAAATTAGAAGGAAAAGACTGGGAACCTACATTTTAACAAGTAACCACAAGTTATTCTTATGCAGACTCCTAATCTAAAGGGTTATTAAATTAATAACTAAAGGGTTATTAAAAGAAAGGGGAAGAGAAATGAATGAATGAATGAATGAATGAATGAATGAATGAATGAATGAATGATAGAAACTAAAGTGTCACTTTTATTTCCGGTGGAAAGGTTTAATTCTTTCCCTCCAAGGTGAATCATTTCTCCCCCTGCTCTTTTCCCCTGCAATTAGAGTGGACCTCACTCTGGGGTGTGGAGGTTACTTAGCCAGGGGCATTGACAGTTCTCATCAAGCAGCCAATGGACTCTCATTTATCTCTTCTGGTAATTAATTCTACTACAGCTTCATTTAATACAAAGGAGAGAAACCCTTTAGGGCACTGTTTTACAAGATATTGCAAAGCCTAATTGAAATTCTTTACCTTATTTTGAAAACAACCTTCTTCGCAAGGGTTTAGAAATATTTAAAAGTGATAAAAAGGCAGTTTAACAACACCAGCTTCTGGCAGTGGAATATTCCCTAGATGTGTCCATGTCTATAGAAGTATTTTTAATTTCTTAGGCATCTTGACATGGGCTAAAAGAATCATGCTAACTGCTGGGCCAAGAATTACAGATTTGCATAAAATTAGAGCTGGACTAAAAGTAGCCAACATTATGTGATGCTCACTGTGGGCCAGGCAGTATTCTGGGTGCTGTGAAGGCCCTAAATTCTTTTTATAGATGCGGAACTGAAAGCATAGGGAGGTTATCTAACTTCCCTCAAAGACACAGAGGTGGTTAAGCCAGGATGTGAATGTGGGTAATTTGCTCTTAACCACTGCTTTCCTTCAGAGAGTCATCCCATCTATTTAGTTTCCAAATGAAGAAAGTGAATCCGAGGAAATATGATGGTGTGCAAGGTCACAAGGCCAGGGAGCATCTGAGCTGTAGTGACATCAGGCTTCACAGTCCACTTCTCCTACTGGACAGCTCTGTGCCGCTGAACAGTAGGAGCACAGAATTCCAGAGGTAGAAGGTAAAGTCTGGAGTTCACGGAATCCTGCTTGCTTCCCCTCATGTCCACTGCTCTCCTTTCTTAAACAGTGTACTGGTTCGATTTTTTAGCTGAGCAAGGAGGGAAAAAGGCTTTGCTTTAAACATTTCCTGAATTTCCCAAGGCATATGTCAGGACCAACCCTTTGGTTGCTTCAATCTAGCAATGAAAATTTTTCCCCTTGGATTAAGAAAACTGTCCATGATATCCTTTTCATGTATCCAGGAAATGTCTTCCTAAATTAGGAACTAGAGAGTTCTGAAGTTGGGAATGCCTGTGTACTTTCTCTCAGTTGGGTTTTGATGGCCCTGCCCTCTTTTCAGGCTGGTCAGCACCTGCCAGTAGGAAGGGTTTTGCCTCCTGAGGCTGAGCATGTTCACTTGAGATGTTTTCTCCATCCGAACACCACGGTGCGTGCCTATCATGGAGGGGCCTGCAAGCCCAGAGAGCCAGCTTGCCATCCTCCGAGCTCCCAGAAATCTAGCAATCTCAGATGATTTCTCTCCCTGCAACATATTTGTTCTTTTCCTTTTAATTTCATAGAGTGAGATCCTTATACTTTCAGTTGGAGTTGAACTTAATATTCCTTGAGCTTTTGCGAAGACCTTCCTGCAAGATTGTCAAGCTTAATTCCTTACAGCTTAATAGCAAAGTCACCAGCTACAAATTCACCAAACATTTCTTTATTCCAAGAGAAGCCATCTAGCCTATTAACCATAGCTGATTATATGTATCATAAAAGGATTCCAAACATTTTTGCAATCCACGAAGTATTCATTTATTGCTTTAGGTCAAACCACATTGCTGCGAACTCCAAAGTCTTTCCCATACTCTTTCATGTAAGTGATTTTTGTTGGGGAAGAATGTTGCTTTAAAAATAATGAACTGTCAAATGGAGCTTAGAAATCATTTAGTTATGTAGAAATTTTCACTGCAACAGCTATCTAAATTCAAGAAACACCTCTTTGATATGCAAATACATTTAGTTAATTCCAGCCATGTACTTTGCCCTTTTCCAGAGATGAATTCTTATCTTTGTCTCTCCTCACGCTGCACACTTCCTTGGGTAATCTCGTCCAACAGTGACCTCACTGTGCACCTGTGTGCTATATAATTTCCACATGCTGATAACATCCAAATACATATCTTTAATCCAAGCCCTTTCCTTAACTTCAAACTCATCTCTTTAGCTGCCTATTTAACATTTTCACGTGGATGTGCCTCATTCCCTTCAAAACTAATCTTCTGCCGAAACTTGTTTATCCTCCTTTATTTCTTATCCTGGTTGAATCTACCTAATCACTTAGTTCAGCAAACCTGAGAATTGTGATGGTCTTCCCCTCCACGTCCCCACACCAAAAACGATTACTAACTGTACTGAATTATGTCAACTGCCTACTACGCATCCACTTTTGCCTCCCTCATTTCTAGAAAACTTGTAATTTTGTTCAGATTCCCCTTTGCCCCCCACACACTGTCCATTTGCTTCTGGGAAAGTGAATCCCCCCCACATTGTGGAGGCTTGTTTGTGATATTTGTTTTCCTGTTATTTGCATTAAAAAACTTCTTAAATGGTTTATCAAATCTTATTAATATCAAATGTCTATGTCCCCATCACTGTCTCTACCACCAATGTCTTAGTTCCAGCTTCCATCCATTTTCACTGGGATTAAAAGAACAATCTTCCTAATCAGTATTTCTGCCTCTAATCTCAGTTTACAGCAGTGCATCATCCTCAGCTGTCAGAGTCATCGTTCTAACATGAAGTAGAAGGAAAAGAAGAAGAAAAAAAAGAAGGAGAAATCTGCATGTCTTAGAATCCTGCTCAAAATCTCTTCAGAATTGTTTGTTTGTTTATGTATTTATTTTACCACAGGTTAATGCAAAATGACTGTATGGTTTACATTTATTTGGAAAGCATTTAAAAGGGTGGGACTAGAGGAAGATGAAGGGATCAGCATTGCTTCAGGTCAAGACAGAGACTGAGACAGGAGCCCAAGAGACTAGAAGGTACACTAGCCTCTTCAAATGAATCTGGTCCAGCTTGAGTAAGTCGATCAGACTGTGTGGGCAGAGGCTAAGGTATGCAAATCCCACAGGGTCTTTTTCAAGGTCTACAGCAAGGCTTGTTCCAATCTACATCCTGCTCTGCCAACACTGCAGGTTGAGGAGGTACTTAGCTCTCTCATTTTTCTCCACCAGCTCTCCAAAAGTGGGCCATGCAAATCAAAGCGTCCAGAACAAACAAAGATAGAGAAATATAAGAGTAGGAGACACATGGGTTGGCCAAATGTTAAAATTGTATTGCCTATAGGAAATTGAGAGTCCTTCACATATTATTCCACATCATTCGTGATAGTATCCTAGACATTATCTTCAATAATAATGGATACTTATCGTTTAATTTTTCTAGCACCTCAAATACCCATCTACCCATTTCTTGGAATAGTCACTTCTGCCTGGGACTATGACACTTTAACAGGAGTCTCCATGTTCGTATAAAACCCTGATTCCCTGTCTTCACAGCCTCAGTAAATTGTTTCAGAGGTGGGTCTCTGACTCAAACTGGAGCAATCAGAGGATTTCCCTGCAAACTTTTGAATTAGAACCAAGAGAGTGAGCTAGTTTCTGTTTGGACATCTAAACTGTATGTGGTAAAGCTGAGAGAGGGAGATAAGACATAGAGATAGAGCTAGAGCTAGAGCTAGAGATAGATAGAGATAGAGATAGATCCAGAGAGAAACAGAAAGGAGACAGAAGAGAAATCCCTGTCAGGGTATAAGTTTTCTTTTTTTCTTTTTTTAATATGCTCCTAAAAAGTAGGGCCAAGATGGCAGAGTAGATAAATGCTGTGCTTACCTCATCCCATGAACACATCAAAATTATAGAATAATCAATGTGAAGATCCATCTGAAATCTAGATGAACAGAAGTTTTACAACTAAGGATATAAAGAAGAAGCCACGTTGAGACTTGAAGGAGGGGTAGACACGTTAAACAAGCTAGTTCCAAACCTCCCTGTGGCGTTTGAGAATCAGGAGGGTTATCTTGGCCACAGAGGTTCCCCACAGAGGAGCAAAGGGCCCCAGCTTGCTCCAGCCCAGAGTCCTGCTGCTGGGAAGAGGAGCCACCACAACATATGGTGGTGAAAAACAATGGGAATGCTGACCATCTGAGTGGGACAGAAAGCTGTGGAAAACCCAGACATCCTCTCAAAGGGCCCCAGCACAGAGTCACTTGCTTGCAGGCACTCACCCTGGACTCCAGTGAAAGGACAGTGACTCGGGGAGCATCAGAGGCATATGGGGGCAGACTGAGGTGTGTATCCTCAGGCATAGGCTGGAGGGCAGTCGCCATGTTCCCTGAATGAGGTCCTCCTCCCATTCAGGCAGCAGGTGGGCACCAACTTTCCGTGTTGAGCCCTCCTCTTACACTTATGGCCAAATCTGAATCTGATTGGCCTGGTGAGCTCTGCTTGCTCCACCCTGGTATTTCACTAAGACCCCGCCATATCCAACTCCATACCTCATGAAGCTTTATTAGCGGCAGAACCTTAAAGGAACAGGAAAGCTACAGCAGGCCTGGTGTATCCTGGCTTTTTACAGAGCTACTCCAGACCCTGTACTTGTGGCAGCTATCCTCAGTTCACAGCGTGACCTCTCCCACATGCTTCCAGGTCTAGCACAGACAGCAACTAACTGTGGGTTGCTTTTTACCTTTTACTAGGTAGTCCCTGGCTAGTTACAGGCAGTGAGTGACTCGGCCTGTACCAGAGTCCCTCACAAGAGACCCCAGAACCAACATTCTTGGTGGTTGGCTTCAGACCACAATACCGTACCACTCATTAGCCCCACAAGTGGCACACCCAAAGGGTGGTCTCCACAGGCACACAGTCTGCTGGGGTGAGTCCCACTCAGTGGGTAAGCCGCCCACATAGCAGCCCATAAGCTGTGAATGTGGCCAAACCCCACAGCCCGTCAGCCTGAGGGTCAATCCCACCCACAGACCTGCCAAGAGCAATCAAAGCTCAACTACGACAGAAGGGCATGCACAACTCACACAAGGGACACTCCTGGAGCACCAAGTGTGGGTGTCCAGGGAGACTGTGACACTGGCCCCACAGGGCACCTACTACATAAGGCCACCCAGCAAAACTCGGAAACATAGCAGATCTACCTAATATATAGAAACACAGAGAGGCAGCCAAAATGAGGAAACAAAGAAATATGTCCAAAATAAAAGAACAGGAGAAAACTCCAGAAAAAGAACTAAACGAAACGGAGGCAAACAACCTACCAGATACAGAGTTCAAAACACTGGTTATAAGAATGCTCAGGAACTTAGTGAGAATTTCAACAAAAACATTGAAAGAGATAGCAAGAATAAAAAAGGACATAGAAACCATGAAAAAGAACCAAGCAGAAGTGAAAAATACAATAACTGAAATGAAGAATCACCAGCAGATTAGATGAAGCAGAGGATCGAATCAACGATTTGGAAGACAAGGTAGCAGAAAATACCCAACTGAAACAGCAAAACGAAAAAATAATAAAAAAAAATAATAATAATAAAATGAAAGAAACACACTCATAGATACAAAGAACATTTTGATGGTTGCCAGATGGGAGGGGGTTTGCAAGCGTGGGTAAAAAATGAGAAGAGATTAAGAAGTACAAATTGGTTGTCACAAAGTAGTCATGGGGATGTAGGGTGTAGCACAAGGAATATAGTCAATAATATTATAATAATTATGTATGGTGTCAGACGGGTACTAGATTTATTGAGGTGATAGATGGGAGGGGCATTGGGGGATAGGGTGAAAAAGGTGAAGGGATTAAAGAAGTACGAATTGATAGTTACAAAACAGTTATGGGGATGTAAATTAAAGCACAGGGAACATAGTCAATTTTATGATAATAGCTATGTATAGTGCCAGGTGGGTACTAGACTAGTCAGGGAGATCACTTCCTAAATTGTATAAATGTCTAACTGCTATGCTGTACACCTGAAATTAATACAAAATAATATTGAGTGTTAACTATAACTGAAAATTTTTTTAAAAGGCGGGGGGAAGGTGAAGGGGAATAAGAAGCCCAAATTTCTAGGTATAAAATAAATAAGTCATGGCATGTAACGTACATCATGGGGAATATACTCATAGTCAATTATATCGTGATGGCATAGTCTGGTGTCAGGTAGTGGTTGCTGGAATGATGGTGATCACTTCTTTAGGAATACAAATTTTGAACAACAATGGTGCACACCTGAAACTGATATAATGTTGTACGTTAGCTATGTATTTTTTTTTAATAAAAATCTTTAAAAAATATGTTCCTAAGGTAATCAGTGTTTTACTGAAAATTTTGGATAAAGAATCAAAATCTATCCCATGGCACTGCCTATAGTTTTTTCTTTATTTCCTTTTTTTTTTTTTTTTTTGCTTTTCTCTTTTTTTCTCACTCTTTCTTTTCTGATTATAATTGCTTCTCAGACTTGGACATACTGTTGTCCTTAGGCTCACTGAGATGCCACAGTTCCTTATAACAAATAATTTTTCTTCTCCACCTCCTCATTCTTGCTTAGGCTATTTCTAGTTGACATTTATGACATCTGAAGCCAAAATAGTGCCAACGAATACACCAGCCTCTTCTCTCACCATTTAACCCCAGGTAGCCCACGCCCCAGACATATGACACTGTGAATCTGTAGATCTCTCCAGCTAGATCCATGAGTCTTCCAAGCTGATTTTCCCTCTCATGTCTCCATCCTTGCCTTTGCCTACAGTTTCTCTCTAGTTCTTTTCCTGGAATACCCATAAACCCATTTGTCACTTCATTTCTGGAAGCTTGTTTTATACCTCTGACTCAAGTTAAGTGCCCCTCCCCATGCTCTCATAGTGCCCTGTGTATAACTCTACCACCATTCTTAAGACACTCCACGATAAATGCTGTGCTGTGCCACTAACTTAGACACTCAGGTCATTTTAGGGCACAGGACTTCATCAATCTCTTTCTCCAGCTCTTAGCCACGCATTCACTTGATAAATAGTTCTTGACTGACTAGTTAAATGAATCAATCCATCAATTGATCAAATACACGCTTTGTAGCAACCTAAGTGCATTTTACAATTGAGTAAATTATCAAAAATTTTAAAAATAAATAAAAGAAAAACTCGCATACACACATACTGCTCGTGGTACTGCAAACTAGTCTATCCCTTTTGAAAATCAATATAAGCAAGTGCCATAAACATTTTCATATCTTTAGCTCAAACATAAAAATTTTTCCTAAGGAAACAGTTTTATAAAAATGTTTAAAAAGGCATAAATATATTTATGGTAGCAATTTATAATAACAACAAAGGAGAGAAATTGTCACAAAATGTAGTTCACCAAAGTGATAAAACATTAGTTATTGAAAATAAGAAATGAAAACTAAAAATAAGGAAAAATGTTTATTGTAGCTTAAATTTTAAAAAGCAAAGTTGCAAGACAGCAAATTCATGATGGTTTAAAATTTCTCAAGCATACTTTTCAAGCCTGGAAAGCCAATAGACAAAAGTGAAATGTTGACTGACAGGATTAACACTATTATAGTCTCTTTATCAAAATTTTATTTGAATTAAAAAGATGTTATTATAATAATATTTATTAAGCAGGGGAAAATTTAGTACTGTCCTCCATGCTGTGAGTTCTTCCTAGTAACTCTGTGCAACATTCTTCTGGATAACGTATGGGTACACCTGCCTAAAAAGTTCCTGACACATGGAATTCAGTGCATTCAATTGAGAACCATTGAATATCAACAGTCACAGTTGGCAAATTTGCATAATGATTTATGGACATTTGCCCTAACAATTGTGAGGGGATCTGAAGCAGCTGTTCACTAGCTCAGCTTTGGCTTTGCTAACAAGAGGCAGACAGCTGTAGTTAATGAAAAACAATTGCTAATAGATAATTCCAATTTAGTCTTGAAGTGCATTTTGGTATTGTGAGTACACAGAGTGGTGTCTAGAACCTCATGCCTGCTTCACCTCCTCCCTCTCCTCAGACTTCACCAAGATATTGTAGGGAGATAATTCCAGGAGATAATCTGGGAACATGTGGCATGGGAGGAGGCTGGATCCTGTTCTCACTGGAGGCAATAAAATATAAACCCAATGACATAGTTTGTAAGGAGTCAGGAAGGAGAGAACCAGGATCAAGTAGAACTGTGGTATTTCCATCCCGATTACCTCTTCTTCATTGTTCCACCAGACTAAAACATGAAGTCCCTCACTACAGGGCCTCTAGAAAGCTAATGTCACCCAAGAACACAAGTAGGAAGCCAACTGTCCCTGGGACAGTGCTGAGACAGCTGATGTGAAGGAGCCATGGTTTCTACCCATAGCTCTGTTATCTTTGTTGAATGGGTCACCCCTTTTGCATCTCAGTTAGTTGATTTATAAGAGGAAGAGTTTGAAAGAAGATCTCTGAGGCTCCTTCCAGCTTCGTGATTATCTAAGTACCAGCTGGGATGGGTACCATTCTAGACAGATTGTCCTTAAGTGTGTCCCCTAATGCATTTAGGACATATTTGTGATTGCTAAAGCCCTTAGTCATTTCTTCTGAGTGTGAGTGCAAATTTGGAATGACAATGGGACTCGTATTAGAAATCGGGTAATTGATTAACTGTGCAATGGAATATTTTTAACATATTGCAAGTTTCAGTTCATATACCACAACTTAATTGAATTTGCCCTGAAGCCCTTCAATTAAAAATAGTGCAGAAACTAGCATTTTCAAGATAAATGTGAGACCTTGACCAAACTCCAAGAAGACAAAATGGTAAGTTTTTGAAAGGTTAATAACATTTTTCGAATCAAAGCAATAATGGAGATGGAGAGGCTATTTTCTTTTTTATGGTGTACAAGAGAGTTTTGATAGTTCCATCCCAGGAGCAACCTGATGCTCTCAGAAGTTCAACGGAGAAATAAACAGTCTTTGAAGCCATTGGTAGAGTAGAACCACCTTCAGCAGATGCTGTGACTCAGTCTACTGTCTCTGTGAGGTGCATTAGCATAGGTCATGAGGCTCTCCACAACTTGGTCTCCTCCTTCTTGTCAGCCCCGCCTCTTGCTTCTCAGGGTTTCTAGATGCCCCCGCCCCCTTCCTGCCTGTAAAACTCCTTCCTCCTAATAACTTTGAGAGCCAAGTCACCTGACTTTGGAGTCAGTTAAATCCAGGTTGACTTCCTGGCTCTACACCTTATTATTTGTATAACTTGGACCCAGTCTTTTACGCCAGGGGCTCACATTCTAGTGAAAGAAAAAGAATGGGTCAGCTCTGAGTTGCTTCTTCAAAGATGCATAAGAGTTTGCCACCCACAGAACAAGGTAAATGTCATTCTAAGAAAAGGCAACAGCATGTACGAGACATAAAGGTGTGGAAAGAATGGAAAACTTGACATAACCCACAGAGCAGGATCAGGGGAGGAATAGGAATTTGGAGATGAAATGGGAAAGTAGACAGGAATGAGATGAGGGATGTTTTATGACATACTGAGAAATTTGAAATTGTATCTGTAAAGAAATGGAAAGACTTTGAAAGATTCCACTCTGAAGAGCCCTTGATTCCTTCTTCTACATCTGTAATATTCTGAGCGAGGTTTTCTGCTTAAACATTCTCAGTCCAACATGGCATGGATTCTGTTGTTTTTCTCTGGGGGTAAGTCATGTATGTTCAGGTAGCTATTCGTCGTGGCTTACCTAGAACAGTCCTGGTTTCACCTGCTGTCTGGTTTAATTATTAATAGTGTTCCCCTTTCATTCTCAAAAGTGTCCCAGATTGGGCACTGCATATTATTTTCATCAGCTCAAGAGGTCATATATGGAGGAATTCAAAATTATTTCTGAAAGGTTAATGGCATAACATTGAAAAGAAAACCAGAAATCATTTTTACAAGAAGCTAGAGGATATCAGACCACTGAAGGCGATGCCCAGGAGGAGGATGAGATCTCAGAGAGGGAGGTGGGCAGCATGGAGGGGGTGCTCGTGGACACTGTGCAGTCAAACTCACAGTGCTCAGGTGCTGACCATATATGCTGGCCTCCTGTGTGTCCTTGGACTAAGTATTTAACCTCTCTGTGCTCCAGTTTCTCACCTGTAAAAGGAGGAGGACATTAATAGTGCTACCCTATAGTGCCCTTGTGAGGCTCCGGAGAGTTAAAATGGGTAAAATACATGAAAAGCCTGACTCGGAGCAAGGACATGAGAGATGTCAGCATTTCTTATCAGACTGACAGTTGAGCGTGACTTTACCCATGGATGAGATCCAAGATATTGGGTTCTGCTGATTTTCTCAGAGTGGCCCATACTTTTCCTGCCCAATACAGATATGGGATGCCGTTTCTTTTTTAAAAAAATATTAAGACCATTATTACTTATTTGCATGAAGTGTTTCAATGAGCAAGTAAACAAAGACAAAGATCTCTTTAAAAATAAAACTCCATTAGGGAAAATACAGGTATAGCACTTGATCACACTGCTGAACTTATTTCTTGACGTGTCTGTCTTTCCCACGAGGAGGAGGTTTCTCTGAGAACAAAGACGTGTTCCCCAGCTTCATATAGTTGTACCTGACCTCATAATAAGAACGCAGAAAGGATTTGGGGAAGAGTAATTAGGCTTATTCAACTGAAACAAAGCTCTGCTCTGAAACACAGCTGTGCGTCCATCATTGACAGGCTCCTGCGTTTCATGTTTCTTGAGATTTCTCACACTATGGTCAAGTACATCCTGCCCTCTAATAGCTGACACTTTTTAGCTGGGAGACAGAATAAGCAAAGTTAGCAGTTTATATAGGAAACTTTCAGCACCCAGCTTGGAGCACATTAAGGTGAGATTTAAGTTTGGAGAAAGGTAGGAAGCAGCAGCAATGTAGTTGGCAGACAGGGAGAGGATATTTTTAAAGATAGCATTAACTTTGTGTCCCAAAGTTTTGTTTTTTCCTTTAGAGGGAGTAGATTGAGTGTAAAAAAAAAAATACACAAACTCTGGGAACAGACTCCGGGGCTCTAATCCTGTCACTGGCACTAACTTGACTGAAACCTTGGATGAGTTACTTGTATTTGCCTCGGCCTCTAGAACACAGAGCATAAGGCACAAAATTATGTGTCCACACTTTATTGGGCAGTGCAGTCCCACTGAAGCCCGAACAAAGGAAAAGGAAAATGACGCAGGGAAAGAAGAACACAGGGAAATGTAGAACTGGGCTGGTCACAGCTTCCTGACAAGCTAATTTCTCAGCCATGCTAGACACCTTCAAAGAAATACCATGAAACTACTCCCTGAAGGTAGGAAAGAAGAACTTACCTGCTGATACTTATCTTCCATTGATCAAAGTTCACCCCTATTGGGAGTTAATTTCCCTGAGCTTATAGTTTGCCCGTGCATGAGTGACTAGTAGGTCTCACTTCACCCCTTAGAGGCCACAGGGAATCCCAGATAGGACCTGAGAAACGGGTAGCCCAGGTTGAAGCAGAACTGTGAGACTGTGCTCATAGCAGCAGGAATGGCTACAGAAGCTGCTGCCAGTGGCTCCTTGGCCTCCAGGTGCAGAAGCAACAGCTTCTGTGACCTGGTTCTACGATGCTGACAGCAATGTTAGCCATCGCTAGAGCAGCTCTGCTCAGATAGGGCCTGGGTCTCCAGTGACGAGTTGACTGAATCCAGTACATTGCCTGACTTCTCTGTGTCTCAGTGTCCTCATCTTTAATATGGGAATGACAATCACTCACCTACCTCACAGGCCATTGTGAGGATTGAATAAGCTATTGTAGGTGCTTATGTAGGATAATGCCTGGCACAGAAAACATCGTCAGATGTTACCTATCAGTACTATTAGAAAAGTTGTGACAGTTCTTGTGTATATCCAATTTTACCTTTCCCTGGCAGCCCATCCATATCCTTTTACGTTTCCTCTTAGGAATATATTTGAAGGTGGAGCTATAAGGGCTGAATTCAGTACTGAATGATGTCTCCAGCACTCGTGCCCTGTGCCTTGTCCCCTGTCACACCAGTTGATATGATGTTCAAGAAGTGGCAAAGACAAAGCAAGTCCCACCAAATAGCCACCAAACTCATCTCGGCCTTGGTACCAAGGGGTGTTCTGGGATAAGTTATGAAACCCCACAAGTTCTTATCATGGCAGCTACACCCATTGACCTGCCCAGGTTTCCTCCAATGGAATCAGTGTTGCTCAGAAAACTATCTACTAGAACTTTAAAGAAAGAGGTGCAGGTGTAGCAAGGGCTTACAGCAGAACTTTCATATTTGCTGGCTCTCTGGGCAAATCGAGCTTGCAGGGCTGTTCTGACTGAACGTCACAGTGTTAGTAAAAATATTTCAGTTTGAGCTTCCAGTAAAGACTCCCCAAACAAGAGGCTTTCAAGGAGATGCTGTCTTTGTCACAATTAGTAGAAGCCAAGATCCAAATGTGTTGAAACCAACATTTGAAATCATAGTATCTTCCCTAAAAGTCCTTATTTCCTACTTCACTTTTCTTTAAAAAGGAACCAGCAGTTGGATAACCCTGGGCCTGAGTTTCCACGTGACATTAAGTAGCTGCAGCAAAACAGTGACTTTCCACTTCAGACAGGTCATATTTGTCATAGTCCTCATCACTTTTTAGTGCCTCATCTGGCCAGTGTTAGTCTAAAAATAAAAAGGCCTTTCAAAGTGAGAGGCAAACAAACATTTAGTTGAGATCAGTAAAAATAGCTATTTGGGAATCATTAATTCAGGCAGAAGCCCAAATAGTGTTCCGGTTAGGAGACGAAGGCAATGGGTACTTATGAGAAAGCGAAGGGGAACAATTACATCAATGGAAGGCATTTCTATTGGTGCAGATAACATAACATAGCAATGTTAATTTTAAATAATGTTTTTAATTTTCAGTCCAGTAGTCACCAGTCCAGTAGTCCCAATAACTGCTTTCTTGTTATCTTTGTAGTTTTTTTTTTTTTTTTGGACACGGTGTTGACTTTGGCCCTAGGCAAAAAAAAAAGGTTATTTTGCCCAGTTTTAACAGTTCAAGGTTTGAGATGTAAGACACACAGGGCAGTTCCTCTGGGATGGCAGCTCTGGCTCCATTTTAAAGTGGCTCATTGAATACTTGTTCAGTTTGGCTTTCCAAAAGCGGAATGGCTTTTTGATTTTATTAATATATTGTCATACATTTTCTTAGTTTTAAAATAACTAAACCTAGAGAATCGAATAGGAAAATAAAGAAAAAAGGCATATGATCACATGATATAGAGATGCCCAGCATACATCTGCGGCAAATACTACAAAAATGCCTCACTAAACCCCATTCAAATTCCCATAGCAAGTTTTACTTCAGTTTAGAAGCTGGACATGTAAAGCATGTGTTTCTCAGACTACCTTCAACCTCATGTTTCCATGTGGTCCACCTGTCTCCAAGCTAAAGCACAGGGTGAGGTTTGGGAGGTGGGGATGTGATGGAGTTGGTGTTTCTGTTGCGTCTGCATTTTCTCCGAACAGCAGCACAGTTGTTGAATCTGTAAAGTCAGGAGCACAGGGTCCGTGTTGCATTTGGTCCATGCCAGGCACAAAGCCCTGTGTTGCTGGTGTGATAGCAGCTGCAGTAGTGGGTCTGCAGCCAGCAGTGGTTGCAGCAGCTTCCCTGACACACGGTGCATTCTTCCAACTTTCAGTATGTATGTTTTATAAAAGGAAGCTGCCTTTTATATAATACTGGAGACATCAACATTTTTTTTTCAATTACAGTTGACATTCAATATTATTTTATGTTAGTTTCAGGTGTACAGCATAATGGTTAAACATTTATGTAATTTACAGAGTGATCCCCCAACAAGTCTAGTATCCACCCAGCACTATGCATAGCTATTACAATATTATTGACTACATTCCCTATACTGTACTTTACATCCCTGTGACTATTTTCTAACTATCAATTTGTACTTCTTAATCCCTTCACTTTTTTCACCCAGCTTCCCAACCCCCCTCCCATCTGATAACCATCAGTTTGCTCTCTGTATTTGTGAGTCTGTTTCTGTTTTGCGTTCCTTTTGTTTATTTTGTTCTTTAGATTCCACATATTAGTGAGATAATATGGTAGGTATTTGTCTCTGTCTGATTTATTTCACTTAGCATAACACCTTCTAAGTCCATCCATGTTGTTGCAAATAGTAAGATTTCATTTTTTATGGCAGAGTAATATTCCACTGTATACATATACATCTTCTTTATCCAACCATCTATTAATGAGCATTTCAGTTGCCATACCCATCAGAATGGCTATCATCAACAAACAAATTTTTTTTTAAAGTGTTGGCAAGGATGTGGAGAAAGGGGAACACTCGTGCACTGTTGGTGGGATTGCAAATTGGTGCAGCCTCTATGTAAAACAGTTTGGAGTTTCCTCAAAAAATTAAAAAATTTAAAATAGAACTACCTTATGACCCAGCAATTCCACTTCTGAGCATTTATCCGAAGAAATCCAAAACACGAATTCAAAAAGATATATGCACCCCTATGTTCACAGCAAAGCTATTTATAATAGCCAAGAAATGGAGGCATCCTTTTTTAATTCAACTTAGTTTGAGATAACTTTTCCTTCACATATGGTTGTAACAATTAATACAGGAGATTCCATATACCAGTTACCCTGTTTCCCCATGGTAACATCTTGATTTTATTCAGATGTTCTCTGTTTCATGTGTGTGTGCATGCGTGTGCAGGTATGTGCAATTTTATCACGTGTAGCTTTATATACCCCTCACTACAGTCAAGGTACAGAACAGTTCCAGCCACACAAGGATCTCTTGTGTTGCCTTTTTATAACCATACCCACCTCCTTCCCAATCCCCTCTCCAGTCTCTGACCCCTTTAGTCACCAGTCTGTTTTCTAGTTCTATGACACTGTCATTTCACAAATGCTTAATATAAATAGAGTTATACAGTATGTAACATTTTGAGACTGACATTTTTTTACTCAACATAATACCCTGCTAATTCATCTAAGTTGTGTGTATCAATAGTTCATTCCTTTTTATTGCTGTGTATCAGTTCACGGCACGAATGTCCAGTTTGTTTAAACTTTGTCCCACTGAAGACATGTGGATCGTTTCCAGGGTTTAGGTATTATAAATAAAACTGCTGGAAACATTCATGTGCAGATTTTTGTGCAAATGTAAGTTTTAGTTTCTCTGGGATAAATGCCTCACAGTGTAATGACTGGTTCATGTGGCACTTGCATGTTTAGTTTTCTAAGAAACTGCCAATCTGTTTTTCAGAGTGACTGTACCACTTTACTTTCCTGCCAGCAATGAATGAGTGATCCAGTTTCTCCACACATTTGCTAGCATTTGACATTATCGTTGTTTTTTTTTTTTAATTTTAGCCATTCTGATGAGTGCATACTGGTATCTTATGGTGGAGCAGGCTTAGTTTTATGTCAATTTGTGTAGCACTACATTATAATTTCAATGGTTGGATAGAACGTTTTATATCATTATATTCAAAATTTATATCCCAGAGTATTGCCTTCCATGTCCATAACATTTTCACATATTTTGTTACATTTAATTTTTACTACGTTATGGCTTGTTGTTATCATCGTTCCCTTTTCTTGATGAGGAAATGGAGACAGTAAGTATAAGTAAATTATGCAAAGTCACTCAGAGGAATGAAAATATGTTTACTGAGTAACTACAATACATTAAGCACATTGTATCATTTCCTTTGATTATACCAATATTTGTGCAAGTATGTACCATTATTCCTATTTGAAAGGGGTAAGAAAACTAGTGCTTTTACAGCCCCTATATGTGATTGAGCTAAAATTGTCATACGTTTTCGTTGCCAAAAAAATAGACATAAATACAGATATAGAGAAAAAAGAAAAAATCCACTATGAACTATAGCTAATATAGTTAGTATATTGATTATATTATATATTTATATAAAATATGTATCTCTATTTCATGTCTTTAGCCATATAGACACAATATACAGAGACCTACTAGATACTTTTGTGTGTCTATATACATATATATATATACACACATATATGCATATATATGTATGTATATATATGTATATATATATATATATATATATATATATATATATATATATATATATGGCAAGTACTGAAGAATGGCTCACTGAGCTCCGTTAGAACACTATTACCTGAGGCTTTTCCTGTTATGTTGTATTGCTCAGCTGGCAAACAAAAGATCTGGGACTAGAACCTTCATATCTGATGCTGTGCCTGCTATGCTTTCCACCCCAACATTATTCATTATCACCTCTCCTTCAAACTTGAGAAGACTAAAAATAAATCAAGTGAAAGTCTCAGGGGATATTCTAATTCTGTATTTCTACTGATCGCGCCTTACTGCTCCATTTCTTACACCTCCCTCCTCGCCTCTGCTCCTGAGATAGTACCTTGGGCAGACTCTGTCTCCAAGTTCAATGCTCATGAGTGTACGTCCTGGGGAGCCTTTCTTTGAATGCAGAGTTCTGCACCTCATCACTTTATAGTCATGGAGGTGAACTCATGGGATGAGAAGACTGAACTGAGAACAGGGGGTGTAAGTTCAAGAATTAACCAACTGTGCAAATCATATCATCACATTCTTAAAATGCAGCAGTTGGACCAGAGCACCTTCCAGGTCCCCTCCAACTTTGACATTGGCTTTGGTTTGTGTTTTGATTGTATCACATGTTCTACCTCCCAGCCTTCAAAAAACAAGGATGAGTTGGAAGTCATTAGCACCTCGGTCTTTTCAAGGATTCTGGATGCCTTCGCCCCTTCGCAGAGATGAGCTATCCAGACAAAGAAAATCTGGCTTTGCATATATGAAACAATCTGATTATTTCCTATGGAATATGATTTCAAACAAAGGCACATACCATGTTTCCCTGAAAATAAGACCTAGCCAGACAATCAGCTCTAATGTGTCCTTTGGAGCAAAAGTTAATATAAGACACAGTCATATTTTACTATAATGTAAGCAAGGGTCTTATACAATACAATACAATACAATACAATACAATACAATACAATACAATACAATACAATACAATACAATACCGGGTTTTATATTAATTTGCTCCAAAAGACTCATTACAGCTGATTGTCCGGCTAGGTCTTATTTTTGGGGAAACACAGTACATGCAAGTGCATTCTCACGTCAAGATTTAAAATAAACAAAAAGAAAGCAGTACAGTTTCAATCCTGTGTTTCAATTCTAATTATCAGAAGTGAGATACTGGGATGGTACTGGCTTGGAAGATGGATTTGCAACTTGTTCACATCATTCACTTACTTGGCCATGAGACATGAGCTGGATAGGAAAGCAGGCATAGAAACTGTACATGTATCTCTGTAATAGAACACCATTTGTCAACCATAATCCTTCCTGGTTTTCCCATGCTCTCTGTCCTTCACCAGGAGACAGGGGGTCAGAAGAGCATTTAGTCACCAGCCTCCTTTGCCTCATGCCACTACAAAGATTAATAAATAATTGTGAAAGCCACAACTTGTTCTGCTGACATGGGACCTTCCTGAGCCAGTTCTTATCCAACTATCACATCCCTTTAATTAGGCGGCCAGCATCCACTAAAGGATAAGCCCTAATTGGAGGCACACAGTGGAAAAATAAAACCAAGCCTTAGCCAGCCCCTACTTCTTATACTATTCAAGCCAGGAGGGCCTGGGAGATCATTCAGTGTAAAACGTTCATCTTAGAGACAAGTAAATGGTGGTTCAGAGACTGACAGCTGGTTAGCAGAAAAGCCAGGCTGGAGTTCAGGGTTCTCAGCTACACTGTTTCTCAGAACCTCACTGTATTTGATCCTGTGGCAGCCGCTAATGCCAAGGCTGCTATAAACAAACATTCTCAGTTTTGTCCTGTTTTTGGCAATGTCATGATAGTGCTTTGGGGCAGTACATGTAGGGGAGGGGATCTACCTACTCCCAAGGCATCAGATCCTAAATATTAGCAAATTATAGTGCCGTAAAACTGCGGAGATGTTTCTCCATATCACTGGCCCAGCTGTGGTTACTTAAGTTCTAGAGAAAATATTTTAAAAAATATGGATCAATATAATGATTCTACCATCTTGGACTCCTTTTGTTTGGTATAGAAAGTCAAGATAAGTATCAGAAAAAATACATGGGAGAGGTATTATATGTTACCTACTAGGGAGGAAATTCGGCCAGACCCAGCATCTCAAGTGGTTTGTAATCTTGTTAAGACTGTTGTTTTTAACACACGGGACAAAATAAAAACAATTTATAACAGGCTAAGGTTGTGTGGCAAAATAATACAGAGTAAAACACTGGAAACACCACAGGAGCGGGAATATGATTGTGTTGCTCACAGTTCTATTTCTAGTGCCCAGCACAGTTCCTGGCATGCAGTAAGCCCTTATTAAATAAAATATTCCATCTAATCTAAGACAACATTATTGTAAGAAACGCCATTATATTGTATACACTTAAGAAAAAAACAGGGTCCACTAAACACACCAATTTTAGAAGTGTTAAAATTTACACAAACAAATGTGTCTTAAAAATCAATGACATGTAGTATCTGTGAATGAATAAATGAGTGAGGCAGACAGGTTAGCATCCTGAGGCAGTAGATCATTGCATGTGTGACCATGAGCAAATCATTTCAAGTTTCATGATCTTGAAATTAGAAAATAAGAATAATAAAAAACCTGCCTCAAAATTTTTTCATAATGATTAAAATTCTATATTATTTATAAACTCTTTGTAAACTCAAAGTTTTAATTAAAAATGTGAAATAGCTATGTTCCAAAATTAACTCATTAGCAAGAGTTGCAATAGATTGATAGGAAAGTATTTGTGTGAACAAAGCATCATGAAAGTCTTATTGGAAATTGCAGGACGGGTATTATGTCTTGAATGATGGAGACCATCTGGACAAGTAGAGTGTTTTCACAGACTTCTAATTGTGGATAGGTACAAGTCTTTGGTGAAAGCCAAAGGTCAATAAATTGTTTCTAACCAGCAGAAGTAGACAGTTTGGAACAGACATTTAAAAACATTCCTTTTTAGTGCTGATCTTGTCTGCTGAGTTTCTTTATGTCACTGATGTGACAATCACTGCTGAAATCTGAACAGAACAATGCAGGATGTATTGTGGCTTACCTAAATTAAATGATTCTTTTAATTACATATGTTTTAAATCATTAATACGTGTCGTAAGAAGTTGTCTGCTTCTGAAAATAATGAAAGTAAACTGGAGAATGAAGAATTATGGAAAAACACAAAACATTAAAAAAAATTTTTCATTTGTTTTTCTATGCATATTGACAAGCAGAAGAGGATTCTTAAAAATTTGGTGTTAAATTCTGTCAAGGTATTTATTAACAAAAATATCTTTGTTCCCTCCTCCTCTAAATACACAGTGAAAACTATGTAATAAATGTTAGTTTGAAGGAATTAGCCCAGCTAGGGTACCCCTTTGTGCTTATCTGGCCCTGATGAGAACGGAGCCTTAATCTTTCTAATGTGACTGGAGAAATGTTCCTTCCGTTCACTCTACACAGGAGAAAGGTTGAATAAATACCCAAAATGTAGATTTCTCCCAAGGCCACTTTTCCTTTTCTCAAAATTATCCATTCAGGAAGCATTTCAGTTTTGTTTGACACACTGATAATAGTCCAAGGATAATTCAGGAAAAACTGGCACCTGACATTTAATAAATAAGCATTGAATTCATAATGTGGTGCTGCCCCTCTTCTGTCCACCTGATACTGCGATGATGGGTGCAATGTTGTAATCTCTGCCATGGAGTTCCCACCAGAAGAATCATGAGGGCTTTTTATCCATGAGCCTTCATTTCCAAAGAACAATCCAGAACAGATTTAGTCATTCAATTGTCCACTGAGATGCTCTAACACTGCCAGTTCCTATTTCCTCTGACATGGTTTTTGTCCTGTTTTCCTTGTTTTTAGTTTTGGCTGCCTGACCACATGTCCACATCACCGACAGCATTCCATCCCCTAGCATGGTCTTTGGAATGCACCCTTTACCATCAGTCTGACCATCTGTCATTCCCAGTAATTTAAGACCTTTGCTTACCTCCTCATGGGCCTCATCTCTCTTCCTTTTCCATCACACACATGTTGTACAAAACAGTGGTGAGAGAAGATTGTCTTCCACATTGTTATGACAGAGGCATGTGTAGTTTCCTAGGGCTGCTGTAATGAATTACCACAGAGTGGCTTGAAACAACTGAAATTTTACTTCTTATGGTTTTGGAGTGAGAAGTCCAACATCAAGATGTTGATAAGAGCTGTGCTCCTTCAGGAGGCTCTATAGGAGCTTCCTTCCTTGCCCCTCTGGCTTCTGGTGGTTCCAGGTGTCCCTTGGCTTGTGACTGTATAACTAGTTTCTAGATTATTTTCACATGGCCTCTCCTCTGTGCCTCTGTTTCTTTCTCTCTCTCTCTTTTTTTTTAATTAAAACATTTTTTTTTTTAATTACAGTTGACATTCAATATTATTTTATATTAGTTTCATATGTACAGAATAGTGGGTAGGCATTAATATCATTAAAGAAGTGATTCCCACCAGTAACTCTTGTACCCACCTGGCACCATACATAGTTATTGCATATTATTGACTATATTTCTTATGCTATACTTCATATCCTAAAATATACATTTTCTTGCATTACAATTAGCTCTTAAGAGGTTTCAACCTAAACCAGTATTTCCAATTCAGAATCCCTATGTTGATTTCGGCTTTTATTAGAGCATTTCATCTGAATGACGGAACTGTTCACATGTTGTTTCTTGCCCTATAACAGGATCGCTGGCCTCTTCTCCAAATACAGCACAAACTGTAACTGGATTCCATACTGGGCAACAACCTACTCAATTCACTATCTGTGTGGGTCTCTCCAAATTACAACTCTTTTTCATCCCCAGCCAGACCCTCTGCGAGAGGAGCATAGAGGATCAGGTACCCTGATGCTCCAGCCATTGCACTCTGTTTTGCCCTCAGACTATTCTCGGTCACATCACACAGTTCATGGTTGGAAGCCATGGGTAAAGCAAACGTGGTTTTTGTTCCCCATAGGCCCTCGCTAGCAGTGTGAGGATATATTGCAAAGATTGCTACTTGATATTCAGTTGAAAACATCAAGTTTTCCAACACTGTGGAAGATATACTTCCATCACTATCACCTCATCTGTTTTTCCACCCCTAGTAGGATAACACACAACTCTATTTTTCTAGTTTTTCTGGGGCATGAGTCCAGTTAACCATAAAACTTCTGCCAGTGATTTAAGAAGTAACCAACTCTGTAGGTGGCCCAATGGTGGCCAGGTCTAAGGCTTTGACCCCCCTGTCCTGTTCTTCCACCCTGGAGCAGGCAGTCATCCTCAGGCCCTCCATACCCAGTATGTCAGCGGCGGCGTATCCATGAGTGCAGTCAGGTTCACATGACTTCCTGCAGTTCATTCTCATCTGTGTTTTTCACCCCTAGGGCAAACAGTTCTACCCCAGACTCAAAAAGTTTTCTGGGTAGTGGAATAATATCATACTGGGACTTTCTCTCTGTGATTAAAATGCCAGTTTTGGATATTCCAGTCCTTGCTCCTATTTCTGGTTTAAAGCTATTTTCAAAAATGTAGTTCAAAACAAGTTTAAAGCAAGATCTGTTAGTGTATTTCCTCCCTTGTGTGGTAGATTTCAGACAACTTCGATCACCTCATCTTTTGTGCTGAAGGCATTTTAGTGCCATTCTATTCTGTGGTTGCTGTGATATCGTGCAAGACAAATTTGGGTCTTGTCTGAGGCCACGTCAAATCCTGTAATCAGGTTTTCCAAGAAAAGCCAAAGCAGTGTGAAGTTGAATCTTCCAATCTTCCATTAATCATCAATCAGGATTATGATATCAGCAATAGGTGTAGTTTGACAGAAAAAAATTCACTTTTGCTGACGGATTGGCTCACTCTGAGCTCCAGTTCTGGGGCAGCAGCTCCAAAAGTGCCAGGGACATATGAGGAGGAACTGAACTCTCTGGCTCCAGGAAAAGGACTTGGAGGGGCAGCTTTCTCTTAGACAGAAGTGCTGGCCGAAGCCATAGCCTCATTGTTGAGCCTCCTCTGTGTTTCTCTTATAAATATACTTGCCTTTGGATTAGGGTCTACCTGGATTATTAAATTGGCAATGACCCTTTTCCCAAATAAGGTCACATTCACAGTTTCCAGGGATTAGGACATAGCCAATCTTTGAGGGGGCAGGGCAGGACTCAATCTACTACAAAGCATAAGAAAGTTTGTTTTCTTAGTTAACGCCTACATTACCACTGCAGTAACTCTAACTTGACTCACTTTTCAGTTTCTCATATCCTGTTACTGACAAAATTCAATTAAGGTACATCAGTATTAAATTACAAATTGATAACAATTTGTAATTACAAGTAAAAACAAATTGAGCCATACCTAAAAATATTTTTTCTAAACTTGACCTTTTTTAGAAAGGTACTGTATGTAGGTAGGACAAAATGCTTTATCAGATATCATTTAACA
Source organism: Rhinolophus sinicus (assembly GCF_057876585.1). Taxonomy (NCBI): domain Eukaryota; kingdom Metazoa; phylum Chordata; class Mammalia; order Chiroptera; family Rhinolophidae; genus Rhinolophus; species Rhinolophus sinicus. The sequence continues at coordinate 133,698,719 of NC_142516.1, forward strand.
TGTGACCATGATCTGATGGTCAGGGAATGTGTACTGCATTAAACATACATACAGTATAACTGTTGGCCCTTCCTCTCGAGGATGAGAAAGAAATTCCACAGCTATCACCACATCCAGCTGACTGTAGCTGTGTCCTGTCCTAAGAGGCTTAAGGGAACTATCTGGACTTTTGATCTTGGCTATCTTCAGGCTAACTAAAAGATCTCTCTGCTATCTTTATTATTGCCCAAAACATAAGCTCCTCCGATTATTAAAAAAAAATTGTTTTCGCACCTCTCCTAAAATTTTAGCATACCTCCTCTTTCTTGATCCAACTTCATGCTGCTCCCCTGCCTCTAAAATTCACCTCTGGAATGCACATTCCAGACTATATCCTTAATTCTGTTCCCAACACTCCTAGTCCCTAAATCTGTTGATCACCAAAAATTCCACATAATATTTAGAAACACATGCTGATTTCCTATTCTAGACCTATTGAATTAGGTTATCCTAAGACCACTGTCTTTAAAAATTCTCCATCAGTCATTAATAAATTTGTCTATTAATTATGGGCCATAATCAACATCTGTTGGGGATCATGAAAACAAAATAGCTAGAATGCCTAAACTTGGACTTGGCAGGAGAACTGCAATAATATGAAATGTAAACTTAAACTATAGATCTTTTAATAAAAAGAACTGTCAAGTCATATTTGTTTCACATTCCCAGAAAAAGATTGCTCTGGGGAGAGATTTCTACTCTACTTGCTATTAACTTTCGTTTAAAGAGCATTCTGTGTTTTTCAGAGAAGCTTCATAGCATGTGGCTCCACGGGGGACTTGTCTGCAGATAATATTTCCTTTCTTCCATAAAGGTAAGAACAACTAAAGAAAGGTTCAGGAATCAACAACTTATTTAAGAACAAGGACTCATGCCCACTTACCTTAAACACCTCATGTTTACCTTGATCTGACCCGTTAAGAATTGATGCTAAACAAGTTCTCCCAAGTTTCCCACGTCGCCTGAAGTCTGAAGTCATTCTAGACATATCTTGGACTTGGGGATCTGCTAAGTTTCTGATTCACACTTTGCTCAGTATTAAGCTGTTTATTGAGAAGATGGTTTCTTCCTTTGTCTTTTAAAATTTTGCAGAAAAGGCAGTTTCAACTCTTTCTCTGTCTGTTTTTTCTTAATTCTGTGCTTTTGTTTTTGTCTTTGCTTCTGGTTCTTCATAGAATTGGACTCTTGTTCTGATTCAAACATTGTTGTACTGGTGGCAACAAAAATTGGTGGGTTGGTTTTTAGGGTCTATTAGGTCATTTCTATCAGATAGAGATAGGGTTCTTGTCACAATGGGTGAGAGAATTTTGTTTCTTCAATAGGTTTTTTTGGCTATAGTGTTTGCTTCTTACTTCTTACTTTTAGGTATTATGGACTGAGTATATCCTTGGGTAATGTTAACAAAAGTATTCATTTTTGGTGCTTTAAAAAGGCAAAAAGGCGTAAAAAAGATATTTGTGGCTGTAGGAGTCATATATGTAAATGAGCTTTGTAGGTCTGTTAAAATACTTGTATGTGACAGTTGTCACCTACCTCCTAGTTCTTTCTGTAAAATAGATGTTTCATACTTTGGTAAAAAGTTATAATTAGCATACGTGAATAAGAGTCTAGGAGCAATAATAGCATAGAGCTACAACTTAGTATGCAAGGTCATTAGATGTGCTTTTGTTTGCTTAGGAAAAAAAAAAAAAAAGAGGAAAGTATTTTTTAAAATTAAATGACTGGTTGTCCTAAAATGTGAAAGACGACAATGAAGAACAAAATCTGAATTCCTTTTATAGGAGCGAATTTTATTTTCTTTGGATTATAGTGTGTGCAAATAATGAGTCTGAGAAGAAGCAATAAAACGTGTTAACATTTTGCTAAATGTGGCTCTCTTTTGATACGTTTATTAAAAAAATATTTTAAAAGAGCTATGATTCCTTTAATATCAAATATTATATTGATGCAAAACTACAATTAGTTTTTCTCTTTGTTAAAACGATAAATCTGTCTTGGAATATTGGTCGGTTCTCCTTTACCTTCTATGATATCTGATAAGAAAACTGGGCTAGTACCTGTTTATGGCTTAAAGTAAATGTTGGCAAACAATGCTCTATAGGCCAAATCAATGGTTTTTGCAAATAAAGTTTTATTAAAACACAAGCACACACATTTATTTACATATTGTCTATGGTGCTTTTGATCTACAACAGCAGAGTTGAATAGTTGAAATAGACACTTTATGGCTCTCAAAGTCTAAAATATTTACTATCTTGCCCATTACAGAAAGTTTGCTGACCTCTGTTTTAAAGCTTCCAATTCTTCTTTTTTTTTTAAAGATTTTATTGGGGAAAGGGAACAGGACTTTTATTGGGGAACAATGTGTACTTCCAGGACTTTTTTCCAAGTCAAGTTGTTGTCCTTTCAATCTTAGTTGTGGAGGGTGCCATTCAGCTTCAAGTTGTTGTCTTTTCAGTCTTAGTTGTGGAGGGTGCAGCTTAGCTCCAGTTGCCTGTTGCTAGTTGCAGGGGGCGGAGCCCACCATCCCTTGTGGGCAACCTTGTAGTTGAGAGCCCAGTGGCCCACGTGGGAATCGAACCGGCAGCCTTCAGAGTTAAGAGCATGGAGCTCTAACCGCCCGAGCCACCGGGCAGGCCCCTAAAGCTTCCAATTCTTATAGGTAGTAAGAAAGGTAACTTTTTGAGTGGCCAGGAATCTTAGAGGAGAGATGGTTTCACCCACATTTAAAGATATTGCTGACAAAACTGGTAGAGAAGAATGTCTTGGGTTGATTCCCTGACCTCAGAAAAGAAAATAAGAGCAATGAAAAATAGCTCCAAAATAGTAAAAATGATTCCATTTCTTCAGATAAAAGTTAACTTTCTGGCCTTACAATTGCTTACTGCCTAGGGCTCTGAGAATATTAAAAGGTGGCATATAAGTGTAAATTAGCACTTTTTACTGCAACTATGTAAATGAATTAGGCGCAAACACAATTAGATCAGCTTTTTGTGATCAAGAATAATCTTTAGAGATTGTGGTCAAAGGGGAAACTGTTAAGAAAATCATCTAATGTAAAAATAGATGAAAGGGATTACTGAAAGTTCTTCCAGTGTATTTCTGAGTGTTTCCTGGCCGGCTCATTTGTGAATTATCTGATTCTTCAGATCAGGGGTTGCAAACTATGCCACCATTTTTTTGTAAACAATTAAAATTTAATGGGAACAGTCATGCTCATTCATTTACATATTGTCTATGGTTGCTTTCATGGATAGAGATGAGTAATTGCATCATACGGCCCACAAAGCCCAAAATATTTGCTATCTGGTTCTTTACGAAAAAAATTGTTCCAACTTCTCTTGGAATGTTTTTCTTTGTTTGACTTGTTATTTACCACTGATTAGGGTAGTTTTTAACTCTGTAAGTATAGATGAATAACGTAAAAAATTTATAGCAAGCAAACAATTCTTGTCTTAGAGGAGTGCAAAAAAAAAAAAAACTGTTTGGTAGAGGTGCAAAAGATTTCTGTATAACAGAAAAATTAATCCCCCAAATTGGAGTTTTACTACACTGTAGGATATTAACTAGTTTTATGTAGAAATCAGCTATCTCATCCAAGCATCAGCCACTACAAATTCTTCATTCTGTCTAATTTTCTGTGAACAGTCTCACTATTCTGTTGATTTTCTCATTCATTAACTAAATAAACCTGTCAGGTGCTCACTTTAAAATAAAAGATTTTATATATATATAATTTTCAGAGGAAACGTGGATCAAATCTTTATGATATAGTTATGATTTCAACATTATTATTGACCAGAAAAAAATTTGTAACTTGAAACCACACAAGACACAATTTCAGAGCCCTCATTATTGGCAAACAGTAAAGTCTGATAATATCAAGGTTTGGAGAAATCATGACAAAAACTATATTTATTCAAGGTTTATGGACATATGCATTAGTAAAACCACTCTAAAGAACAATTTGTACCTATCTAGTAAATATGAAACTGTAGATGAACTATAACAGCTTCTTCTAGGTATAAACCCTAAAGAAACCTAGGCACATGTACACAAGAACACATGTGTATGAATGTCCATATCAGAATCATATGTAGTATCAAACAAGGAAATCTAGAAATAAAAATGTCTACCAACAGCAGAAAAATAACAGTAGCATATGCATTTAACATAAAAAATAAATGCATTATAGCTATATGCAACACTATGGAAGAATCCCAGAATATAATGTTGAGTTCAAAAAGCAAGTCAAGGAAGAATATATGCATTATGATTGCATTTATATAAAGTTAAAAATCATGATAAAACTGCAATAAATTATTTATAGATATAAACATATAATAAAATTATAAAGAAAACAAGGGAATAAAACACAAAATTCAAGATAGTAGCTACCTTGAAAGTGTAAAGAAGGGTTTAGAATCTGGAGAGGTTACAGAAAACTTTAAATAGTTATGTTTTATTTCTTAAGCTGTGTAGCAAATAACTGGGAGTTTGATTTACAGCTGTTCTTTAAATCTCATAAATATTCTTTATATATCCTCAACATTTGATAAAAACAAATTTTAGAAAATAGTCTATTAGTGACAACCAAGATGAACTATAAAAATGAGGAATTTGAGGTGGGAAGAACTTCATATTCAGTCAAGATCTTTTAGGTTGCAAATGAACAACAGCAAAAAAAAAAAAAAGTTTAAGTAAAAAGGGAATGTATTGGATCAAATAAATGAAAATTTCTAGGGTTTTAGCCATAGCTTGTGGAGGAAGGCTGGAGGGAAGAGTTGGTCAAACTATGTTACCAAATCCTGATTTCTCTGATCTCTGCTTTCTCCATGTTGGATCCATCATTGGATGGCTTTCCGCCTGCAAGATGGCTGTATCAGCTCTATTGCCACATTTTCTACATTCAGCCAGGCCTTCAAGTGCAGTGGAAAAGAAAACATGACTTTTATTCAATAGTCCTAGCAAAAATTTGCATGTGTCACATTGGCTCAAGTTTGGATCACGTGACCATTCATGACCAGCCATTGGTCAGGGGGTATATACAGTATTCTCATTGGCTGGAACCAAACATGTTCACTCATTAAGCTACACTTGGAATAAATGTCACTGGACCCCGCCTAACCAGGAATAGAGAAGCGACAATTACCAGAAGAAAATAAGGGTTCTTTTTCTAAAAGAAAGCAAATCAAATCTAGGTGACAAAAATTAAAAATCTAAACAGCCATAGAATCTAACTCATTCTCTCAGTGAGCCTGACCAGAAAAGCCTAATCCAGTTTAATTGAAAGCAGGAGAAATGGCCCAGAAGGTGAGTACTGGTCTATGCCCAGGTTCATCAGGAAGCTGAGCCTGAAGCAGAGGCTTTCGTGTTTTCAATTCACTACTGGGGAACTTCATAGAACAAGAGAGAGGGGTAAACTGAATGAAGCAGTGAGGACGGTGCACAATCCCAAGCACATTGATGAAACAATCATCATTAAATGTGATTAGTTGTTTTGTCCTTGGTGGAGGGCCATCCACCACGAAGTGTTATAAATTGCCCCTATTCCTCCCTAATCAAAATTTTACCCCCCAGATCACACATGTAAGCTGCTGAGCAAAGAAGTCTTGAAGTGGGGAGCAAGAGGTAACCAGCATAGGGGTGAGGTGAGATGCTGCCATGTTGTACCTGTGTGAAGTTGTTTTCACCCACACAGAGCAGCTTGCTGCAATACCAGCGGGAGCAAGAATCAAGTGAGACAAAGCAGATTCAATACTGTGCCTTGGGCAAGCAGACTCATGGGAGCAGAATCCATGATGAGTCCTTGATTTATTCCATAGTGTTCCTGACAGTGCTGGCAGGCAAGGGTCACAACTCCCATCATGTCAGTGATACATCTGGGCTCCCTCTCAATAGGATTTCCTCTCTCCTGCCTCAGAAGCTTCCAATCTCCATCAGTCTAGTTGTTGCCTCTGAAAAACTGTCCGCTATACCACCAAGGATTGGATGAGAGGAGTTTGCTTTCTCATGTACATCACTTACTTGCCAGATGACCTGCTAAAGTGACCGCCCAACTCCTGGAGTAAGTTTCAGCAAATACTCAACATCAGGCTAGGGGCCTCTCTCTGCCTTACACCCAACAACTGTGCGCAAAAGTGGAAATCCAGGGGAAATCAGGACAGTGCCATAAGAATGATAAAAGGACCGAAGGCCTCGAGGTAATTTGACTGAAGGAAGCAGAGAGGGCTTCTAGAATATGTGGTGTCCAGATGGTCAGGAGAATGGTACTCACAGTAAAGGGACAGTTTTCTTGTTGTGTGAACTGTTATAGTTCCTTGAAGGTTAACTTTTCATGTAGCATTCTGCACTGCTCTGACATGTAATTGGTTTCTGGGCAGTCAGCAGTGCCTCATGAAAAAGCCCATTTGAAAAAAATCAATCGGAAACATTAAAGTGGAAAATAATTCTATGCTTAGCTACAGAAACTACAGAAACACATTTCATTGATGAAAAGCTTTTAAAAATAATATAGACCTTCATTTCCTAATCTATAAAATGAGGGGGTTGGATTAGGTGATCTTGAAGGTCATTTCTTTGTCCTGCTTGCTAGGAAGCTTAAAGCTCCAATAGCTATAGATTTTAAAGAGGAGTTTGGGGTTTGGGTTTGTTTATGTCTTTGCCTTTCTCTTTCTTTTGTTCTGTCCCTTTTACCTTTTCAGCTGTGTTAACAGCTTCAGTATATATGGGTCTCTCTGTTTATAGCGAGCCGTTGCATATCCCTTTGGTAAGTATATATAACCTCTAAGATCCCTTCTATTTCTAATACTCTATGATTCTAATAATGCCTATACTTGCTTTTCCCATCTGAAAAATAAAAGGAAAAATTATTGCAGCCTTCTTTGCTCAAATGCTGACTCTTGGGTACACTGAAGCATCAGATGTAAATAACAGTTATAAAAGCCTCCAAGGTGCCCTATGCCCTCAGAGCTCTGACCATGACTGAGACAATCCAGGAATGCCCAAGACAATACCTCAATGTCCACCTTTACCCATTACCCAGACACCTCCTCAAGCACCATGGTCCAGCTCAGCCACCTTGCTTTGAGGTTTAGTCACAGAATTTATTGTGTATCTTTCTTACACTCCACCTCCTACATCAATGACACAAAGACATCTGGGACACCTGATGCTTTCTTTGCCCAAGTCTCTTCAGACCCTTCAGGGAATCCAGCAGACTTATCAGCACCACACTGAGTAAAGAACTCCTGGCTGCCACAGCGGGCCCCTTCCTGGGTTGTCTCTTTCCCTTGCTTAGCTGATCAGATCACCTGAGTAAGAGGCAAGGAGAGTACAAAGAAATGTCATTTGGCCCAACTCCTTTTCTCTGCCTTTCCTGTCATTCTCCCTTTGTCACTGTGCTAATTTATTTGCCTCCATGGACATGAACTCTTTTTGGAACTTTATGTTTTAGTTGCTGTCCTTGAGTTTCCCTTTGTTTTCTTTTCCTTTTAGTCTATGCTTTTCTTCTCTCATCAATGCCTCTTCCCTTCAGGAATAGCTTATATGCTATTTTATATTCTATAGCTTAGGCCCCATATTTGTAAGCAGAGGGAAGTGACTTTCATACATTCTCTTTTGGGCTCACTGTGGTGGTCTGGAAGGAATGAGCTAAATCTGAGACTTATCACACATATAAATCTTGGGCTTGTGGCTTTCAGGGATGGTTATTGGTCTTTGTGACTGTATAGTTTGTAGTCTCCACATTAATGCACCTTTTCTTCTTGCCACCTCAGGCGGAAAATCCATTCCTGGCTGCAATTGTGAACTGGAGGCATGGCCTCCTCAGCAGGGTCCTGACAGACAAGTCCTAGTTGGCTTTGATAAATTGGTGATGGTGGCAGGGGAAATCACTTCCTACACAGGCACCAGATGAGTGAGAGCAAGCTGTGCAGAGGGTGGGGAAACCTGCATTTTCATCCCTCTGATATGTGTTAGATGCCTTCCTATGGTCAGACATTGTCATTTAATTCTAATTATTAATACAATCAATTGGGAAAAGATCATTAAGCCATTATGCAGATGAATAAACTGAGGCTCTAAGAGATTAGGTCTTTCCCAAGGTCACACTGCCAATAGGTGGTAGAACCAAGATTATTACCCAGGTTTGTCTGACTACAAAGCCCATGCTCTTTTTACCAGGTACCATGCAAAGTGCTTTACATAAATTTTCCCAAGTAATACAACAACCCTCTATGTGTTGATAACAACCCTCTGAGATAGGTATTAGCACCCATAGTTCACAAATAAGAAAACTAGGACTCAGAAAAGTTCATTAACTTGCCCTAGTTCATGCTGTTATGAAGTGGCGGGGCGGGGGTTGGAGGGGACGTTCCAACCCAATCTTACTTTGGAGTCCACACCTGTAAGTATCCCACTAAACAGCCAAAGCACTTAATCCCTAAGGAAGGTGGCATGAAATGTCTGACACCTTAGGTTCAGCAGGCAGCTTTGGGCCTGCAGCCGGTAAGATTTCTCAGACATTCTGTTTGGCTTCTGTCAATATGTACTTAAGCCCCAGGGAACTTCCCAGACAAACAGCATGCTGCTCTTCCCAAGGCAGGGACCATTTGTTCAGTAAGTCCTGGATGTGTTGCTCTGCTGGGGCAGCTGCACCATATGATGGAGCTGCCGCCCACTTATGCGTAAAGGATGCACAACAGAGCCTGACAAAAGGCAGCAGCTTTGCTGCCTGAGGGATGATCCCATTTGGAAACCTAAGCAGGGAGCCAGGAGTCCTGTAATCACTACACCACAGGCCCAGCCAAACCTGGCAGCAGGGACTAATTGCTGTGGGACAAATATGCTAACTTTGGTGCATAAGAATTGCTGACCAGATTTTCAGTCATCTCTCCCTCCCTTCAATCAAAACAGCTCAACCAGCACTCCTGCTCTGAAGTAGAACAAAGTCAATAGGAAAAACCAACCAACAAACAAAACAAAATCAAAATAAACCCAAACTTCCCAGAACAAAATGGCTTACATCTTGGGGTCTATGATGCCTACCCTCCTGGTGCACTAGAATTTCTATTTTAGGGCCGAACCTTTTCTTCTTCCCTTGTTCTGTCATGTCCCTGTAATTGCTGACCACTTCTTTGTGTTTATGTAATTATTTCTTAAAGAAGCAGGTGGGAAAACCATTAAGCACATCACTGGGGAAAGAAGAATGTTGGGGATGAAGGAACCAGCCTAAGATCGGGCTTTGTCATGGTGGCCTAGTCAGAGGACCAGCCCTGAGTGAGGCTGGATGGCAAGTGACAAGTGTGCCTTTCAGAGCAAAGGAGCCACCAAGAAGGGGAGCTCAGAAATCTCTGTGCAGTTCAGGAAGAAGCCTGTGTATCTGGGAAATTGGGAAGCACACCCTGAAATTTCTCCAACATGGCAAAATGGTCTGACTACAGTCCTTCCTCACGTGGATCGGGATTATACACATAGCTCTGGCCAGAAGGAAGCCGGCTCTGGGATGAAAAAGCAGCAAGTGCTTACCCCTATAGAAGGGAAGGAGCAGTGGTGATGGTGAAAGGAAACCAGTGTGCAGAGAGAAAAGGCAGGGCCTAGGGCATGTGAAGATGGGGGGCAGGGGCTGGGCTAACAAGCTCCAGGCAATCCCAGCTGCTAAACTCCGGTATTAACTGAGTAAGGGGACGGATCCCAAAATATAGAAAATGTGGTGTGTTTTGACACTAGGATGAAGTCTGCATTTATGGAAAATACCCTGCCCCTGGGGCAATATGTTATTTCTCCAAAACCCAAAGAAACTTGATGGATAACAAAAGGGGAGAGATAAAAGAATGAGATCATGGAGAGTTACTGTTTGGGAACATAAGAGTAATAGCCTCACAATTTTTTCTCCACAGGGAGGCCTTCAGATATATCACAGAAGGTCATGTTTATTCCCAGATCAGCAATCTTTAAGGTCAGGGATGCCCCTGAAACAAACAAAGCCCAACCCCTTGAAACTGAGAAAAGTGTTATGAATGCATAATAATTCCATGTGTCCAGGTTGGCCAGGTCAATAAGAAACCAATCATTTCTCCCAGCTGTGGACTGCCCAAGAACATCAGCCAAGGGTACTGGGTGGGCGCTTACATGGACCTTCGTAAGAACAACCCTAGATAGGAATCTAGACATTAATCACAGATGTCCAGGTGCCATACTTTATTAGTACTCAGAGGACCAGATCTATGAAATTATGATTGCTTCAACCAATTGAGTATGACAGAAATGAACTCAGGTGACATGTTACGAAAGGCCATGCAGCGTCTACCTGATTCTTTTGGGAAGGCTCCCTCTCAGAACCCAGTGACTACTCTGTGAGAAGCTCAAGCCACTTGGAGATGCCATGTGTAGGTATTTCAAGACTTCAAGTAATGCCAGCCTAGGTACTAGACATGTAGGTGCAGAAGGCCCCTGTTGATTCCAACCCCAACTGTTTATGGCACTCCAGCGAAAGACTAAGAATGACTGAGCAGAGACAATCCGTTCCCACTGTGCTCTATCTGAATTTCTGTGGCTCTTCTGAGCACAGTAAAACGGTTGTCGTTTACGGCGTTAAGCTTGGGGTAGTTTGTTACTTAACAATAATGACTGGGAACATTGACTCAGTGCTGTGCAAACTGACACTAACATACACGGTTTACAACCGGATGTATCCCTTTATAGAGACCATGTACTGTATATTCTAAATACTAACAAAAACTAATTACACATCAGAAACTGTCTTGGAAGTTGCATAAGAGAAGATTGGTGGTCTCAAGGGGTATTCCTTTCAGGCCACAGTCAACACAGGGTCTGGGGAAATATGCTGACTCTCTATTTCAGGTCAACAGTCCTATTTTCATGTTTTGAGAAAATATGAGGAGCAAGGCCCTGTACTAAATGCTGAGTATATAAACATAAATAAAAGGAATCCTGTTTGCTAGTTTATATTTTAGAAGAGAATATAGACATATAAACTAGCCCTCTCAACACAATGTGTTAAGGTTTATGAGAGAAGTAGGAACAGGTACAATAAGAAGGTGACAACTGAGCTGAATCTGGATGGATAAATCATAGTAGTCAGTGGAAGAAAGACACAGAGGGTATTCTGTGCAGAGGGAAGTACAAATGCAAGGCGTGGAGGAAGAAAACCACAAAGCATATTCTAAGGACCATAGATCTTTGGTTCTTTGATGTATAAAGTATAAATAGGGAAAGACGGGGGAGAAGTCCAGGGCGAGGGATGTGTGATGTGCCTGGTACCGTGCTGGGAGCTTGGATTTCACAGGGTAGGCGACTCAAAGCCAGGGGATGTTTACAATTAGGAAGTGATGTGGTCACATTGCGTTTTAGATAAATCACTCTGATGGTTGTATCAGTGATGTAACTGAGAGGGAAAGTGTGAAGGCAAGGAAACTCACTGGGTGATTCTTTCAAAAGCCCAAGTAAGAAAATGTAAAATACTGTACTTGGATAGTCATAGTGGGGATGCCAAGGAAGTAGTGGATTACAGAATATTTTGTAGGTAAAATTTCAGGATTTTGTAATCAATTACATGCAGGTTGAAGTTTAGGGAAGAATCAAGTATTATGAGTTTGAGGTGCTTATGAGACACAGAACTAGAAATGCCCAGCAGACTTTGAATACTTGAATCTGAAGACAAGGGAACTTGAAATTTTGAAATGTGTATAAAATTCACCATCGTGCGTGGCAGCCTGCGGGGCCTCTGGTCCCGCTCCCCACACAAGAACGCAGGACATGGTGAGGCCAAAAAGAAACACCCACAGAGCCATAGATAGGGGAGTCATACCACTATATTCTCTCTGGCGGCTGGGCGAGACACATGCAATAGTAGCCACACGATCCGGAGTCCGCCCTTCACTTCTCTGCCTGCCAACCAACCAATCAATCAACACAGCCTCGCAGTTACATCAGTAGCCAATGGCTAACTGGTTATAGCTGATGGCCAACCAATCACAGTTGATGGCCATTCACTACCGAGCCAGCACCTCCCCATGCGAGGCCAAGAGCCTGGGAACTGCTCTCTGGGACTCTGTCCCCACAGTTACAAAACTAGATAAAATCTCCCAATAAAAATGTGCAAAGGCATAAATAAAAACAAAGATAAAACCTGGAGGAATTTCAAATGTCATTCAAAAAAAGAGCGAATAAACTATAGCCAAGCAATGGAGTATTATGTAGCAATGAAAAGGAATACTACAGCCACTTGCAACAAAACAGGTAACTCTTACTAATAAAATTGAGAGAAAATACAAGCATTGGGGAAAAATGCATGATTAAATGATACAAAGTTAAAAGATTAAAAAAATCAATAAATTCTATGTGGATAAAACTTCAGTTAATAGAAAGAGAATGATGAGTACAAAACCAGAATAATGGAACCCCAAGGTGGGCAGGAGAGGGAAGCCATTGTGGACAGATACACAGGGGCTCCAATGGTATTGCTAACACTTTTAGGATGGGAGAAGTCTTCACAACTATTAATATTCACAGCTCATCCGTACATTAAATATATTGTTTGTGAATATTTGAAGTATGTTATATAATATGCTTAAATGAAGCAAGAAGTGACTAGGAGACAAAGAAGTCAAGACGGAAAATGTAAATTACGCTTTCAAGCAGCTTGACTGAGAACGAGAGAGTAGATGGGGTTTAGGTTCAAGAAGATATGAGATTGGGATTGTTGTCTTTAGCATGACAGTGAGTGTGCAGTTGTGTAGCCTCAAGGGACTGAGCACATAGGAAAGAGAGCAGATAACGTGTGAGTCAGTGACCCTGTGGAGTCTAAGAGAAGGACCCCCCAAAATGTGTCCCCCAAAAAATGTTTGTACATTTTAAGAAAGGAAAACTGTATTAAAATTGTAATACTCAATATATACTGACAACAAAAGATGAATACAAGTCACGTTTGACTTCTGCAATTACAAGAGGTGCTGAAAGTGGTTATCAGCATCCAGACACTTCTGATTGCAGCGAAGTACTGCTTGAGCAACGTTGCCCAAAATGTCCACTTGTATACATTTTTTTGGTAGCCCCAGTATAGTTTAATTTTCAGAAGAAAAACTTCTTTTTCTGTGAAAGTGCTTCAGGTCTCCCTCTACCATCCCTGCAAGGAGGCAATTGTGTACTGGTGCCTTCCGCGTCCCCTAGCATGAAACATGCCTGAGTGCCCAGCATGAGAGTGACAGATGCTCTCCACTCTAACCAGACAGGAATAGGATTATTGCGCTAAGACTTCAGGAAGAAACAAATGCAAACCACTGGTAGGTGACCATATTACCAAAAGTGCAAACCTATTCTACATTTTGACTAATCCAGGTCATGCTGGAATGATGTCATTCTAGTTTCAATTTCCAATCGCTCCTTGCGAGGGAGTTGGGACTACTCATCTCACTGCAAGTAACTTGGAGTTTCAGTTCTATTTGTGCTTCTTTATGTCTCATTATCTGTCATCTGCTCCTGACCTTGTCATAAATGGCAGATCCTCACTGCACTTATTTAGTATCTGTTCATCATTTGGTATGCAGTGGTTTTCTCTGCCTCAGTTGGAGAACAAGTATTTTTTACCTTTCACTGCTTCTCTTATTTAGTTAAGGTTGTTGTTAATTTTATTCTCTGGACCTCACTTACTGTTCTCTCTTGGTCCCTTTTTTTCAGTCGATCATAGTCTGCAGAAACATAGGATGCTTTATAGTGCTCCATGCTCCATCCTCCTTTTGTTTATGGCTCCAAGTTCACCTAGCTATGCTCACATCTTAAAATCCTGAATTATTGGCTGTGTGGCTGTGTTACAAAAGAAAAAGAAAATTATCCATCCTAACAGCTGGCAACAAAATTTGTCTTAAGGATAAGACTATTTTTACTTTGGAAAACATCATCAGTCACTTGAGGGTGGAAGGTAAGACCTTGAAAAGATAGGTTGGAATAAGACCATTAAAAAATAAATAAATAAAGCTGTTAGAGATTGTTAACTTCTTAGCATAAAATGAGAGAATTGTGCTTATGGTATAAAGGCGTAAGCCCTTAACAGACTAACCCACCCCACTGATACTAACTATAAACAATGCACAAAATACAAAACACAACTACCTGAAAGCACGAAATGAACAAAACATAGTGAGATTTTGAAAGGGAGGCAAAATGCTTCTGTCTTTCTGTAATGAAGAACAAAGGGAAGAACATGAGTCAACCCGAGCCACGAAAAAGTGAAGAGAGCCCTAAATTCTGTAAGTAAGCTTTGCCCGAGTTTATGCTTCGCCCCTGACAAATATACATGTGAGCAGACTCAAAGCAGCTTTCAGCCAAGGCTGAGACATGATCTGAGCTCTGAGCAGTGCCCACTTTGGGCGAGAAAGGGGTTAAATCAGAATCTAACCAAATTACTTGTTGCTAAAACAAAATGTCAACAACCTTCAAGAAAAAATAATGGAATCCAAAGCAGCCATAAAATAGCATTCATAATGTCCAGAATACTGCAAAATTACTCAATGTATAAAGAACCAAGAAAATGACATCTATTCTCAGGGAAAAGATATGGAACAGAGGCCAATCTTGTGAAGTGCCACATGTTGGAATTATTACATTAGGATTTCTTAAATAACTATTACACGTGTGTCCAGCGAGGTAAAGGAAAATGCACTTGCAATGGATACAAAACAGGAACTCTTACCACAGAGATAGAAAATACACAAGAGAATCAAATGGAAATTCTAGATCTGAAAAATAAAACATCATTCCATTACATATACATCGGATTCCTAAAAGAAACAAACAAAACAAACCTGACAGCAGCAATTGTTGGTAAGGATGTAGTATCACTGCCTCTTTAATACACTGCTAATGGCATTGCTAAATGTGCAGCCCCATTGGCAGTTTCTTAAATGAAGCATACACCAATCATATGACTCAGTCACTAGGAGGTATTTACCCAAGATAAATAAAAACATCTGTCCACACAAAGGCTTGTACACAAATGTTTCAACAGCATTATTTGCAACAGTCCCAACCTAGAAAGAACCCAAATGTCCATCAGCAAGTGAATGGGCAGACAGAAGGTGATGTGCCCATACAATGGGATACTTCGCAATAAAAAGGAACACATGTGGATGAATCTCAAAATCATTATACTGAGTGAAAGAAGCCAGGCACAAAAGAGGAACACAAAACAGTAAATACTATGATTCTATTTTTATAAAATTTAATAAAATTCTAGAAAATGCAAACTAATCTATAATGACCAGAAATCATTTGCATGTACAGATTGCATGTAGCTGGGGGGAGAGAGAGGTTAGACTGTAAAAAAGTCTGAGGAAACTTTTGTGGGTGCTGTAACATGCTTCGTCTTGATTGCGGCAATTGTCAAAACTCATCAAACTGTACACTCTAAGTGAATACAATTTGGTTTATGGGAAGTAAACCAATAAAGTTAATTCCAAAAGTGAGTGGTAAATCAGGAGTCAGAGGAAGGCAGAGATAAGAGGAAGGTCAAGTAACAAGGATATCTAGTGGAGTCCAGGAAGGCACTGAGGGCGACCACTTCTTAAGATCAGGGATGTTTCATATCAGTCAGAACCTACTTGGATTCCTGCAACTAACCCCATTCCAGCTTCTGCAACACTGTTGTGATTCTGAGAAATACAAAACAATCTGTGAGTGGCTTTCCATAAAAATTAAAGACAGGAACTTCACTGTACTTATGGCTTGATGTAAGATGGGACAAGGAAAGCATACAAAAGGCAAAGAAATGAGCCATTAACTGAGTGACTTCAGCAGAAACTGGAGCTTAGGGCCAAAGGTCACCAGGCAAATATCATATCCCCAAATTGGAAGAAATCGCAGTGACACACTGGTCTTTCTGTAAGATTTGGACTAGAGATTTGAGACAACTGTATCCAGATCTTAAAGGGCGGCATATATCCAGCTAATATTCTGGGTGATATTTATAAATCCTCTGCATGCTAAAATTCCCCTTCAGCCATCTGTATTTATGGACCTGAACATGGAACTTCTATATTTTTAAGGTAGTAATCCTCAGCAGGGTGGACAAAGAATCTAATAGGGGCTCTTTAAAAATTATAACCCATTTTAACTAAGTTATCATCTCTAGAGTATGGCTTAGGCATGTGTATTTTTAAAAGTATTTTTAAAATTGCTCTAATTGCTCTAAGAAACTCTGCACTGATCTGTGGGCCACAGAGAAATGACTGGTTCACATTTTTATCCAGATGTGACTTACTACTTTAACCATCAAGTCTCTTCACTCCACTGGAACCACATGTCTCAGTGATGTGTTGGCCTGAATCCTCTGGTCACACAGCCTCAGTCACCCCTAATGACAAACGAGTCTTTGACACAGAAATCCAGGGACAGAAAGACTCTTCCAGGATATACTGGAAAGCTATTTCCTAAGTAACAAAGTAACTGTCTCTATGAAGTGCTTCTTGGTACTTTGAAACTTTCTCTCTTCTGAATTCTGAGCAAGGAACAGAAAGGTCATGCTTATAAATATGTCAGCTAAACTGCTGCTTCCTAATAGAAATGACTTTCCACACTTCTAATCATCTAATTCCTTTTTGTTCACAAAATGAACCATACAAAGACCCAGGACTGATGGATTTATAGAAGGAAAACTGAAAGAACAAGTGTTAAAATAATGTACAATAATAATCTCCTTTTTTATTATCTAGAAGTCACCTGTCTTTTCCAAATATGCAAAGATTAAAGGAGGTATTACGCATCTTGGAAAGTAAGATAGTGGTTTTTTAAATCTGTTCCATTTTTTTATTCTGGATATGATTCCAAGGTAAATATGATGGACTATATCATTCTTTGGTTAACACTACTTTGATTTTTCCTATGATTTACGTATTGTTCTAACACTTTACATGTATTAAGTAGTTTAATCATCACAACTCCATGAGTCAGCTATTATTTTTATCCTTATTTTCCAAAAAAGAAAAGAAAGAAAGAAAGAAAGAAAGAAAGAAAGAAAGAAAGAAAGAAAGAAAGAAAGAAAGAAAGAAAAAAGGAAACTGAGGCATAAAGAAATTAGACAACTTTTCGAAGATCAAGTGTTAGGTGGAGGAGCTGAGATTTCAGCCCCAGCTGTATGGATCCAGAGACATCGCTCTATTTCTGAGCCACTATGCTTTGCTGATTCTTGGGGCTTAAAATACTTCTTCTCTATCTACCATTCCTGCAGAAACACATTTGCCATATAATGGCATTTGAAAATGGTCATGGAAATAGCTGAAATTGTTCATTCAATTTTAACCTGCTACAGTGTGTATTATAGGGATGATATTGTTGAAATGTATTTTGCTGCATTGTCCAGTGTCCCCAACATTCAAAAATAAGTAATCTAAAAATCCATGCAAGAGAAAGAAAAATCTTTGTTCAACTTAAAAAAAAAAAAATTGTATATTGTGAGTTTTTCTATGCTCTTATCTTTTCACTTGGGCCACCAAGAAACTCTGAGTTTAACATGTAAAATTACGTTTTAGAAACATGGGCCCTTTTGCCATAGTATTTGCTTATTGAGCTTGCTGTCTCATTTTTTCTCTATTTTCACTGATGTGACTTTCTATTTTTTCTACTTCACTGAATTTTACATATATATTTATGCTGCTTTGAATCTTTTATAATACAAGGCAAGTATGGAATATAAAAATAGAAACACTTTTTAAAAGTAGAAACTCTAAAAGACCCAAAGCCTTTCAGGTAGCATGTAGATTTAAAGAGAAAGAAATATTGTATTTTTCTAGGAAAAGCTTTAATTATCTAGAGCCAAATCCTGATTCATAGATAGTCTCCTCTTAAATTTGTTTTCTCTGTCTTTCTCTCTCTCTCTCTCTTCCTCCTTCTCATCCTCTCCTTCCTTCTGCTAAAAATAACACAACTACTATTGTATTGTTAAACATTGCTTTGCATACTTGTGTGAATATATCTTCAGAATTATTAGAAATATAATTATTGAACTCCTATTTTGTAATAGTTGTTTATTCTTTGTCTTATCAACCTAAAATAGCCATTCATACATATAATTAATCCTTTATTAATGAATGATAAATATTTCTGCAGGCTGTCACTCTTTTATGATTTTGTTTATATATTTAAAGAAATTTTACCTTTAAGTAATCAAAAATATTATTCTTTTTTTATGGTTTCTAGGATTTTTCTTTTCATGTTTGGAAAGATCTCTCATACTGCAATTATATAAAGAAATCCACCTATATTGCTTTCCATCTTTTTACAGTAAAATCTTTAATGAATCTGACACTAATGTTTTTCTAAAGGCTAACAAGTAGTCTTAACATACTTTGAGTAATACATCTGTCCCCTACTGCTACTTTTATCATCCATAAAATCCTCATTTATATTAGGGTTTATTCCTTACTATTGTATTACATTGATTGGTTTATTTGTCCATTTACCTGTTAATATGCCAATATAAACATTTTAAAATTTCAGTGTGCTTACATTTCTGGTACACATTATCTTACCTTGTTATTCATCCTTTTAAAAAAGATATGGCTATTCTTTAAACAATTCTTATTTTCAATTACAGTTGACATTCAGTATTATATTAGTTTTAGGTGTACAGCATAGTGGTTAGACATTTATATAACTTACAAAGTGATTCCCCCAGATAAGTGCAGTACCCTTTTGACACCATACAGTTATTACACTAGTATTGACTATATTCCCTATGCTTTAGTTTACATCCCCATGACTATTTTGTAACAGCCAATTTGTACTTCTTAAACCCCTTCATCTTTTTCAACCCCCATCCCACCTGGCAACCATCAGTTTGTTCTCTGTATCTATGAGTTTGCTTCTGTTTTGTTTGTTTAGTTGCGTTTGTTTGTTTGTTTTTTAGATTCCACATGTTATTGAAATCATATGGTATTTGTCTTTCTCTGTCTGACTTATTTCATGTAGCATAATACTCTCTAGGTCCATCCATGTTTTCGTGAATGGTAAGATTTCATTATTTTTTATGGCCAACTAATATTCCACTGTGTATGTGTACCATGTCTTCTTTATACAACACTCTATCAATGCACACTTAGGTTGCTTCCATATATTAGCTATTGTAAATCATGCTGCAATGAACATAGGGATGAATATATATTTTTGAATTAGTGTTTTGGATTTTTTTTGATACATACCCAGAAGTGGGCATACTGGATTATATGGTAGTTCTATTTTTAATTTTTTTGAGAAAATTTCATTCTGTTTTTCAGAATGGCTGCACCAATTTGCAATCCCACACCAATAGCGCACAGGGGTTCCCTTTTCTTCACATCTTTACCAACACTTGTTTGTTGAATTATTGATATGACCATTCTAACAGGTGTGAATAGATACCTCATTGTGGTTTTAATTTGCATTTCTCTGATGACTAGTGACATTGAGCATCTTTTCATATGTTTATTGGCCATCTGTATGTCCTCTTTGGAGAAATGTCTATTTAGGTCCTCTGACCATTTTTTAATTGAATTGTTTTGCCTCTTTGGTGTTGAGTTGTATGAGTTTCTTAAATATTTTGGTTATTAACTCCTTATTGGATATATCACTGGCAAATACTTTCTCCCATTTAGTAGGTTGTCTTTTCATTTTGTTGATGATTTCCTTTGCTAGACAAAACCTTTTTAGTTTGCTGATGTCCCATTTGTTTATTTTTCCTTTTGTTTTACTTGCCTGAGGATACATATCTAAAAAATGTTACTAAGGGTAGTGTCAGAGAGTTTGCTGCCTATGTTTTCTTCTAGTTTTACGATTTCAGGTCTTACATTTAAGTCTGTGGTCCATTTTGAATTTATTCTTATATGTGGTGTAAATGGTCTAATTTCATATTTTTTTGGCATGTATTTGTCTAGTTTGCCCAACACCATTTATTGAAGAGACTGTGTTTATCCCGTGGTATATTTGTAAAGATATGGCTATTCTTGCATATTATTTTTGAAATATTTTATCACCAACCCAAATGCATTTTCTTTTTTTGACTAAAATCAAATTTATAGGTTGATTTAGAGAACATGTATCAGGAATTTTTACATTAGTAAAATTTCTTATTTTGACATACATGTCTATTTTTCAATATATTTTATGATCTTTAGTAGAATTTAAAGTTTATGTACATCGGTTTTATATTCAGGGGGTACAAAAAAAGTATACACATTTTAAAAAAGGAAAAAACTGTATTAAAATTGTAGTACCATGAATGACACTAGCATTCATTTGATTAACACCATCTTTTGAGCGAACGTCATACTACATATTGCTACCGTAATTCAGTTCAACTTCGAAAAGTAATACATAGATAAAATCTCTAAAAATAAATACATTATTTTGGCACACCTGGTCTTGTTAATTTAATTCCTAGATATTTTATCTACATTTGATGTTGCTACTTTAAATGTCATCTTGTTTTTTTCTATTATTCCTTATGAATGACCGGTGACAGCTTTTGTATGTTAATTTTGTACACAACCTCCTTATTAAACTTTGTTATAGTTTCTAATATTTTAATAGCTATCCTGGATTTTCCAGGTGTACTGTCACATCATCTGCAAATAGTAACTTCCTCTCTAATGTTTTCACTTATTTCTTTTTCTTTTCACTATATATTGGATAATACTTCAGAATATTATTCAAAATGTGTTGATAATAGATGTCTTTATCTTGTTTCTAACTTTAATGGAGAACTCTGTTAGTATTTTCGTCAAGTCTGATGCTGGCTTTTGTACATAACATCATGTCAAGGAAATATTTCAATTTTGTTAATAGTTTGTTTTCTTAACCCTTTTATTCTTTTTCTATCAAGTTTATTTTTTAATTAGTAAAGGCTTTATATTTTATTAAATATGTTTTTAATGACTGTTGAAATGGTATGTTATGGTTTCCTTTTATATATGTAATAGAGTTGTTTAAATTCCTGTCTTGACCCAGTTTTAAGGCCCTGGCTAAGTCCGCTCAGTTCCCCTTCTTGAGGGTGGGAGCACCCTCACCATCTCTTTCATGGGGCTTTTGCACTCTAGGCCACCATACACCTGGCCTAAGCACCCCAGGGCCAGGTACCAGACACCTAGGCTCAGTCCCTATGCCCCAGAGCCAGCTGAGATTATTCCAAGCAGCCAATCTGCGGGCCCTGCCTTGCTCCTTACTTTCCCCAGAGACCAAAATAAAGGCACAGGTCATAGCCCCCTTGCCCTTTGCCCCTGGGAGGCCCAGTGAGTGAGCTGTGTTCTCTCCAGGGAACTCTGAGTAACCAACTGTAAAACTTGTTCTGGTTTCTCTCTCCTCACCTTCATCTGACCTCATCATACCTCATCCAAGGTAATATGGTAAAAATAATGTATTGACGTGGTGAATAATATTGACAGATTATAATATTCAAACCTTGACATTCCTTGATATGGTATATTAATCTTCTAATATGCTTTGTGACTCTACATATTAGTATCTTATTTTAGAATTTTGGATTTTTGTAAACAGTGCATAGTAATAAGTTAGATTGATATGGGTGCATCTTTTAAAGCTTGCTTTGTTAGGTTTTGTTATCAATACTAAACTGGTTCTATTAAATCAGTCTGGATGATTTCCTTTTTCTCCATATACTGCGACAGCTGAAATAGTATAGGAATTACCTATTCTACAAAGGTATGAAAGAATTGGCCTGTGAAACAGTCTGAGCCTGAGAGGGCCTCGGGGAGCAGGAAGAGTGTAACTCTGGCAGCTTTCTTTCTTCCATAGTAATTGTTCTGTATAGGTTTTCTATGTTTTCTGAAATATATCTATTTTTTGTAATTTATAATAGGTGCCAAGTGGGTACAGGGAAGGCAACCAGCCTGGAGCACAGGCACCATGCTTTTACCCAGCTCCCAGGCAGTGCTGTCTGCCAGCCCCAAACCGCCCACCGCACATGAGGCCTGTCCTAGGACTGACAGGTCCATGCTGTCCCAGCCAAAGCTTATTGAGACACTGGGATAATGCTCTCTGATGTGACTCAAAGCACTTGGAGGATTGGTTTATTGACAGTTTGATAGCACTCACCTAAAAACCAAATGTTTGTTGTTGTTTTTTCCCCTTATTTTTCTGGAGTCTGTGTTGTCAAGGCATGAGCAGAATTTTTCTGAAAGTACTGTCACAGCTGAGTGCCGTAGGTAGGACAAGAAAGATTTCTGAAGTGAGCAAATATTCTTTCTAGAGTCCAAGACTCTGTGCCTATGATTGTTATTGCTCCATAGAAGGGAAATCCTGGAGGGCAGGGTCCCTGGAGGCAC
This sequence comes from Rhinolophus sinicus, assembly GCF_057876585.1. Classification (NCBI taxonomy): domain Eukaryota; kingdom Metazoa; phylum Chordata; class Mammalia; order Chiroptera; family Rhinolophidae; genus Rhinolophus; species Rhinolophus sinicus. Next base: position 133,721,086 of record NC_142516.1, read on the forward strand.
TTATTCTAAGAAATGCTTGCCCAGAGAGCACAGAAGTAAACACTTGGTGCCAGATATGCGTAGCAAGTGGTGGAGCTTGGCTGCACCACAACAAGGAGAAGAAAGATAGCACAGAGGAGATCAGGGAGGAAGGGCGTACTGCACAGCAAATGCTTTGGGAAAGGTAGGGAATACTGCTGTTCTCTGAGTGCATACAAACTTAACTCTGAGCAGAATATACCTGTTGGGGTGGGCTCACTTGCAATTTGATTATAATTAGCCAAGCCATTATTTGAAATCAGGGTAGAATGTATCATATACCTCATTATTCAGATGTAAAGCTAGACCTAAGACTTGGGTCATTAATCTTCTCTAAAAATTGGCCTGTACCCCTCAACGAGCCCCAATTCTATTCCACATCCTGGCTCTAGAAGCAATATCATGCTCCCCAACACTGACTTTCCAAGACAAGATGATTTTCCAAAAGCATTTGGTGAGTGACTAAGTAAACATGGCAGGTAAGTAATGAGTCTGAGAAAACACTCCTCTGGTCAACCTAGTCTGGGGACCCACAAAAGGCATTCTATTCCAAGGGGTGTAATGCAGACAGGGACAGGGGAAAGGGTTTCTTAGTAAAGGTTTCTACCCAGAGATAAAGGGTTATTAGTGTCTCCACCAGGCAATGAAAGGAAATTGTTTTCTACATTCTCTTTGTAATAAGGAAAACAAATCACAATCTACAATCAGCCCCAATGAACTTTCTCCTGTTACAGGCTGTGACTATTACAATGGCATCTTAAAAATGCTAATCATCTTTTGACTCCGAAAATAAATATCAGTCTGCCAGCAGGAGACAGTTTGGAAAAGACAGCGCTATGTGAAGGGTTCTTCTCATCTCTCATCCACTACCCCCTGGCTTAGGAGAACCCATAGATTGTTGACACGTTCTGGGGAAGTCATTACAAAATATCAAACAGGAGAGTTGACACAGTGAGTCAGGAGGCTGGCCAGGAAGTGCCACTCAGGTCAAGTGCAGTCAAGCTCAGTTGGAACTGTGGGGCAGAGACTTCACAGAAGAAGAAAAACATTTCTCTTAACTCCCCTAATAAGCCCTATCTTATTAGAACATACAAATGCCCCTAGGACTGCTTCCTAGGGGCGCTTATATATTCTTAGGTCATATTTTCTTCTTTCCTGAGCGCCACATGTGATCTTAGGTGAGACAGCTGCCCTCCTATGTCTCTACCTTCATTGTTTTTCCTGAGCAATTGATTTTTAGGGTACACTAAAAAAAAATCGTTATATACCTCCTTTGGACAAGTAGCATGTGAAGATGGGAATATTAGAGGCGAACCACAAGTCAGAAGAACTACGTTTTGGTTCTGGCTCAGGGAATAGCCTGTTGACCTTGGACTTGCAATGCTCTTCTGTAGGCCTAAGCTTGCTCACCTATTCAATGAATCTATTCAGTTCATTACATTAATGATAAAGAAAACATTGTCTGATGTCTTTTATGTGCCAAACACAATACAAAATTCTGGGGAAATGAAGGTGAATATCCATCCCTGATCGCCACGCAGCTCATTGTGTTATGCTATAGTCTGATGTGTATTATAACTGATATCAGAACAATGATTTTCTTTAAGAAGAGCATGCAAAAGTTCAGAATAGATAATCCCCAAAGTCCTTTTATTTAGGTGTAATTTTCAAAACATTTTACAAAGGGTAAGGGATTTTACTGCCAAGTCCAAAAAGATAAACACCAGCGTTATGCACCAGCTATCAGCTCTGCCTTTCTGGTCATAGCAGACACTGTTACTTGCCTCCATTTCCTCTTTGCGAACAATGCTCAGTTTTGTTCAGGTGCCAGTGTGCCAGTCTCAAGAAATGAACTGTGGTGGTCTGCAGTCAGCATCAGCATCGCACCCCTTCTGTCGGTGATTGATCTAGGGGTATCATAGGCTCAGTTCAAACTAGTGAGATGTAAGGTAACATTTTCTGGGGAGTTTCTGGAAAATATTTTCCTCTCTTATGTATGAGAGGGTCACAAGAAGACTTCTGTTTCACTTGCTCTCTTACTCCTTACTCTCTGTCTCACCGCCCTGGAAATCCTCCTAATTCCTTACTCAGGACACAGGAAGCATGAATCTCTGGGGCTGAACATTACAGGAATGCCAACATTTGACAACATTAATGCCGTAATTTGACAACAGTACGGGAATGTCAAGGAAATCTCACACACATCTACGAACTCTAGGTTGGAGCTGCTGTACAAATCTAGAAATCACCTGTCTATAGATTTATTATTAAGTACAAAATATAAATGCCCTATGGTTTGAGCCATTCTTAATCAGATTTTCTGTTTTATGCTTTTTAATGCAATCCTAATTCATTTAATATTTTCTGCCCCTGAACTTCCTATTTACGAACAAGCAAACCTAACACTAAGTAAAGATTATAACTAAGTCATTCAGCCATACCTACCTCAGGTTTCCCTGGGCTGGAATACTTGGACACTTTAGCTTTTTTAAATAAATCAATACAAGAGAATCCCCTTTTCCCTCCCAGGAAGCAAGTCATTCTGCCCCATTTTCCAATCCAGAACTACTGTAGAGGTGTGATTCTCTTATGTCCTATGAAAATGTGATGTCAAAGCATCTCCCTCATTGTTCACAGGTGGGATTTCCAGGCTCAGCCAGGGACAAAGGTGGCATAGCAGGACATAGTTCTTTGTCTCTCCATCCCCTACATTTCTTTCCCATTCAGACCTTGTGGAGAAGAGATTATTTAAAATAACAGCATGTGTAAAGTTATGCTGAGAGATGGTAAATATCCTACAAAAGAATTTTTTTTAAGTTTGTATTACTCAGAATGTAGAAGACCCATAAGTGACATGATAAATCTGGCAGAAGGAACCCAACCCACATCAAATCTAGACTGATCTTCTTCAGGATAGTGAGTTGGCAGAAATAGGATAAGCTATGCAAACTGTGCTTCAATTATCCTAAACATAAAGCTTATGATTTATAATGGGTAGGGAGTGAGGTGCGGGGGTGATACAGTAGGTGCCAAGGGATAAGGGATTTGAACTATAATTTAAACATAACAGGGAACTGTTATAGGAATAAAATGTCTCTGAGGTTACAAAATGCAGGGGATTATGGCAAGCTTAGAGGTGGTATGTGGTGTAAAAGTCATGAAACTTTAGTAACTGCTGGCTCTGGAGCAATTTTTTGGCAGATTAGAAACTGCTGAGGAAGCATGTACTAAATTATTGACCACCTGGCAGAAAAAGAAGGAAAGGACTCCCAGTTTTTGATGAGGTTAGAAATATTTTTAGATATGACATTGAAGAGAGAAGGGACGTCATGAGGTGAGATAAATTCCATGAGCATTAAGCAAGTGCTGGTGGAAATTCTGTAAATCCCAGCACTACTAACCACCCTTATGAATTTTGAGAGATCTAAAGGATTCACCCCATTTTCAATTGACTTAGGTGGAAGAATAGACCATGAAGCTGCCCACAGTCAGAGGAACAAACAGCATGGGGTGACTGGACTAAGGGGAGAGGCAGAAAAAATTGCGAAGGAGCAAATTGACAAGTTTCTCCTTTCATGAATAAAGAGTGATTTCTAGGCATATTCGTGGAATGTCCTTTTTCAAGGCAGGCTCCATCTTCCATTTCAAGTGATTGAGAAAGCACTGCTGGCAGATGGCATTGTGGAAATATTCAGAAGTTCAAGTGCAGTCAGACAAAGGGCCTGGAGCCACATGTAAGAACCAGCCAACCACAAGAAGCTCTCAGTTATGCTCCATGTGTCTGCCCCAAGTCCATTCCCTCAAGAGGGATTTCAGTCCCTTTTAAATGACGTTAGTGGTGCCAAATATGAACAGAGGGGGACGAATGCCAAGCAGTACCGGACAGCACGCATCAGGTATATTTAGACATAACAACCATCTATGAATGACATTTGATCCATATTCAGCTACCATATTCAATGGGGCCTATATGGCCTTTGCCTGGAAAATATTTAATCTGGCTCCCTCTCTGCATACACTGTCATACAAATAGTTCTCCTAAGAATATTTTTGCAAATTTAACTTGAGTTAACATCTGCATCTCAGAGGATCTGGATTAATATATCCCCTAATACAGGAATTTTATAGACCATGCATTCTCAATGCAGATTATATCAACCTTAAGCAAATAAAAATCATTTCTTGGGTACATAATTGTTTGTGGGCCATAGTGCATAAAGAGATATACTGTATCTGTGCCGGTAAAATTTTATGGAGGAGGGGCAATTAGAAAAAAAAACACTACAAAACTCATTGACGGGACAATAATTTGAAAAGGTTGAGAAATTGTTCTAGATGAATCATTCTCTTCAAAAGCAATGATTTCAGAGCTCACATCAAGGATGTGAATCATATTACAGCCAAGCCTTAGAGTCAGTATGTCTCTCTGATTATGAGGTGTGAATTAAAGGACACTGAACAGATGAACCATGACTGATTCATGTACCTTGCCCCAAGTTCAGGAGGCTTTAGATACTCAGTAGGAAACCAGTAGTTCTCAACATTACACCTAAGAAGTAAGAACTTCCTAACAGGCATATTTCTCTCACCATGCCCAGACACATCCCACTACAATGTTCTGCAGAGATCTTCCTTGATGGAGAACATCAGCACAACCCCAAGTCTGAAACCATCACCATCATCATCTGGTTAGCCAATAGTAGCTTGAAAACTGGGAAGACAAGTATCTCTGGAGTCTTGCATTTCTGCCCATCTTGTGCTGAAGTGTTGACAGCTGATTTTCAGACTATCTTAAAAGGATGCTTGCATAGCAAATAGCCTTTGAAGATAGGAATAATATCTCCCTTCAAGGAAAAAGGAATATTTATTTCCTGACCAGAATAATAAAGATAATATCTCCTCCAGGGCAAACGTGAGGAACAGTTGCTAGAAGCCTCCTTATAAGATTGGGGGTTTACTAAGCTTGGAGTTCCTCAGTTGAGACACACCCACTGTAGGAGCAGCATCCACCAGGGCCTATCACATCCCCCCCATGGGACTTAGGGGCAAAAGGAACCAATGTCAATATGAAGTTCATGCTGTTGGCTGCACCATGAGTAATAAAGTCCTCTGCCTCTGACCCAGGAATCTGTGTCTTCTTCCAACATCTTTAAAACTGTGGCAGGCTAGCTTGTTAAGTGGAAAGCAGGGTAACATCTCAGACTGTTTATGGTCTTTACCAAAAGCATAACCAGGGAGGAATCTCATGACGAAGCAGTAACTGGGCAAAAATTGACAACACCCAGGATTGTGAATTCAATTGTGCTCTTTCTTTAACAGACTGGTACATGTCCTCCTGCGGCACTGAGAAGAGTAAACCACTTCTCACACACCTGAACCGAAAAGCCATAGAATTCAAGCTCGCAAAGCCTAGATGATGGTTCAGAATGAGAATTTGGTGAAGGTGAAGCACTGTTTCTGCTACACTTCCCATATCACTAGACCCTGTCTGGCTTTCAGGGTGCTCTGGTGTAACAACTCCCTCCACTCAGATCTACCTAATAACTACTGGGGAAAGGAGTGGAACTTCAGGGTTGTAAAGCTCAAAAAATGATAGTAGGTGGACAGAGTAGGAAGCTTACCCTTCGTGTTTAAGGAAAACAGTTGCTTTTGGTTTAATAACATACTAAAGTTATTATAAGAGAAAATATAAACAAAAGAGAGTTCTGCCCATCTTATAGACCCTGCATGCTGAAGAATGTATGTATATACTAGGACACTAGAGCTGGGGGTTATGGAAGAATAAAGCTGAGATGATGGAGGAAGGATATGAAGGAAAAGAAAGGGAGGGAGGTGATTGATGAGAAAAGAACAATGGGACAACTTGGGCATCTATCTTAGGTTTATCTCAAAGGACTTACTATAAATCCAGTGAGGAAAAAATTAAGAAATAATAAAGAAACTTAATGCTGATAAAGTGTTCATGATAAACTACTATATTATTGTTTCTATGCAATATACATTATTTACATATATAATATTATTACTATAATTATAACTAACAGTTATTGGGGACCCATTATATTCCAGGCACCATTCTTAAGGTCTTAAATATATATTAACTCGGTTAATCTTCTCAATAAGACTTCCAAGTAGGAGCATTGTTCTTCGCTATTATAGATGAGAAAATGGAGTCATAAAGACAGTACGTAACAAGCCAAAGGTTGCAGAGTTAATAAACTCAAACCCAGGCAGCCTTGTTCCAGAGTCTGCATGCTTGACCACTATTCTGTAATGCTTCTCTAACATTCCATTTCTCCCTCTCAGGTACTCCTAGATCTCCTGCTCTCCTAAAATAGTACTGTAAGAAAGTGCTCCAAAAATTAGGTTCAAGATGGCAGAGTAAATGCTGTGCCTGCATTCTTCCATGAACACATTAAAATTACAACTAAATTACAGAACAACCAACCTGGAGAACCATCTGAAGTCTAGCTGAACAGAAGTCCTATTACTAAAAATATAAAGAAGCCACATCACGTCGAGACTGATAGGAGGGGAGGAGACACAGAATGGGCCCCACACCTGCGTGTGGTGGTTGATAATCAGGAGGAATTTCTCAGCCACCTTGGTTCCCCCCCCCGGAGTAGCAAAGGACCACAGCCCCCATACCAGGCTCCCCAGCCCAGAGTACTGGTGCTGAAAAGAGGAGCCCCCATTACATCTGGCTGTGAAAAACAATGGGGATTCCGACCATTGAGGGGGGCTGGAAGGCTTTGGGAAATCCAGATGTCCTCTTAAACAGCCCTCACACAGATTCACTTGCTCGTTCGCAGGCACTTACCTTGAGCTCCAGCGAAGGGATGGTGACTCAGGGGGCTTTGGAGCATATGGAGTGATGGGCAGACTTAGGTGTGTGGATTTAGGGGAAGGACTGGAGGACAGTTGGCATTTTCCTGGTGAGGAGTCCACCTTCCAAGCAGTTGGCAGGTAGGCGCCATCTTTCCTGTGTTAAGCCCGCCCCCTCCAGCCAAATGTTAATCTAATTGGTCTGGTGAGTTCTGCTGCTTTGCCCAGCTGACTCACTGGGACCCTGCCCTACTCTACTCGCCCAGCAGCTGGAGGCACTTTCTCCTTGAGCAGCCAGCCCTGCCTGCATTGCACTCTTTCTTAAAAAACTATCGGAGTCCTGCAGGCCCTAGATGGGTGACAACTAGCCTCGGTGTGCTCTGAGGTGTTTGCTGAATCACTCCAGGCTCAGCACTGGCACCAAAGCAGAATTTACATTAGCCTGTTTATCACAATTCTTCCCACTGTAGTGACTCCCTTAGACCCTGCCTTATCCAACCTGTGTACCACATGAGGTGTTATCAGTGGCTGAACATTAAGGGAGCCCGCAGGTGGCAGCAGGCCTCAGGGTGTCCTGGCTTTTTGTGGAGCTACCCCAGACCCAGTCTGGTGGCAGCTGACCTCAGTTGGCAGCGTGGCTTCTCCCATATGCCTCCAGGTCCAGCACAGGCAGCAAACTACTTCAGATTGCTTTGTAGCTCCTACAAGGTAGTCCCCGGCTGGTCATAGGCAGTTGGTGACCTGGGCCTGCACCAGAGTCCCTCCCAAGAGGCCCCAGAACCAACATACTTGGAGGTTGGCTTCAGACCACAGCAGAGCACTGCCTTATTAGCACCACAAGCAGCACACACAAAGGATGGTCTCAACAGGCAACAGAACCCGCTGGGGTGAATCCTACTCAGTGGGTAAGCCTCCTGCACAGCAGCTCATAAGCTATGGACATGGCCAAACCCCACAGCCAATCAGCCTAAGGGTTAAACCCATCCACTGATGTGCCAATAGCAATGAAGCTCAACTATAACAGACGGGCACACACAAGGAACACTCCTGGAGCACCCAGTGCAGGTGACCAGAGAAACTGTGTCATTGGTCTCCATGGGACACGTACTACATAAGGCCACCCAGCCAAGACCAGGAGACATAGCAGATCTACCTAGTACATAGAAACAAACACAGAGAGGCAGCCAAAATAAGAAAACAAAGTAATGCATCCAAAATGAAAGAACAGGAGAAAACTCCAGGAAAAGAACTAAAGGAAATGGCAAGCAACCTACCAGGATTCAAAACACTAGTTATAAGAATGCTCAAGGAACTTAGTGAGAACTTCAACAAAGACATGGAAAGCATGAAAAAGGATATAGAGGCCATTAAAAAGAACCACTCAGAAGTGAAGAATACAATAACTGAAACGAAGAATGCACTAGAAGAAATCACCAGCAGGTTAGATGATACACAGGATAAAATCAGTGATTTGGAGGACAAGGTAGCAGAAAACACCCAATCGAAACAGCAAAAGAAATCCAAAAAAAATGAGGATAGTTTAAGAGACATCTGGGACAACATCAAGCATGGCAACACTTGCATCATAGGAGTACCAGAAGGAGAAGAGAGAAAGAAATAGTGACTGAAAACTTTCCTAACCTGATGAAGAAAATTGACATACAAGTCTAGGAAGCACAGAGAGTCCCAAACAGGATGAACCCAAACAGGCCCACACCAAGATACATTATAATTAAAATGGCAACATTTAAAGACAAAGAGGGAATCCTAAAAGCAGCAGGAGAAAGGCAACTATAACTTATAAGGGAGATCCCATAAGATTGTCAGCTGACTTCTCAACAGAAACTTTGCAGGCCAGAAGGGATTGGCATAAAATATTCAAAGTGATGAAAAACAAGGACCTACAGTGAAGGGTACTCTACCCAGCAAGGCTATCATTTAAAATCATAGGACAGAAAAAAGCTTCCCAGACAAGGAAGGAGTTCATCATCACCACCAAACCAGTATTACAAGGAATCTTAGAAGAACTTCATTAAGACGGAAAAAAAATAAAAATGTATGAATAATAAAATGGCAATAGCTACATATCTATCAATAATTACTTTCGATGTAAATGGATTAAATGCTCCAATCAAAAGACATAGGAGGGCTGAATGGATAAGAAAACAAAATCCTTACATACATATGCTGCCTACAAGAGTCTCATTTCAGATTGTAAGACACACATAGTCTGAAAGTAAAGCAATGGAAAAAGACATTTCATGAAAATGGAAATGAAAAAGACAAAAAATCTGAAAAAGAACAAATAGAGTTTAAAAGAAGGGCTATAAGAAGAGACAATGAAGGTCCCAGTAATCTTATTTCAGGGTATTTATCTAAAGAAACCAAAAATGCTACTTCAAGGGAACGTGTGCACCCACATGTTCATTGAAGCATTGTTTACAATGGCCAAGATGTGGAGGCAGCCTGGGTGTCTGTCGATGGAAGAACGGAGAAAGAGGAGGTGGTACATATATACAATGGAATATTGCTCGGCCATGGAAGAGAATGGGTTCTTACCATCTGAGGCATCATGGATGGACCTGGAGGGTGTTCTGCTTTGTGGAATATATCAGACAGAGAAAGACAGATGCAATGTGATTTTGCTTATATGTGGAATCTAAGAATAAAATTAACAAACAAAACAAAAACAAACTCATAGATACAGAAAACATTTTGACGGTTGCCAGATGGGAGGAGGTTTGAAGGTGTGGGTGAAAAAGGGGAAAGGATTAAGAAGTACAAATTGGTTGCTACAAAGTAGTTATGGGGATGTAGGTTATAGCATAAGGAATATAGTCAATAATATTGTAATAACTATGTACAGTGTCAGATGGGTACTAGATTTATTGGGGTGATAGATGGGAGGGAGTTGGGGGACAGGGTGACAAATGTAAAGGGATTAAGAAGTACGAATTGGTAGTTATGAAATAGTCATAGGGCTGTAGAGTAAAGCATCAGGAGTATAGTGAATAATATGGTAATAACCATGTATAGTGCCAGGTGGGTGCTAGACTAGTCATGGGGATCACTTCTTAAATTATATAAATGTCTAACCACTATGCTGTACACCTGAAATTAATATAAAATACTATTGAATACCAACCGTAATTGATAAATTTAAAAAGTGGGGAGAAAGGGGAGGAGAATAAGAGGTTCAAATTTCCAGGTATAAAACAAGTAAGTCATGGGGATGTAGTGTACAGCATACGGAACATAGTCAATAGTATTGTGATGGCATGGTATGGTGTCAGATGGTTCCTGGACATGGTGATCCCTTCCTTAGGTGTATAAATGTTGAACAACTATGGTGGCACCTGAAAGTAATATAATATTGTGTGTTAGCTATATTTTTTTAATAAAAATCTTTTTTAAAAATAGCAAATTTAAAAAAAAAGAAAAAGAAGGAAATTTCTGGTGACTTTCACTAATTCTTAAAGAGAACAATGAATCTCATTAAGCTTTTCTTGATATTCCATAATCATCATGGTGAATCCCAAGTACCCTGATGTCATTCGGTGAAACTTCACAGCCAATTCAATCGAGTGGGATATATTGCCAGCTAACCAAGACAGCTGTGCGTGTTGTTCTTGTGTCTGCTAATCTGACAGTTTTCCTTGTCTTCTTGTTGATTAAGCTAACCAATATTATATTTTTGTTGTTTTGATGGATCTAGCGTGGTTACGTGACATACTAAAATTAGGGGTAACTGAAGGGATATGAGAAGTCTCTGTACTATCTTTAATATTCTTCTGTAAATCCGTAAGTATTTCAAAGTAAAAAAAAAAAAAAATTAAAGAAAAAAGGCAGAGGACAACTGACTTGAGTGACACCTTGGTTCTACCACAAATTAGCCTAACACCTTGCTTTTCCTTTTAGAGACTCACTTTCCTCATCTTCAATAGGCTTGCAGGATAACAGTGGTTATATATGGTTATCTTGTGACATTAAATGAAATAATGCATATAACATCTTTAGCAGACTGTCTGGTAAGTAAGTGTTTAAAATGTATAGCTCCAACTATTCTTATTACCATAAAGAGAGGTAGGTTCCTAATCTGAGCCTGTGGAAGACTTCAGACAATCTGTAAAACCCCTAAAGCTAGATATAAAATTGCCTGCATAGCCTCATGTGTATATTTCTGGGCAAAATGTTAACAGATTTGATTGGATTCTCAAAGAGGACCCTTACCAAATGATTTTAACTCCTGGTCTAAAATAAGAGCTTTGAAGATTCTGAGTAAGAGAATGAGAGACAGCTTCAAAGTACATTTTATGTTTTTGTTATGTGTGTACTTATATGTGTGTTTATATTTCTCAGAGACTGGGCTGCTCAAGTTTTTTTCCACATAATAGATTTTTCTTTCCTTAGAACAGGTTTTGCCTGAATAGAGGGCACTGGATTCCTGAAAGTCAAAGGGTTGGGCACATGAGCGTCACCTGGCAGCCTCCATCGCTCTCAATCCTCCTGCTTTCCTCTTCTTCACAGTCTTTATCACTACTGGACATCATATCTACTTATATGCTTGTTTACAGTCTGTCTCCCCAATAGACTTTAAGCTTCAGGAGGGCAAGGATACCTTTGTTTACTGCTGCATCCTGAGCTCCTACCACAGAACAGAGCGTGACATGTGATAAACACACGGTAAACATCAATTGAGTCAATGAAGCTGACAATGTGTGGCTTGACAGGAAGAAAGGCTTTTAGAAAAGTTATGCTGGGAGCATCAGAACTGTACCTGACCACGGGAGTTTTCTGCATGAAGCTGAGTGGGCCAATCTCACTGCTCAGATACCACACAGGCTCACATCTGCTGCTGTTTTCACCCTTCTCAGCTTTCCATGGGGCTCTCCAGAATTTGCAGAGACCACCAGGGGGGCTTTTATGAATGCTACCTTTTCTCAGCAGTGTTTGTGAGAAAGTCTCAGTTTTCATGGGATTCAGACCACAGAGGGGTGTTGTTCTAGGCTGAATTATGTCACTTTCCCCCATCTCCTAAAGTCTTATGTTGAAGTTCTAACCCCAAGTAACCCAGAATGTGACTGCATTTGGAGACAGGGTCTGGAAGAAGGTAGTTAAGTTAAAACGACATAATTCAGGTGGGCCCTAATCCAATATGAGTGGTGCCCGTATAAGAGGTGAATACGACGCAGACATCCACAGAGGAAAGGCCATGTGAAGACACAGGGAGAAGATGGCCATCTACAAGGCATGGAGAGGGACCTCAGAAGAAACCAACACTGCTGACATCTTGATCTCAGACTTCCAGTCTCCAGACTGTGGGAAAATAAATTTTTGTTTTTCAAGCCACCCAGTCTGTGGTACTTTGTTATGGCAGCCTGAATAAACTAATACAAGTGTATACCAGTATTTAGGGTTTAATCGCAGGGTTGAGAGTTAAGCATATCAGACAAGAAGATGAAAGTTGTGTTCTTCCCTTCTTTGGTAATATAGACAGTGGTTCTCAAAGTGCGGTCCTCAGACCAGCAGAATTGACATCAAATGTGAGCCTATTAGAATACAAATTCCCATATCCTACTTCAGATCCCCTAAGTCAGAATCTCTGGGAACGGATCCGAGGAAACTTTTTTAAAGAGCCCTCCATGTGACTCTCAATAGTCTTGGGGATCACTGGGGAAGAAGCTATAGGAGATGAATTTCACCTTCATCAACTGGGCTCAGCCATTTTCCCTCACGTTGCCACATTTCCCTTCACGCGCTGCAAGGGGAAAACAGTGAGAAGTGTGTTGTGTTTGGTGACTTCATTTAAAAATTAAAAAATGCAAGGCTCTCCAGTGTTGAGGCAAGACAATGATCTCACCAGGAAGTGCAATGATTTTTATATTTATGGAAGCAATAGCCCTGACAAACCACACTGCTGGCAATTCAGTCAAGAGAATAAAAAATAATTAGGCTTTTCCTAAAGGAGATCAATAAAAAATTGAATTCCATTGCAACAGAATATTCTAAAAATCTCTGGTGCTTCAAGCCTTGTTTAATTGCAGGACTTGCACTGGGTCTTGTTGCTCAAAGAGATCTCTTCTTTCCTTTGCCAGGGAACACAAACTCTAGTTTGTGGCTTCTTCGGCATTTTCTTCCCTCAGGATGGACAATTTTAAGGGGTGATTATGCTGACCACATTTGTAATTCCTAGAAAGGTGAAAGGCCAGCACAACTTTCTGGCAAAACGTTGCCAATGGTGACATTTGAAAATGAAAGCTTAAAGTCATCAAGACGATGACTTTATCCCACTGCCCAAATACGTGCATTTACTTAAGGTGCCCAGGATCCCTGGCCAAGACAGGACCTTGTCTCACTCAGTCTGTGACTTCACTGTGTGCATATACAAATGGGCTGAATCTCCCAAAGGGTTTTAGAGTTTTGCTTCTACATTGTTGCTGATTAAAGAAAAGCTTGCTCTCCTTACCAGACCACCAGGCAGGACAAGTCAGTAGCTTCTCTGTCTCTGGTCTCCTGGACAATTCTAACCACTATACTCCCATGGTTTCAACCACCACGTGCACCAAAGACTCACTCCATATCTTCAGCCCTGATCTTCCTGATCCATTTTGCAAGCCAGTTCTGGTGCTCTCAATCTGAGTATCTTGTAAACAACTCAAATTAAATGTCTTAGACTTTGGCATTAGCAGTAACTGCAACGCCTTCATAATTTCTGTGTCACACAGCACCCTTTCTGTTTATCACTTCCTGTCTATTTGCTTCCCACAAGCCATTGGTGCTACCATATTTTTAGTCTCTCCTCACACTTTTATCCTCACTCCTCCCCTAACCCGGCTTCAAATAATCACTCCCTTTATTGTCTCTCAACTGCCTTGACCCTTTGTCCCCTCACTGTAATCACTTTGAAAACAAACACGTCTTTTTTTAAATTCAACTCTCCTCCATTAAGCACCTGCACCAAGTAGATGAACCTTTCTAGAGGAGAACTCCAAATCATGTTACAGTACCCACTTTAAATTTATGAGCACAAATCTCAACGGGACCCTTAGTGCTGTCCAGTAACCATACTAGTTTTTATCTTTCCCCTCTCAGAGATGACTATTTGATTCCTCCTCTCTCTCAAACTTCCAAAACCTTCTCCACTTTCTTCCTGTTCAATTGATGACTGTTTTCCACTTCACTGAAGAAACAGAAGTAATCACAGAGAATTTCTATAATCTTCCACCATACTGCTACCCATCTACCTCTGTCTGTGTCCATATGTGATGCCCTCTTTCCTATTAATGAGAATAAACTGTGTCTGTTCCTAACTAAGCCTAAGCTGAGTGTACATGATCTCTTTCCCTCTTATCCACTCAAAGACATGTGTCTAGAAATTACCCCCACTGTACTGTATAATCTAATGTTTCTACTCTCCTAGGGTCATTCCCATTTTCTTATAAACATATTATCATTCTCCATCATATGAAAGAAAGAAAACATTATCTTAACTACACTTCCTTCTCCAATTATTGTCCCCATTTCTCCGATTCTCTTTGAGAAAACTCACAAAGATAGATGATATAGATATAGATGATATAGATATAGATATAGATATAGATATAGATATAGATATAGATATAGATATAGATATAGATATAGATATAGATATAGATATTCTCACCATCATTCATTGATTTCCTCCTCTTATTTTTTGATCTCATGCCAATAAAGTGTTCACTCCCACCCCCTCCACTGAAACAAAACTGTTCTCATCAGGATCACCAATGACCAACTTATACAGCTAAGTCTAGTGGTAAATCTTCAATTTTCATTTTACTCAACCAAACAGCACCATTTGGCACAATTGTATAATCATTTCATCCTTGCTACACTTTCTTCTTTTGGCTTCCAAGATACCAAATTCTTCTGGTTTTCCTTGTACTTCACAGGATACTCTTTCGTACATTCCTTTGCTGGTTCCTCTGTACGTTCCACTTTCATGTTGCAGGTCTCCAGGATCCATTTTTAAATCTCATTTCTTTTATGTCTTCTCTTGCTTCTTTAGTGAACCCATCTATTCACGTGGCTTTAAATGTTTTTAATCGGTGAGGACTCCAAAGCTACATCTCTGACCTAGGGCTTTCCCCTGAAAGCCATAATAAATAGTATCTTACTGTTTACTCAGCATCTCTTCTGTATCAACTTGTCCAGAACAAAAACACCCCCTTAAGATTCCTCCATTTCTGACCTCAATAAACGGTAACTCCATATTTTGGGGCACTTAGATAAAAAAAGCTCTACCCCTTTGTCCCCCCTCATATCCTATAATCATTCCACCTGCTAATAGTGTCTGCTTGCCTTGGAAAGTATTTCAAATACTAACCACTTCTTAACTGCTCCTTTGTATCCCTGTCCAAGCCACCATCATTTGTCTCCTGGATATTTGCAATAGCCTCCTAATGGGTCTCTTGTTCTACCCTGCCTCTCTGCAATCTATTATCAACATAACATCTAAAGTTATCCTTCTAAAACATAACAATGTCATCAATTCTAAGCTCCGTGTTTCTTTCTTCTTCACAGTTTAACATCTCTGAAATCAGTAGAAATCTTACAATCGTTAGCATCTTACAATCTTTATCAGACAGATAATGGTACTCTGCACAAAACCCTCCAAAGATGTGTCACCTCCCCCTCCCCCAGGCTGCCATAGTTAAAACCAAAATACGTACAGAAGTGTGCGAGACCTTGTCAGGTTTGGCCCTTCATTACGTTGGCCTTATTTCCTACTGCTCTCCAATTCACTCCACTCCACCTGCCATGGCCTCCTTCCTTTTTCACAACAGGCCACGTCACCTACACATGAATGTCTTTGCACTTCCCCTTCTTCATCTTAGAATTTTCTTCCTGCCTAGGCCATTCTCTCATCTTCTGTGGATATGGTTTCATATGTCACTTGCCCATGAGGCTTCTCTTCCACTCACCTTCACCCCACCCAGTATTCCCTAACCACACCCCCTCCTCTGATTTATTTTTCTTCATAACCTTTACCATAAAACGTAATCTATATTTTACTTATTTTCTTGTTTATTTTGTGCCCCCCTCTATTGGGATATAAACTACATGATGGCAGAGATTTAGTCTGTTTTGTTCACTGCTGGATCTGCAACTTCTAGATTAACGCCTGGCATATAGTAGAAAATAGATAAATGTGAATAAATGGAAAATATTTATACAAAAGTTTAACTTTCGTATTAAGTTAAATACAAAAATTAAAATTAATATGTTAAAATAATATTACAAAAAGAGATATTTGTTAACAGAATGAATAGATGACAAGAAAAATGAATTTTCTTCTTCCCCAAATTTACTCCTTCTTCTGCTGTCCATGCTGAGTTGCTAGTCATCCTAGAAAGCCAAGAGTCACACTTTTCCCCCCCAGCTTCCTTACGCAAAGCACCCAGGCAGTCACCAAGCCCTGATCAATTCTACCTCTTAAATATTATTGGAGTACATACCTCCTGCCCATCTCCATTGTTTCTGTCTTAGTTCAGCCTAACAGAATGGCCAGCCTCACAGCTAGAGGCCAGGAGGTAGTGATGGGAGTAGAAGGGGTGGGAGAGATCAGAGAACCTGACCTGGCCATCTCCCTCCTGGCTGGCTGGCAGTAGTGAGACAATGTCCAGGCCACTTGCTGGCTGGGTACCACCATCCCGCTTTCCTTGCACAGGCTCTCTCCTTAGTGATAAGTCAATGTAGTACTTTGAGACCTGGGCATTTGGACTCCTGCAATCATCAGGAAAAGTGCTGATGGACGCCTGAAAAGGTAGAGGCTGCTCTAGGAAGCTGGTGGACCATTTTCTCTTGCTAATTTAGAAGCACAACCCTGTGGCTTTTCTCTCCTGAGTCTCACATGCAGTGCTGGCCATGCCCTTATCTAGAAAGAGCAGAGGCAGTGCTCACAGAATTTGGACTTAGCCTCTCCTTCCAGATCTCCCTGATAGGAAAACATTGATAGTGGGGACAGAATTTCAGATTTCTCTCAATGATTTTAAGAGAGAGAGCAATAGTTGTGCTGAGATCAGAATCATTGGACTGGAAGACAAATGTCCCCAGAGCCCAGCTTGCAGGATTATAGGTCTAGAGTGAATAGTTTGCCATCTAATACCACCAACAATGCCTCACCGATGGAGAAAATAGAGAAGAGCAAGAAGCCAAAATTTAGTTCATCAAAAGAGAATTCCAGTAGTTGTCCAATGGAAACAGCCAGAATCTGAGAGCAAAGTAGGGGAATGTGACTAAGAGCCACCATGTCAAGGAGCTAAAGAGCAATCAAGTCTAGGCACAAACAGAGGGATCTCCTACAATGACCCAGGATTGTGTCCACTGTTGATGCCAGGACTTGGCCCTACCCAGCAGCTGTTCACCATTCCTCAGAACCCCTGGGAATTGACCGAACCACATAATTTCCCATCCGATACACTGAGATAGCAGTAACTCATCTTGATTCCAGTGGATCTCACTCAGTGATTTTGTGTCTAACGGAGAAATAATTTCACCCGAATGAATGAAGATTTGACTCCAGATGTCACCAAATCTGGAGAGGAAACATACTCTCCCCACTCCGTCAGTTACTGAATAGAAGGAGTCTCATTTAACAATTGATCAATCTCTCATAGACCTGCTATTCAGGCTGCAGGAAAAATGAGGAAATAATAGCTGTCAGTATGAAATACGCCTATGATATTTGACATTAATGGCTGATGACCATCTAGAATGGTGATAAGGCAGCCATCGTCGTCAACAGCGACTGCACTCTACCCAAGAGCCTGAAATTGAAAGGCAACCACTCATATTCTTCCACAAAAGGCTCATTCCCATCCACTCACTTAGTATCACATCTGAAGATACACTAAATGCCTCATGCTGAGACTCAGTGTATGTCTTATTGGACCTAATTCATCGTTCCTTGGTGTTGAGTTACCTGAAAAAAAGCAGGTAAAGATTTGTGACAGCAGTGAGCCCTCTCCTTTTCTTCTAATTCATAGATTCTAGTGACAGGGTTTCCAGCAAAATATAAAATTATCAAATTAGCATTGGATATTATCTGAAATAGAAAAAAACACACCCTTCATCTGATTATAGCATGCCCCTCAAATATTAACAGTGATTGTCTCTGGAAGTAGAGAGCATGGGTGATTTGTCTTTTTATTTCTTTATATTTTTCTGTGTAGCCCAAGTTTCCTATTAATAAGTTTCCTATTATTTTTATATAATAATTTTTAAATTATTTTATAATAAAATAATTTTTATAGTAATAAACTGTTGATTTTTAAAAGAAGGGTGGGGAAAAAGAGGAAATGATGAATCTCTTCTCAATGAAAAGAGAAAAGTTGACAAGACATTACCACAGTTGTGGGAAGAAAGCCTAATAATCCAAAAGTGACAGACCAGGTTTAATGCTGGCTTCTCACCCACACCTATGTATTGTTATTCGTTCCTATATTTTCTTACAGCTCTTTGAGGCCCAATATCTCTCAGCTTTCTTTTAGTCACTCTATCAAGGGAAGACAGAAATCAGGGAGTGATTGACAGCAATCAGAGAGTGTATTCTAGAGGCTTCCATTCATCCCTGTGGCCACTAAACCATAGATATACATCCTCATGGATTCCTGCCACAGGCGAAGGGACCGGTGCTCACTGATAGGTTTGCCAGCTCCTAAAAAGGAAGCTCTGCCAATAACACTGTACTGATGTCTCCATTATCCTTCCTTGACTGCCTGCCAGTTGCATAGAGAATGATAATATCTAGACATGTAGATTTGACGTCTATTTTAACAAGCTGATAATTTTTGGTTGAATTTTGACCCCTCACCCATCGAATTCATCCTCAGTCTCCAAAGCTTTCTCCAGGAGCAAATCGCCTACCATCACCCACAGGAGTTTGTACCTGAGGAAAGAGAACTCCCTTAAATACTGACTATAGACCAACGTCAAAGCCCTTGGCATAGCTTATATGGCCCTTCACTATCTATCCTCAATTTACAATTTCAGCTTTACCCCCACCCAACTCATCTGACAGTTTAATTTTGCCAAACTAAAAGCAGCTGCCATGTGTTTTTAGGTCTCTATCTTTGCTTCTTTTTTATTTCCTCTGCCAAGAATATAGTCCTTTGTATTGCTATTCACTTGGAACATTTCTACTCATCCATCTATACCTAATATTCTCAGATCTCTCCCAGATCCAAAGAACAAACCTCTCCCCCTTGAGGCTCTCATAGCACCTTGTATGTGTATATGGATTATCACACTCCCTTCTAATTTGTGGTTTATTTGCCGTCTTATATGTCTAGACTTTGTGAGTAACAATGGAAAATGATTCATTTATCCCTATGTTCCTAACAGCTAATCACATAGTAACTGTTCTCTAAATGGTTAATGAATAAATAAGTGATTTCTTCTGTCAGGTTTTCAAATACTGTGAGATCATGTATTCAAATATAATCATGAGTGGAGTTTTTTTTGTTTTGTTTTTGTTTTTTTGCGGGGGGTGTTAAAATGTCTTCCATCAAGACTTGACTGTTTTGGTTTTGTGTTTTACTTAAGGGAGAAAATGATTGTAAATGTAAGCACATATATAAATTCAGGTAAGTATATGCCGTTTCATCAACAAACAAGTATGCATTGGTACTTTATTTCAGGCCTAGCTCTGTATTGGATGCTAAGGAGACATATGTCTTATTAGGAAAGAAAGAAAAGAAAAGGAGTATATGGTCTAGGTGGGGAGATAAAGCTGAGAAGACTTAGATCTGTATTTATTTTGGTTAACTAAGATTAATAATACTGATTTACAGTATACATTTTGCAAATATATGGAAATACTTTTATATATATTTACAAAAGTACATTTACATTATATTACAATAGTACCTGTTAGTCTATAAGTGCATTACATTAGTTCAAGAGTAGAAGGTATCAGTATGCACAGGAATCAGCAGGAAGCCAATGAAGAAGGCAGGGCTGGAGCTGCTCCTTGAAGGCTCTGTACAGGTGCATGTGTGCTGACCCTTGAGTGTGCCCACACTTAAGAAGGAGAGGAGATCTTTGTTTTCTCTATGAGATGCTGACTTTAACACATCTGGGACATCTTGTGCTCAGCAAATTGATACCCTGTAGCAGGTTTCTCAACCTCAGCACTATTGACATATTGGACAGGGTAATTCTTTGTTCTGGGAATGGTCCTGTGCGTTTAAAATGTTTATCGGCATCTCTGGTTTCTACCCAGTGAATGTCATAGCAACCCACCCTCTGCCCCCATTATGACAAACAAAAGTGTCTCTAAACATTGTTAATTATACTCTGAAGGACAAAATCTCTGTGGTCCCAACCACAGGAAATGTGTTTTTTTCAGACTTGCTTTGTTGGAGCATTCTTATGTTTTTGTTAGAATTCTTTAAAAGAGAACAAAATCATGTAGGTTACCACAAAGACAACTCCTAAAGAATCAGTGTTTTTGTTTTGTAAATAGCTAGTATTAGGTAAATGAGGAAAACACACTATTCACTGTCTATTTCCTAGTGTTTATTACTTATCCAAGATGAACTGATAATGCTCCGGTGATATGAAAATGGTGCCCAAGGCCATTGAACATGACATTGAATTAAGCTTTGAGAATATTCCTAGCAACACGTTTAATTAACTAGGATACTTAGTTTATATTAAATCCACATCACCTAATATTAAAAACATATATATTGAGGCTTAACAGCATCAGGAGGGTTCAGAATCTGATTGTGGTGTTATTCGTTTTCAATGTACAGGTTCATTGCATCGTTCCAAATTGAGCATTGGGGACTGGAACATTACCACTGATTTGGAAAGCAAAGTAGGGAAAATTAAATTATTGTGTAACAATGTTTATATTTCTAAGCAAGGTTTATAATGAGCTATAAAATGATGTTGGGGAACCTTGCTTTATTGATTGCAGTATTCCTTCTTCTGCCTCAAAATATTTGATTTTCACTTCTTTAAGCAAATGCAGGACAACCACAATGATAAAATGACTATGTGGTGTGACCTTCCCTGTTTATAGGAGGAACTCTTGCCCCTCTGGCAAAGTTTAGTCCAATATCTATGATCTTCACCAAGACCACCCTTTGTTCGACCTGAACTTGGAGAAAACAGTAGACTAGGATCTGGGAGCAATTTATTACTGCCTGAGATGAGGGAGATATTTGACAGTGAGATTTGGGAGGTTACCAGGGCAGGAAGGATGATGGTAGTTGCAGAGAAATGGCAAAAGAAAGTTCATTTAAAGTTTCATTCAACAAATATAATAGATCTCAGTATATGTAATCTGACTCAAATTTTCTGGTGTAAACCCCCTTGCAACAGAATCCTTTAATATTTTCCTTAACTGTATAATTTTACCTGTCTTACTTATCACATTTATGTTATCATCAACTGCCCATTAATAGTTTCTTGTGTGTTAATTTTGTTATCCTCAAAATATTATAAAATTCCAAGAGACTGAATTACAGAAGGGAGCAGAGCCAGTGCAAAAGGGAATCTCAGCCCCCACATTCCTTCCTGGGCCTCGTGCTCCCTTGTCAGGAATCTGTTGACTGTGCTGTGACTATCCATGGACTTCCTACACTCACCAATATGGGGCCCCATAGTGGGTGCTGGGGTTTCATTCTTGAGCCCCTGCTGGTCACTAAGACCACATTTCTTAGCTTTGAACCTACATGCCTAAATCTGAGAATGTTGAAATACTGTGATTTAGCAAAAGCCTGACATCATTCTCCACACTCACTGCCACCCACACCCCCTCTCACTCTCCCCATGGCTGCCTGCCAGGACATTTTCCTAGACCTGGACCATTTGTAAGACTCTGACAAACTACAGTTATTTTTTTAAAAGGACATCAGTGCTCATGGGATTTTCCTCCTGATTATAAAAGACAAAGCAATTTTTGTGTCAATAAATTCCTAAGAACCATGGGAACTACCTGCATTTTTTCCCCTCTGAGTGATGTTGCCACTTCACTACTCACGAATCAGTTTCGAATCAGCAGACTCTGGATGGGATCAATACAGCTATGTGCAGGCTTGGTCAGTTCACCAAAATATAGAAGCATCTTTCTGCTTGCCTTCCAATCAGAGCAGCGGACCTGGATGCACTTATATTTCTTCATTTCTCCTTTTGAAAAACTAGGATTATCCAATACTTTGGATTTAGTGAAACTTTAGTGAGATGACAGAAAAGCAGAGAAGGGTAAAAAAATAAAAAAATAGAGGGATAGTAAAGGCATTCGATGAAAAAGTAGTCATTGCCATTCTCATATCTTAACAAATAAGACAAATGTCCCCAATGTGAGATTCTGAGAGGTTCCTGTCCACTGTAAGATCTGGTTTTGGCTAGGACACACCTCTCTTATTTCTTTAACTTGATGCTTTAAAAAAAAATTTTAAAAAAGCCTTTGGATACAAATCAAAGTAGTCACCTTATCAAGTGGAGTCATATTTTTACCTTTTAGCTCTGGCTTCATGATGCAAAGCTCCATAAATAGTGATCCCTTCAATCTTTGTCCCTGAAACTTGTGCTTTCCTTGGTTTTAGGCCTGAGCAGTGGACTCTAGACACACCTGACACCAAGCTCAGAAGGTGAGATTACGGAGCGTAGGACAGGGTCATAGACAGATACAGCCCACCTGCATACTGTGTTTCCCCGAAAATAAGACCTAGCCAGACAATCAGCTCTAATACATCTTTTGGAGCAAAAATTAATATAAGACCCGGTCTTATAGTAAAATAATATTTTCGGGGAAACACGGCAGCTTTAGGAGCTCCTAGGGAGTATTTCTCTCTGTCTCTGCCCACGTTTCTTCTTCATGTTCCAAAAAATATTACATCAACATATGATCCTCAGGAGCTCCAAATTCTGACAAAATGGGAAGCTCTGGGCAGTGTGTCCTGTTTGCATCTTGACAGGATTTCATGTTGGACTGGTAGTTGCTTTAACATTCGCTGCCAGCAATAATCCCATCTCATGGATTGCTGTAGAAGCAGAGCTCCCAGCTCTGTCCTCTCTCACTGGAAGGAATGTTAAGACTTCACAAAGAAAGTTGATGTGCATGTGACAAACACAGATATCTCTTTTCCTCTCCTCTCCTCCTTCTCAATTAATGTCATCTCCCAAGCATACACATCTCCCAGCCAATTTATACACACAAGCACACGTGCACATGAAGACGGAGATAGAAAACTACCATCCAAAGAAGTGTATATGGTTATGTATGTACCCATTTAAACCCCCACTCATTAAAACTAGGAAAGGTCAACTAAAAGGCAAATTCTTCTTATAAGGTAAAAGAATCTGACCTTGAATTTGGCTGAAATGGCACACCATAGTAGCGTGTATATGCCATGGCATTTTAGTCTTCTGGGTGTCAGCCCGTGCTGTTCTTTCTGGAATGCTCTCCCACCTTTAGCCACCCAGAGAAAGGGTAAATCATCTGCAAAGTGTCTCCCAGGCCACGAAGGCTGATAATAAAAAGGGGCACACGTGCTAGTAATTGGCAGGAGTTCATGTCTGTCCAGGAGCAGATTTTCATGAAGGTCAGCCCCAAACATGTCCCTCTGGTTCTAGAGGAGTCAGGAGGCTTCTCTCAGGTGTCTGCCACCCTCCTGTCCTGTGTGCTGTGGCTGTCCCCTCCCATTTCCATCCTCCGTTGCTCCAGGTGAGTCCTGCTGATTTCCCCATTCCTATAGTAACATTCTCGTCCACACCTGATGTGCTCGCCAGGGTGCTCACCAGGCAGGTTCGCTGGGCACTGACAAGTCAGCAGAACAGAACTGCCTTGGGCTCTGCCTATAAAAAGAGATCTTAGCGGTACCATCTGTGTTGTCACAGTCCCCTCTCTCTGCTATTGTTCCTCCTCTTACTGTTTCCCTCCTGGTGAATCTTTGCCATGGATGTCTCCGTGATTACTGAGGAGTTCCTTCTGGGTGACCAGCAAAATCCTTTTAAGGCCAGCCCCCAAACTCACTTTCCAGGCCCCATGGGGCTTAGTTTCCTTCTCTTCTATAGCTCTTATCAAGGTGGATTATTATGGTCTGTCTACATGTGTGTCTCCCCAAACTTGTGTCTCTACATTTCCTCACATTTCCTAATGCACCTCACATTTCCATTTGTGTACCTAACAGATCTCTCAAATGTAACATGAACAAAACCAAACTCCTCATTTTCACCTCAGACCTGTTCCTCCTCAAATGTTGTGCAACTCAATAAGTAAAAACCTTCCTTTCCAGCTGCTAAAAGCCAGAACTTGAGAGCCATCGTTGACTCCTCTTCCTTTTTAATGGTATAACCCACGTCCAATACAACAGCAATTAACATCAGCTCAACCTTTAAATTACAGACACATCTGACTAGCCCTCCACCACAGCCACCTGGTCCAAGCCACCACCATCTCATGCCTGGACTATTTTACTAGCCTCTTAAGAGGGACCCATGCTTACTTGCCCTCTGAAATCTATAATCCATGCAGCAAGCTGTAGAGAGTTGAATGGTAGCCCTCAAAAAGATCTATGCATGTTGTAATCTCCAGAACTTGTGATCATGACCTTATTTGGATCTTTACAGATATAATGAAGCTAAGGATCTAGAGATGAGATATCCTGGATTATCAAGAGGGCCCTAAACCCAATGAGAAGTGTTTTCATAAGAGACAGCCAGAGGAGAGACCTAGGGAGAAGAGATGGTGATATGACGACTGAAGCAGAGATTGGCGTGATGTAGCCACAAAAAATATCAATAGCCACCAGAATCCAGAAGAGGAAATGAAGGAATGATCCTAATGCCTTCAGAGGAAGTGCAACCCTGCTAACACCTTGATTTCAGACTTCTGGCCTCAAGAACTGTGAGAGAATACCTTTCTGTTGTTTTTAGCCACCAGATCTGTGGAATTTGTTATGGCAGCCCTAGAAAACTAAACGCAGCCCAAGAAACACTTTGGACTATCAGGCTTGTATGTTCTGCCAGTATCCTCCATTCCAACCTTGAAAGTGTTTTTCATCAAGCTTCCTTTTTAGGAAGTTGAGGCTAAGTCACCCTTTAAGAAACTAAGTCAGCCTTTCAGAGAGCCCAATAAGCATTATAATACCAGTGGCAGGTGTTTTCTATCTCCTTACAAAGGCAGCATCAGCAGTGCCATGGGTACCAGCTCCAGATCAGCTATTTAAAGAAGTTACCAGGCCAACAATTGCAGGTTGGAGAGTGACAACACCAGCGCCAGATGTTTCAGAGGTGATGCTGGTGGAGCAAGGATAGTAAAAGGCAGGCAAGGAGCATTAGTTGTGGCAGCGGGATAACCCTGCCGATGGAAGGAGGCAATGATGGCTTCACCCCAGTGAGTGTGCTGGGTAGACATTCACGTTGTTGCACGTACTCCTTGAAGATTTCCCCTCAGGCTTGTGCGGGCCAGGAAATTAGGGGAACTGTGGATTTCATTTTACCTTCACGAAGCCCTTTACTTTATGGTATTGTATTTAAACTTAACAGCTACCCAGGAAAGATGATAGACAAGTTTTGTTTTGTTTAGTCTGAGTTCAAGGCCTTATTTTTGAATAGGACAAAAATAACCAAATAGTTTGAGAAACTCAGAGGCAATCTACCATGTGGTTGCTGCTATAGTTCTGGGTCAATTAAAATTTTGATATGAAAGTTGAAATATTCCCATGAAGTATATTTTTAACATTCTGCAAGAAATTCTAACTATTCTACTTGGAAAAGTAGATACTGACTTTCATAGACAATGAGAAAGGAAAGGGCATATGTGTATGCTGTGGCCCAATCAGGACACTTTTCATTGTGAATTTGATTGCACAATTTTGCTCATCAATATAAAGGTGAAAATGCATTCAGAAGGAAAGATTCCAAAAGAAATAACAACTGAAAATCAAGTGCAACATTTAAAAGAGCATACACAACCAAACTTTCTCTGAATTCTTTTGCTTGTTTATAAACCTCCGAGCAGGGAATGGAGGGCGGAAGAGCAGGAAATTAACACGCTGAAATTTTTCTATGTTCTAGTCTTAGAGTGTTGTAGCCTTGGTTTTTATGTAGTCATTTCATTTAATCCTCACTAAAACCTACATGGTTGGGCTATTTAGTACTTGTTTTACAGGTGAAAGAAATTAAATATCTTACCCCCAAATCACTCAGTTAATAAATAACCAGAAACGTTTTGAAATAAGCTGCAATCACATATAGCTTCCCTTCAGCTTGGGTTCAGCATGGACCTTCTAAGGGGGAAATATGAGTTTCTTCTGAGGAGCTTCATTTAAGGTGTCTATACAGGAAATATTTTTCACAGATTGGGTAACCTGTCATTATTGTAGAGCAAACAGCAGCAGCATCTCCATCTGCAGTCATGTCTGTAAGAAGTGAGACTGTGTCAGCTTCCTTTACACCATTCTTAACAGGGTTCTTCATTAACCTACCAATAAAGTCAATAACAGAGGTCCCTGTTGTTTTAGAAATGAAACCTATTTGATTACTTCTTCATCTATGGCGTTTTGGCCATTTACATTCCTGGAAGTTTGGTCCTGAATCCTGAGACCCCCCCCACCTCTAGCCAGTTGTGCTTTAGAAAAGCACCCCTTTCTTGGTGCTTACACAGTTTATCAAGCTTTTCTCACATATTAATTTATCCAATCCTTGTGACAATCCTAAGGCACATATTAGTATTTTCACTTTTAAGTTTAGTAGACTGAGTTTCAGAGAATTTTAGTAATTTTCACAGAATCACACAAACAGTAGAATACAGACAGGACTTAAACTCATGTCTATGACCTTCATTATGGTCTCTTTCCCTGTACTTGTCTATCAGATGTCTTGGGATCCCAAATATTATGGAGATATTGGAATGCAGGCATACTGCTCTGTAAAATACCCTGCATGCTTTCCAAGAAGAAAATAAAAATGGGCACACACCTTATGGTGCCAAGTTTAATGCTAGACCTTGTGACCTATTCATTCCCTCACCATAATTGAGCCTTCCTTTATTCATGGCCAAATTGAATAACTCTAAAACTACCTGATCCCAATTATTTTCTATAATTTTTAACAGAAACCCACACTGGCTATGAAATAGGAATTCAGATATTTTCTTTTGATTTTTTATCAGATGGTGCCCAGTACCCTAAGGATATAGAATACTGTCTCACATTCCTCAAATCTGCATATCTTTATACCTCCGTATTTTACTACTTACCACATACAGTAGTGGCTCTTTTATGTGTCTTTATGCATTAAGCCTATTTTATCTAGAAAGATTGAGAATCTCTAGAGAATAGGCTGAGGACTCATTGTTCCACCTCTATATTGAAAAGTAGCTTCCCCATTAAATGGCAAATCCTTCATCTCAGAGGCTGAATAGTACAGCACTTAAAAAAGACTTCCAGCTGGTTACATTTAAGGGGCTGGAAAAAAGGCCATTCCCAGAATATCTGCTGGCTCGAGGCTGTGATATATTTTTGTTTGATATTGAATTGGAAACATTTCACTTGTTCTCTACTCCTGCCCCATGAGGTTTGGTCTTATAGATGCAGACATATAGCATGAAAGTCTCCATGGCCACACTGCCCTGCCGTAACGACTCCACCAAACTATCATTCACTTATTATCACCACGAGGCAGAGAAGGCCTCCTGCTCAGACTCTGAAGATAAACATACAAGACCAAAAGCGGTTCTCCTACATTATTTTGTGATCACAAACTCTTTCCTGAGAAAAGGTTGTAAGAATGAGAAGAAACAGTCCCTCTGGGGCAGGGGGAAGCAGGTTTCACTGTCTCTTCAATACCTTTTTAGGATTTGTCACCTCCTACCACCCACAGCTGCACCCTCTCTTGCCTCCCTCACATGGCCCTGTTGTTTTCCTTCTATGGCTCTTTCTCTCCTTCTTCCTCTTTTTGTCTATGTCCTTAGTGTTAGACTTTCTCGACATTCAGGATTTTAATCCTTGCTCATTTTAAAATTTCCTTTTCTCAAAAAATTATTGAGGTAGAAATAGTGCTCTGTCCCCTCAAATATAGCTGCTTTTCACTAGTGTCTTAATTTTTAAAAGATAATAAGTATTGGAATGTTTCGTGATGCAGTCTTACACTTGGCTCTCCCTACCGACTCGTTCATTTGTCAATGTGTATGTATCTGACCCTTACGTCAGTAGTAACTATAATGATTGGAGATGACTCAAAAATCTGATGTCTAACTAACCTCCTGGGTCACCTTCAAAATCTTATGCTAAACTACTTCCCTAGCATGTTGCATTGTATATCATAATTTTATTATTATAGTCATCATGAAGGGAACAGCCACAGTTACTCATCTCACAAGAGTTCCAAGAAACCAGAGTGAGTTGGTTCTGACACTCAACAAAGTCCAGTAACAACCAGTCAAGAAAGAAAGCTAATCATCTCTGCAGAAGGCAAAGGACCAAGGCTGTAAATCACTTACACTAAGGGCTGCTGCAAACTCAAATCCATCCCAACACTGGCATCCATAGTTAAGGGGTCTCATTTCCTTGAGGACAGAGGATTGAGTGGCAGGAGTTCTCTGTAGCAATAAGATACCAGAAAGAGAAATTAAGGTGGTAAGTCCAGGTAAGGCAGAGTAAGCCAGAAGCTATATGTTGCACTGGGATAAAGGGCAGCAGGAAGTTGGCAAAAGATCATTGAAGTGAATTTGCTCTCAGAAATGAGCTCTAGACCCAATGCAGACCTGGAATAGGAACATCAGATTCTAATTCTAGGTGACCTGGTCTCTCAGAATGGCCGTGAGTTGCGGAGACAGTAGGCAGAAGCCATGAGACTAGCAGACAAGGGGAAAGCCTGCTTACTGGAGAAAACGGGCTCCTGTAGAGCTTGAAATCTGGGTTCTCAGTGATGCGGAACTGGAAAGGACTGAGTCTGCAAGAGGCAGGCCTTCATGCCACTGGCCAAGCAGCACAAGGGCAAGCAGGGCACAGCTGGGCAGTGACTGATGGAAAAACCACCTGCTTGAATTGAAACTCCTTCCCAAAGGAGCTTTCTTCCCAAGGTGATAAACCTGTACTGCCATTTTATCAGATATCTCAACTGAAATCTTTGTTAGATTTGACTTTCCTTCCAATCCTTCCTCATCTCTAAGCCGTCACTAAGTCCTAATAATTATGCCGTCAGTGTATTGATTAGCACCTTTTCTATCTTCTCTAAGCCTTTTTGCAACCACGCTAAACTCCTGTTGTTTCAACTAATCTATCAATCTCTCAACAGTTTCTCTCCCTCCAGGTTCTCTCTCATCAATCTATCCTGTACGGTACTAGATTAATTTTCTTAAAATCTAAAAATCTGTATATTTTTAATCATACCACTCCCCTTTTTAACAATCCTCAAACAGTTGACATTACCTACAAAAAGAAATCCAAATCCTTTAACTCCGCTTTCAAGGCATCCTGAGGTCTGGTCCCCATACGTTTTTCTCACATGACCTCTCACTCAGTCTGAACAAAACTGTTGCCATTGAGGTTAGTCTGCTAATTTTTCATTCCTGCTAATTTTCATCCTACAACTTTTACTCATACTGCACCCATTGCCCGGTCAGTGTTTCCCACCGGGACTCTCTCTCATCACTGCCCTCACCAGCCTGACCTCACTTATTAAAATCCTACTCACCTCTTCTCTAAACTTCCATTAACCCTCCCATCCCACAAGGAACTTTCCTAGCATTTACCGACAGTTCCTCTATTTTGGTACTTTTTATATCCACTTCTCTAGTTAGTTAATTTTACCATCCTGGTAGCTAAGTATCATTGAGGATCCTATCTTGTATTCATCGATTTGTACCAGACCACCTAACCTCCACAGGTGAGCAATAAATATTTTCTTAATAAGTAAATGTTCTTTTTAATACTGATGTCTACAAGTGGTTATGATGGCTATTACACTGAATACATGCAATGCAGTGATCAGTTGTTCATATATAGAACATACTGTGAACTACATTCCTTCTGGTGGGAATGGATTTGTGTGGATTCATTGACACGATTTCATGAACTTTTCTCCTATGACCAATACAGTGGCTTTGTGAGATGACGTCCTAAGGTTGTAACTTATCAAAAGAGCTTTTTATTTCTATAGAGTTAACTAAACATAACGGATTTTGAACTCAAAACTTTCTTATTTAACAGAATGCATTAACCATCAGAAGCATATGAGTCCTACCTCAGTTTGGTACAGTTATTTTCAATATAAATGAGTCCAATGTATAAAAATGAATTCATGATTAAGGTAGTCACGCCCACAGATACACTTAACATAGGCAGACATCCATTGCTCCTTCTACCCCCGTCCTGTATTGTTCTATTCCACTTCAGAGTTTAGTTCCAACACTTTTAGGGTACAGGGCTAAGACTAGGCCCTAAACACCCAAGAGTGGTAAAGGCCTTGAGAGACAACAATAAATAACAATGTTTTTTCTGTCTTAGTTCTGAACAAACTAAGCAGTTAGACAAAGGAAATAGCTGCCAAATATCACCTTTTTTATTCATAAAGTCTAGGTGAAAGGATATGACTTACATATGTGGGTATTTAGTTTTCCTAATATTTTAGCTTGAATCAGGCAGACTTATACAGTTGGTGACGGCCATGCTGGACCAGGACAGCCACAAGTGCATCCTGTGAAGGAGGGCAGAGACCATTCCTAGAAGTCAGCAGTGGACTCATGGAGGAGATGAGCAAGCAAGGTAGTTGATTCTTCCCAGCTTCCAATCAGATTAGTTACTCTACCTCCTCACTGGCAGAGTATGTGAAGGAGCAAGAGGAAGAAGCCAGCAGCATCATGCTCCCTGAGCTTTCCCACCTGGCAGGACACAGCAGGTGTGGAAATGAAACACCACAGTTTACAACAATAAATCACCTTGTGCCAATCCTGAACTGCAAGTTTCCATTCATCTTGTCCTAAGTGAGGGTCAGAACATTTCTAAGTTATTTTTTCCTCATCTTCCCCATAAGTTGTTAATCATCTAGTCAAGTTCAAAGTATTATTAATCTAGGACTGGAGGTTTCAAGAGAAAATGTATGCTAGGTTCCAAAATGGGGACTAGACATCAAGGCACCCTACAATCTGGTCCCCACACATTTCTCTCGCATGATCGCTCACTCAGTCTGAACAAAACTGTCGCCGTTGGGATTAGTCTGCCCACTGTAAATTATTCCTGCTAATTTTCATCCTACAACTTCTAGGCAAAAACACGAATGACCCAACTGTCCCATTCCAATTTCTGGAGAGCAGATTAAGCAAACACTGCAAATAGCTCAATAAGGGCACTTAGAATTTGAACCCTACAGCAGAACTGCACACAGGTATGCAAAGCAGCAGAGGCTTGCAGAGCACTAATTCTGAAGGACTGAAACTAGAGTAACTTGCTATGTCAGCTCCAGGCTGTGACTTGGTGCTAGGCAAGGATTTTAAGTTTATCACCTAAAGTCTAAAGCTTTCTAAATTAGTTTGAAGAAGTAAGAAATAGAGCATGGTTAACTAATGGTACATTCATTTCTTATCACATTTGTTTATATGTTTTTAATCGACTGTATATCCTGCCACAAAATTGGCTATATATCCTACCAGTTGCATGGTCTTTCTTATTTTTAAGCCCTCTTTAAGTGCCAAGCATTGTGTTGGGGGATTTAGCTATATTAATTCATTTACACTTTACAGGAAAACTTGAAAAATGGGGACAATTCCCAACAGAGCATCATTAAAGAATTTCTTCAAAGTCACAGAGCTAATATGTGCTGGAGTTAGGAAAGAGGTCTTACTGGTTCCAAACCTGCTTTTCCCCACCATGTTAGGTTCCAACCCCTACAGTGTATGAGAAAGGGCTTGGCTATTTGATTCCTACCTTGCTTTTTATCTAATGAATAACACAGGGCAGGTCACTTCCTGCTAAAGTCCTACATCTTTATCTGTAAAGTTCCTGCTTCACTGGGTTGATGTGAGGAATAAAGGAGATTATTTATGTGAAAGTGTGGTGTAAATTATAAAGAAGCAGAGGAATAAAAGGGATTCCAGTTATTTTCTTCACTTCCTGATCCACAACTCAGGGGAGTGGGTCTGGAAGGCAAATTCATCAGGGCTTGACCTTTGTTCCCTGTTTACCCTATCATCCCACCCTTATCTGTCCCTTCCTTCTAGCTCTCCTTCTCTTTTTCTCTATTCCTTCTCTCAGTGTTGGCACAGCAGGTGGGGAGAGACTTGGCATTTGACAAATGCTTGACATGTGGAGGTAGTGACTGAAGGCAAAAATTCGATATAAGCAAATGATTTTTAACTTTTCTGTAGGAAGTGAGTGATGTGGGGAGAGGGACATCAGAATGAGAAATAACTCAGGTAGCTATGACACCCAGAGTAATGAATCCGTTGTCCTCATATGGATAAATCAAATATAAAATCGTTCTTGACTTGGGTGTTGGTCAACTTACTCCCATGCTTGTTTTCTCTTGGCTTGTGGATAAATTTTTTGGAGTAATTCCTTTTCCAGTTGGGTCTTAAATAACATGTTTCTGATCCTAAAAGCCCAAAAGAGAAATAATTCACTTCAAAAGGGGGGGAAATCACGTGATAATAAATATAAAATGTTAGGATTTCCACAACAAAATGCCTACTGAATAGCACTAGAAATGTCATGTTATCCAGGAAAATCGAAAAACCCCCCGAGAGGAGGCCAAGGAATCGAATGTGAAGCAAGAGACACTGTGAGGCAGATGGCACGGGACTTCCCAGCAAGACAGGCTCCACTTCAAAGAAAAGGCTATGGGTTGAAAACCTTGAAATTGGAGAACCCCTAAATAGCTGAGCTTGAGTTTCCCGTCTTGTTGGTGGGATGAAAGCTGTGAGTCTAAATTAAATCAATGTTTTAATTTAAAAAAATATGATATTCTTTTCACACCTGAGTTTGAAAACTGAGATTCCTCCCCCACTACACAATCAAGTAGAAAATAAGAAGAGTCTCACCATGATTTTAAAAGGGAAATGAATCTATATGAAAATAGTTGTATTTTCCAATATGGAAAGAAAAACTATTTTTATGTAAATGAAGGATAGGATTAAAAAAATAGCTTTAAGACTGAAAATTCTCAAACACGATTGTAAACAAGGCAGGTGCTGAGGGCAGCTGCTGAGCTTTTTTCCAAGATTTTTAGATTTCTTCATTTGTTTAGCTTGATCCAAATGTGCCTAGCTACTGGGTTCACCCCATGTTTTCTCATCCTGGGGTCAAGCATCATAATGGAGAGGAAAGGCCTCTGGGAGACAGCAAAGAGAGCTGGGTTCTAGGAGCTGCTCTAGCCCACGGGCCTTTGGCAAGATACTGGGGTCTCATTTCCCTTATCAGTAAATGAGAGACTTAAGTTAATTCACTCTCAAGCAACTGCACCTCAAGGGGACCATGGAACCAGGCCACCCCAGTGGGAGGAATATTTCATCGCTGGCATTGTTTAGAGTTACTGGTGCATGGATAATCAAAAGCTGACTAGCTGTTATTCCTTTTTTATTGTTTGGAAGTTATTTCCAGATAATGCACCTCTTATTGCCCACCCCAGGGGTGGGAGGATCAGACCACTCCCTCTCTGCCCACCACCTGCCTCCAAGTCGTTTTCAGTTCCCTAAGTTGGCAATTTTTCTTTTCATCATCAACATTTAAAGGTTTCTCTGTTTCTCCCCCATTATTTTCCTGCTGGACTGGGAGAGATAACAAACCAGAACTGTGTTGGGTTACCAGCAAAGACATGATCTTGCAAATTGGCAGGGAAAGAGGCGTGTGTTAGCTTGCCAAATGGTGAGTGTTATTGAAAGACGTAAAATACTCCATGACTTTGATTATGTGGAGAAATGGCTTGACACAAACACTAACTGCCAGCCAAACAGAGGAAGTGACAGCTGATCCATTAGGCCTTCTTAGTTTCCAAGCATGAAGGTTCTTGTTTGGTCTCCTGTGGCTTATTCAGAATCTGGCCTGAAGTGTTAATTTGCAACCTGCTAAGAGCACTGTGAACTTGGATAAATACAGATAAATGCAAGTCAACATGTTTTAAAATGTCCTTTTCCTTGTTTTGTTGATTTCCCTCCAAAGGGTATAGTATTTCCGAAGAGCTCAGAAGTTGCATCTTTCATTACTCGTGCATGACTTTTACTAGCCTTGAGGGCCGTGACCAGCCCTGAGTGCTTAGGGACAGCACACTGAAGCCTGCGCTGCCATGGCTACAGAGAATGGGAGTGCAGAGGTCCAAGGATGGAAAACCTAAACACTTGGGTGATTTTAAGAGCGGGAAGACAATCTTTGTGATAGGGAGTCCACTGTCTTCCCTTAATGGTGGCATTTTGGAATAAAATTGCTCTTCTTTTTTAATAAAAGGACAAAAAACCTCAGAAATGGAGCAATCTCATGTCAGTGTTGACTCCCATTCACCTTTTCTCTGACCCACCCCAGACCTTGGAGATGATTTGCTCAAGATTCACTGTGTAGAGAGGGAAAAGGAAGAAAGATAGAAGAATGTGCAGGAAAATTCAAACCCCACTGTCAATACTCTAACCTCCAATCTAGCAGTTCTTTTCTTCTTCCCTCTTTATCTCTTGGATATTTCAACATTTTTGGTTTGGCGGTCTCATTTTCCATCCAGGTAAGCCTTAACTTATCCATTCTCTCATCTATTTCAACGTCATTCCATTTTTGCTCAGACCTGAAGATACCCTCCCTTCAGTCACTCTTTGTTTCAGAGCTATACCAGAGTTTCAAATCCCTGAGATAACTATGGGCAATGACCTCAGAGCCCATGGCAATACTTACACATGTGGAGAAGTTAGACACCATTGCTGAGCCTGTGATGCCAGGCTCAGGATGAGAAGGGAATGAAGGATAACGGAGGAGGGAAGATGAACTCAGGGGCCAGCACCCCCTCTTACCCTAGGAAAGAAGCCTGACCTAGCACGGGGGCTTGGAGGACCAGGGATGTCCATGGACTTAGGCCAACCAAGGACTTATGGAGCAAGGGAATTACTAAGATCTCCAGGCTGTTGTGCTTTTGAGAACAAACAGTTCTTTGGGAGAAAGTCCTTGCAGGCAAAGAATCTTTAAACAAGGTAGCATCTGTATTCAACAAGTTTTTATTGAGCTCTCATGATGTGCCAGGTGCCATGCTGGGCAGAAAGTTGCACATGATGGAAGAGGTCCCTACTCGCATGGAGCTTACATGCTAGTGCAGAAGACAATTCAACAAGCCATTAAATACAAGTGCGACGTGTGGTACAAAACAGGAGATACAAGAGTCTGGTGGAGCATATGTTGGTAGAACATCTTGACCTTGTTAGGAAATCAGAAAACGGTTCTAGAATGTCCATCAAGGGAAAGCACGGGATAGAGTAACAAATGGGTTTGAACACCACCAAGGCACACCCTCTACTGCTATCAAAGGTCAGGCTTGCCTGTCTGAATTGGCCTTGTCTAGATTCAAGGTGCCACTTCCAGGGTGCATAACTTTAACCTGTGATGCCTTTGCTGACACTCACATGTTCCCATTTACAAGAGGCACCTGCATCTAATTCAGTCCAGAGCGGTGCCAACTCTCACAATATCATCTCAAGGGTAGAGGCTGCAAGAACCAATGCCTACAAACTAATTTTTGAAAACAATCAATATAAACCATATTTGCAGTGTCACATTGTTTCAAATTAAATGTTACATTAATCCACAGCAGATGACTAAGGAAGGACAGGAGGAAAGTACTGTCAACTTCATGCCTTTCACAGAATCATAGATGTCAGAGCCCAGGGGATTTTTAGAGAGGATTTAGCCCAGTGGTTCTCACCGAGGGTGGGGTCTTCTTATCTGAAGGTCTAGCAAAGCTCTTTCAAGTTCATATCCTGCTGATGCCCCACCCCAGTTCTCATACATTTCAGTGGGTGTGGGGGAGGGTGCCTGGCATTATATTTAGAACATGATCCTCAGTAGATTCCAGCATATTTCTGATAGTTCCCTCCACCGCCGCTCCCCTGCCCCACATGGAGAACCACTGATCTAATCCCGTTCCTCACTTTATAGACTGTGTGGGACAACAAAGGTTAAGTGACTATGTTGTACTTCTCTTGGTAGTAAAGCTGGAACTGGAACACAGCTCATAATATTTTATTGTTTTCTCATGCCTTGGGGTCCTAAGGCAGGACTAGCTTTGTGGTATGCCACCCCCTGCCCCTGCCAGGTTTAATTGCCAGCTGGTCTTTCTAGTCACAGCAGCCAACATGGGGTGTGCCTCAGTTCGCTGGAGTGGCCTGGACCCAGGTACAGGAGGGAAATGCCCCTCAAATCCTGGCCTGCCTTAATACTGCCGAAGCTATGAGTCTTTGCAGCTGGGGCAGAGGAGGAGCCCCTGTGTCTGTCTAAGGAGTCCCTCAGTGCTGGAAACCCACACAGGACCAGCCCTTGGGTACAACGAAGGGCTGCGTGAACAGGACAGAGAGGCACATCGCTAACCTTCAGAAAAGGCATGGGGGCAGGAACTGGAGATGCCAACATTTTTCTGAAACTGGATGTCAGTAAAAGACTCCTTTTCTTTTGATCTGCTTCATAAGGAAATGTTAGAAACTGCAGAAGGGCCAGGAGTAGGCCAGGGAAATTTGACACTCTAATTATTTTCATCTCAGTATACCAATTCAAAAATAATTTGTATTTTAAAGGAGAAGATATTTCTCAAGTGAAGAGGAAGTCTTAATTATGACAGTGTGAATTATTCAAAATAGATGGATTTCCTGCTAATTCTTAGTTACCACCATCCCATCTACCCACCCTCTGCTCTGGAAAAGTGAGGACCTACTGGGGGCAGGGAAGGCAGACATGTGGGGTGCATCACTGTGGAGGATCCCATAGCCTAAGAGCCAGTGTGAGTTCTCCCAAAACCCCAATGAAGGAGGAAAGCCTGGGAAGAGAGAAGAATGTGAACACAGGGAGGGAGGCTGCCGGGCTGGAAACGAACTCTTGTGCAGCCTTCCTTAAGCATCCATGGGGGAGTGGTTCCAAGACCCCCTCCCCTAGATACCATAATCCGTGTATTCTCAAGTCCCTTATATAAAATGGCATAGTATTTGCATATAGTCTATATTCATCCTCCCATATATTTTAAACTATCTCTAGATTGCTTATAATACCTGATACAGTGCAAATACAGTGTACATGGTTGTTATACTGCATTGTTGAGGGAATAATGCCAAGAACAAAACTCCGTACATGTTCTGTACTGAGGCAACCATCATAGGCCTAACTACACAGTACACATCAAAAACAAGGTAACATTTTTTCCAATATTTTTAATTTGTGGTAGGTTGAATTCATGGATATCAAACTTTTGCATAGTTTACCTCAGGCTCCTACAGTCTCTGAATTATCTCAAAAGTCCTACTCTGATCTGCGACTTAAGGGAGGAGATCAGCACTTATGGCCCACAGCCCAAATCTGGCCCGCCAACATTTTTTGTGGAGCCTGCAAGGTAAGAACGGTTTTTATATTTTTAAAAGGTTGAAAAATATCAGAAGAATAATGTTTCATATTATGTGATAATTATATGGAATTCCAAATTTCAGTCTTCATAAATGAGATTTTATTGAGCACAGCCATGCTATTGCACATGGCTGTTTTCATGCTACAACAGGAGAACTGAGTAGTTGCCAAAGAGACTGTATGACTCATACATCCTAATGTATTTACTGTCTGGCCTTTCTGTCCACTGATATAGGGGTTAAAATGAAGAGAAATACCTTAATGGGAAGAGGATTTGTCTCTATCCTTCTAAGGCTGGGGTTTCGGAGGGGGGGGTCTCCCAGGTCAATCCCTCATGTCTAAGTCTGTGTGTATCCTTTCATGTCACCAATATCAACTTTTGTTCTGCATGCTCCTTCCATCTAACAAGAGGTGATGACATCAGTTTTTAGTACTGAAACAAAAGAGAAAAGAAGGCCATCCTAATGCTTACAACTACAGGATGATTAGACCCTCCACATCAGGAAACAGCCCAAACTGCGCTTGAGAAATTTGTAGCAGGCGAACGAATTGGGATATTTTGAATATATTCTGATGTTCTATATGAAACAGAAGGATAAACATGAGAAAGGCCAAGTGGTTTAACGAACTCTACATTATCTCTAGCTCTGACCTCCTCACCAATCCTCAAGTCAACAACAAACCTCCAGATTAGGCCTCCAGTCACATGTGATTTAGGTGCCATCAAGTAAGACAGTGAGCGTGGGACTGGGAAAAAGAAGAACCACTTTGATACTAACTCTCTATGTGTCCTTGAAAAATAATAACTGCAATTATAAGTGTGATTCTTTGTTGAATGACCGCTAGGCTCATTCTCTCGTAAGAATCCTGTAAAACAAGTATCATTAGTCTCATTTAACAGATAAGAAGACTCAGGCTGAGTCATTAAATCCACTGCCCAAGGTCACTTTTCTAATAAGTGATGGAATCCAGATTTATTGAATTCCAAGGACTGTGCTCTTATTATAATAAAAAACTTGTTTCCTCTCTGCTCTTTAGTTTCCATATTTATAAAACTAGAAGATTATATAAATTCACTTCAAGACTCTATGTCAGCAAAATAAATTCTGTTGACCCTGAAACCCTTAAAATTCTGTTTGGTTACTTAGTAAAGCATCAAGATATGCATTTTCTATGCGCTGAACAAATCCACACAGGTCTTGGGGAAACAGCAGTGACCCAGACAGATTTTATTGCTGCCTTTGTGGGACTTTCAGTCTAGTCCAAGCTGGGTTTCTCCCTGTATGTTGGATTAGGGTTTCAGATAATTCTTCTGGAATAGATGGAATAGAAAGAAGGTATTTATCTGAAAGTAAGTGAAAACATTCATGAAAGAAGAGATTTTTCCAAAATTCTGCTTCTCATGCTCACTAAAAGAGTGTGCTCAGTACTTTGTGTTTTCTGAGCTTCTAATTGGGTACTATGCCAGACAGGACTTATATCCTTCTGGGAACACTGAGAACTGGAGACAAGGAAAGGAGGGGCCAAAGAGGAAATGAAAAGAAAAGTAAAGGCACGGGGACCCAAGGAGGGAGTTAGCCATGAAAAGCCAAGCCTATGTGGGCACATTCAGGTGAAGACGATTTTATTTCTTTAAAGATGTATTATTCATTTATTTGTCCATTCAATAAACATTTAATTATGCATCCATTAAGTGTCAGATGCATGCCTAGGAACTGGATAGGCTGTTTTATAAAGCATGCTTCAGGCATTATTACATTTTACTGGGGGATGGTGTATATTTATTTTAACTTGTAACACATATTTGTTAGATTGTTGCTGTGTCTAATAAACTATAAACTCTGAATCTGAGGAGAGAATCTCTTGATTCCAACACTTTCAGCCTTCCCTACGTTTCCACTAAACAAACTTTAAATTAAAAAAAGGCAAGTTAAGTTACATTCTCTCTGAAGACAGTAAAATGGTTGAATGCTCTTGTGCTGAGCAAAAGACTGTACAGATGAAACTTTGGGGTAAAGCACCTTGGCCATGTAGATACAGAGGAGACTTTCAATTCTCCCCGTGTGTGTCCCTCCCTAAGAGACATGGAGCCTCTGTTAACTAGAAAGCCAGAGACCACACCTCTAATGTGAAGCTACTATTTCTGTGGTGGCCAGGCCTTTTCACTCTTTCACACTCTCCCAGCCATACCTGCACTCCTCAACCATTCACTTTTCCTGGGAATTACTCTCTCTTTCTGAGTATGTCCTTTCCGAAAATCAAATTCCCAGTAATGGTCGACATGGGAAGTAAATAAATGGGGATGTCTTGAATCTTGGAATATTAATACAAATTGGTGGAATATAGGAAGAACTATGGGAGCGATACACATTTGAGATTATAGTGTTTCGTTTTCTGAATCTTACAAGGAAAAACAATTATAAAATGTTTTAATATTACAGAAATAAATTCAACTTTCCACAGGCAGATAACTATAGGGTATGCACACATGAATCATACTCTAAACAGCACTATTGAATAGAACTTTCTGCAATAATGGAAATGTTCCAGGTCTGTACTCAGTGCTTATTAAACACTTGAAATGTTACTAGTAAGTACAAATGAGGAACCACATTTGTAAGTTTATTTAATTTACAGCTGCCTGTGGCTGGTGGCTACTGTACTGAACAGACTGAACAGTGCAGGT
The DNA here is from genome assembly GCF_057876585.1 of Rhinolophus sinicus. NCBI lineage: Eukaryota > Metazoa > Chordata > Mammalia > Chiroptera > Rhinolophidae > Rhinolophus > Rhinolophus sinicus. Next base: position 133,761,181 of record NC_142516.1, read on the forward strand.
CTAGAGGGTGCGTACACATTATACAAACACACGCCAGGCACCAAAAATTTGGCTAAAGGTTCTAAACTTCAATATAGCCTTCTGCTTGAGATATAACATGCAAACTTAAATAGATAAAAGCTGGAGAGGTAAGAATTTTTATTCTTTTTGAGGGCAAACAGCAATCTCTAAAAGCTCTTGCCCCACTTAAGAATGAGTAACAATAAAGAGAAAATAAACATTGGGCCCAAGACTATATTTTGAGATATAAAAGAGAAAACACATATATTTTTCATTATCTAGCTCAGGAAACAAAATTATATTTTGAAATATATTACTTCGTGTTACTTATATTCTCTGTAATACTCAAGAAGAAGAACACTGTAAAAGGAAAGTTGAAAGATGACGTAGCTGTTGAGACAACAAACTGAGATGAAAAAATAGGTAGCTGAAATTCAGAAAGAAATATAGAAAAGTTGTTAGGTGAAATAAAGATTATAGACAATTGAAATGCAATCATAGAACTGCAATCTATATTAGAAGTCCCAAAAGACAGTACTGCTAAAAAAAAAAAAAAAAAAAAAAAAAAAAGTCGAAAGAGCAAGATCTGGAGGATGAATTTCCAAAGCTCCATTTGACTGCAGATAAAAAAAAGGAAAAAAATGAAGAGATGCAAACAATTAAGCTTACAATGAATCAATGGAATAGAAGCAACAAACAAATACATAATCAGAGACAAACATTCATGAATATAAAGACAGACCCACTACACAGATTGAAAGGGGTCACTGACAGCTAGTAAAGAGTGAAAAGAAAACAAGAGCCAGATTCTTATACTATCTTAATAAAAGACATAAACTTGCATTTCAAGAGTTGTTCAAAACCTCCAAGAGTTTTCAGACAAATCTACCTCTCTTCCCCGAAACCCGAAAGAAAAGTGGGTGACATATGAAAGAATTGCAAAGATTAATATTTTTGTAAAGTACCTTAATGTCACACTTGGTTGTCAACTGTGTACATGCACCTTCCAGCCACAGACCTTTCTACTTATCTGTTCCTGGATGTATAGAACAGAATTATTCTTAAAGTAATAAGTGCTTTAAAATTAATAATTTAATAAGGTAATTAAAATATTAATATGTTTGAAAGGAAGTAACTGTTTTTCTTTCTCAGTATTTCTTCAGTAACATTTTTCCATGTTAAAATATGAATGATATTGCCGCTCCAGTATTTTTTTCCACAGATTATTCAAGGTAATTACTTTTTGAGCCCTTCATAAAAACTACATTTTTTAACAATAGTCAGAAATTGGTTAAAATAGGCTATAATTTTTCATAGTTATCTTTTATGATTGTTAAAACGGTTAAACTTTTACATCTCATGGTAAAACTAGATCAAAAGATTCTTAAGGTCAAATTCTTTGTTTTAGTCTGGTTTAGAGTCTACACTGTGCTTTGTAGGAACTGATCTCGTGGGAATTAATAGTAATTTTTATATGCCTTAATAACTTGCACTTTCAAAGTAATGAATTGCATTATTTAAACAAAAATACGTTGAATTTTGTTTATTTTCCAGTACCCCTTTTCGGGAAACCCTGAATTTATGAGTTCTGGTACAGCATCTCTTTGACAGTAGTGACAATCTCTAAGCACTGTCTTAAGCTGTCTCCATGATTTGCCCAGTTTCCTTCATCCCATAGACCCCACCTCCTGAATCTCAGACCACAGGGGTAAGCGGAGCCAGGCCCGGCCAATCCTCCCTGAGACTGTTTATAAAAATTTAAATGGCCAAGGAAGAAGTTCTGCTGGGGCTGTCAACAGTCAGCTTCTCCTCTGGTCTCCACGAAGAGACCCTGTCTGTGGTATGAAACAAGTAAGGAGGGATACTGATGAAGAAAGCTGGGAAAGTGCTGAGCGCAGCGCCTCTGGGCCCAGACCCTGCGGCGTTTCCTGGGCTTCTAGTTGCTAGTACCTCAGAATTTCTTCTTCTCGGCCCAAGAAGTTCTCTTTTTGGTTATGTTGATTTGAATTGGCTTTCTGCCACCTGCCTAATACAAAGAAACCTGACCAATAATTACATAAATAAGTGAAATTGAAAAAAAAACTATACATAAATTTAGATTTTTAAGTTTTTGTTAGTTGGTTAGAAAGAGGCGCCTATTATTACAGTTATTTAATTTACTATCTACTCTCCCAGGTGCCTAGCACTACATTTTCATGTTATTTTATAATTGTCTATTGATACAGGTATCTCTCTTGATAATCCATTTTTATGTAGCCAATTATTCCAATAGTAAGTGGTTTAAAATGATCATTTTATTTTATCTCACAATGTAATGGTCAGAAATTCTGACAGGGCTTGCTGCGCAAACCCTTTCCTCCATGTGGTATCCACAGGATCACTTGGTCGTATTCTGCTGGCAGCTGGATGGGTCTGTTAAGTGAAGACAGTTTCACTCACATGTCTGAACTTGATGGGGCTGACTGGAAGCCTGCACTCAGCTGGGTGCCTCTGCGACCCCATGGGGCTTCACAGTCTCTCCATGCAGAGCACTCAGGTTTCCCAGTAGAGTAGTGAGACTTCTTACCTGGTGGCCCAGGGTTCTGCCAGAGAAAGGAACTAGGAACTGCCCGTCTGTAAGACCTGGACCCCAAACTGGTACTGTATCGTGTCTGTCATATTCTAGCGGTCAAAACCAACCTAGATTCAAGAAGAGGAACGGTATAAAAGAATTTGTATCTTCTTTTATCCTCTGTACCTAATTGAGCACCTCAAGAGCAAGAAATGTGCCTTATTGATCCCTATGCACCCCTCCATTACACATCAGACCAGAAACATTAGTATAAACGCTAGAGAAGAACGTTTCTTGAAAACATCTGTGAATGGCTATACTAGACCTGGAGTGCCCACCTTTCAATTCTTGTTAGGTGAAAAAACATACAAAAATATGTGGTTAAACTATTGTCAATAAAAAATCAGACTAGAATTATCTTTCCTCTCCATTAGATCTCAGAATATAACTGAACAATGTTCACAGCAGGGTTTTCTTAGAGCGGGCTAAGAGGATGGAACAACTTTGATGTAAACCATGCTTATTTCTTAAATTCATATTGGGGGGATTAAATACTGCTTAATTTTTTTACATCAATAATTAAGAAAATATAATTTTATGTATATTCTTAGAAAAACTTAAAGGTCACCATTATAAAACCTAAATGCAATTTAAATTACAAATAGCTAGAGGAAAAGAAAGCAAACACAGTACATATAACTCAGAGAAAGAAAACAAGGAAGGAAAATAAAAAGAAGCATGAAGGAAGCCCTTCACATTTGCCTCTATTTGGTCAGCTCAGGCAATAGGGAGAAGTCATCGGATAACTCCCTATAAATGTGGGGAAGTGTACAGAAACCATGCTTGTGCAAGCCCATGGTAGACTGTTGGTTTAAGACTGAGGTGAACCGAGGAGGTCACTTACCTCACTTTTAGGGTCATCAACACATTTACAGTGTGTACAAATCTGCTGTATCTTAGGCAGAGATGCCCAATATAATGTGTACATAGGCAAGGGGGAGAATTCTCCCTGATGTCATAACTCTGAAGGGTGGTTTTTCTCTCCTTTTTGTTGGAAATATACCTGGGCTTCAGGTTAAACACTCTTCTAATTGGTTAAGGATTATAAACGTCTTGGAGCCTTGTATATTCTTCTGGGTTTTCCCATGGGTCTTGTTTCCCAAGTTCTTGAATCTCAGTGGCACATAAATCATCCTCAGGGCCTGACTTGGCAACCTCTCATTTCTTTGCCTCATTTTACTCAGGTGCAGAGTGATACACTCTAAGAACTCTACAGCTGGATGGGAGGAGGGACGTCACAAGGACCGGGTTGGTCTTAGAGAAGGATGCTGCAGCCTGAAGGTGAGGACATGTCTGCCAACAAGTCTCTCTATCTCCCTGATTCATTTTGAAGAGACTGACCAAATTCAGTGGGCACGTGTTAGTAATGGTTTTGTTAATTACTTCTCACCATCTGCCATCTGTATTCCGTGTCTGATAGCCTTCATGTTTCCAAGACAACAATGACTCCCCAACAACAAATAAATGGAAATAACCAATTTTCTATCTTCAGCCTTTCATAGAAGTCACATTAGGTACTTTTAGAAGAAGATTAATGAGGTCTATCTAATTTTCTTTTGCCAAAGTTACTACATTTAACAGACTTTCCTCATTGAAAGAGCACATGGATGATCTGTAGCTTTCTGCAAATGTGTGAAGAACTAACTCATTGTTCCAGATATTCCAAAGACTGATTAAAGCCTTAAGATACTTAAGGTATTGCTGACTCATTGATAGTTTGACCTAGCTTGCAATATTTCACAAACTACTAGAGAAAATTAGCATGACAGGTTATTATTTTTGTGTGTGAACAGAACACATTGGTCTTCAAATCAAATAGAAAGCATTTCATTTATGTGTTTGAGAGCTTCACATTACTTTAGTACAATTCTGTTGGCCCCTCAGTACAATGAACAGTTACAATTTTCTATGTATACAAATTCAAATACCAATTATGTGATTAATAAATGCACTTCTAATTAGAACTTTGAGTTTGTGACAGTCAAACTCAGGTTAACTTCTCCTGAACCTGTGAGAATGTTTCTGTACTGTATTTTTAGCCTCTGAAATACATTGAAATAAGACTTATAATAGCACAGAATGTTACCAACAAAATAGGCCCATCTTTTGTGTGTTAAGAGTGGACCAAAAAGCCTAAGTTAGCACCTGCAGGGAGCCGCTACCCACCTGTCCCTCTTGGCTGCACTAATTCCCCAGGGCAGTCCCTTGCTAGGACATTGTTTATCACCAGCTTTGTGCCCACTGAGGCAGACCTTGCAATACCTGCATCATCTGATTGTTTTGGCTTCTGAGCACCTTGGCTAAGTTTACCACCCTGCCTATATAGACCAGAGCAGACATCGGCCATTCACCCTCTCACTGGCAGTTGTGGGCAGAGGTCCTTCATGTCCCAGGGGCAAAACTCCTCAGAGTATAGAGAAATCTGAAATAAAATTGGAGTGGCATGCAACTATCTGATAGACTTCTGTGGATGTTTTGGGAAGCTGGTTTCCCTCTTGGAGCCCCTGCTCTGGGGGTGGTTTGCTTCATCTCCTTGGCACTGCCTCTTGTGAGCTTCTATGTTCTAGTCTGTTTTCCACCTTTCTGCTCAGCACTGTCTTCTGCTCTGTGTCCAATCTTGGCACTCAGCCTTGCTCGGTTTCTGCTCAGTCTGGGGCTGGCAGGTCATAGTCACCTAGTCCCTGCTGTCTGCTCCAGATTCACCCAAACTGGGTTCCCTTTTTGGTGCCCTCCCTCAGATACCAGCTGAGGAGCCAGGCCAACCCCAGACAGCTCATTTGTTATCTGGACCAGCTCTTGATGTATTCTTTTTACCTGGATGCCGGATCTCAGTCCCTCTCTTTCCAGCCTCTCCCTGGCAACTTTTGACTTGCCATGTGGTCTTCTGCACATATCCATATTCAGGCAGTGCCCCACCACTGAATAGAAATACTTTTCCAAATGACACCTGATGTTTGCAAGATTGTCTGGAAATTGTGCAATGGCCCTTCTAGCAATTCTTGCTGTGGCAAGCCCTTGTCATCAGCCCAGTCTCCTAGGTGGTCTCTGCCCAGATTCAGCTGCTGCCTTGCTACTATTGAGACATGATCCTGAGGTCCTTGGGTGCCTCACTTGGGAGGGTACCTGAGATGTGAAAACTCTCATCATGCCAAGGCAAGGCCAGTTGTAGGTTTCCACTGCAGAACAGCAATGGTCAGTGCCCAGAAGATTCCCTCCGCATCTCCTTTTCTAAAAGGTCTTGTACGGATAAAGTGGGTACTCTTGGGACAGAAAGTAGGCTCAGGCAGAGTGAGCCAACCCTCTCAGTTTGTCCTGCAGAGAAGGTGGAGCTGCATTTGATGCTGTTTTGATACAGCCAAAGAATAGTGAAGCAACAAGGGCTGGAATGAGCTCACCAGAACAGGGACCTTATGGATCATCTCATACCAATCCTCCACGGTGTGGGCAAGAACAGCCAGGCTTCCGGAAGGCCTTTCTCAGAGGCTCAGAGTTGATGGCAGAACCGGAACTAGAACTCTAGTGCCTGACCCTTCTATAGACCTTGAGAGCAGGGGACGCCTTGGAGGATGACCCAGAGGCACTGTGCAATCTGTTGGCCTGTCCCCAGTGTAGGTGACAATGAGAAAGTTCATTTGTCCATGTGTCCTCTTTAGATTAGTATGAAATTGTTAAAGAAATTTCTGAAAACTCACACTTTCCTCTTTTCTGAAGCTCTGATTTTGCCTGAATTCTGTTTTCTCGCCCCCTTTCTTTTCGTCCTCTGCCCCTCAAGCATAAAACCTGTGCGTAGCTACAGCAGTTTTGCAAAAGCTAGTCCTCCCCTCTTCCCTCCTGCCCAGGAAGTAGAAACTAATATAGTGCTTTAATATTACTAGGCAACATTATTATCATCTGATATGCCAATGTGATAACGGGCAGTTTGCCAACCTTATTATTTTAGAAGAAAATTGGCTTAAGTAATCACCTAAAACATCCTCTTCAAGGGACTTTTTCCCCCCACATAGGAGACAGCACCTATTATTTCCAACTGAGAGGAACAGAAAAAATATTTCCCCTACTAAGTGATACAAGGGATTTGATTCAAGCCTTTGCAGGCCTTCCATTTAAATAGAGCTCCTTTTTAAGAAATAAAAATTCAATGCACGCTCACCAGATTTCAGTGTTGTCAAATATTCAATTTAAACTCTCCCTGTTATTTATATTCTCCAGCCTAACAACCATTATTACACAAGGGAATTTTTTTTTTTTCCCTGCAGAGAGCATTCATGTGATGTGGTGCTGGTGTTATTACCAGAGCAATTCTTGTCTCCTGTATGCTGTGTTCCAAAGCCTTATCTCCATCGTTTCCTTTGTCCCACCCAGCGCCAACAGCAAACAGTGATTTTGTGTCTCTCAATAGTCAGTTTGATTCCAGTAGGATCGATTGGAAGAAGCCAGAGCCTGAAAGCCTTCTGTGGCTTCTGATGTGACAAGTGACCATTCCTGCCTCTCGTGTTTCTCATATGGACATTTCCGAGCATGCCTAAAACCAGGCGAAAGAATGCTGCTCCATTTCTTCTCAAAGAGCTCTGTGGTGTGCGCTGGTTCTTTCTGATTCCAGCCAGGGAGTAGAATGGAACATTCTGTTGGGGCTGTGGCAGGCATTAACAGGATGACTCTTGGAAATGATGGACGGCAGCTGCACATCTGCATTTTTGAGGGCACCTAGGCAGCAAAATATTCTGACCATCACTGCGGCTGGAATGAGACTTTTGCTTCTGCTGCCCTTGAGCTGCATGTTGATTTGATCTTGGATTCAATGCTCTTCCTTCAGTTGTTTTAATCATTAAAATTGCTTGACATATTTGGTTATAAAATTAAAGTGACTTTCTCACTGTAAGCTGAGACCTGGGACATACCGGGCAATCGCACATTCACAAAAATGAAGAATAAGGAGTCAGAGCCATATGATATGATAGGTAAATGAAGATGACACCAGGGCATCACCCTTTGCTAAGGGCACTGAGTAAAAGGCCAGGAAACCCTCTGGACATTGTTGGGAGTTTCTGGTAGTGCAATATTTTGGACAAAGTAATTGCAAACTCCATTTAATGATGCAGGTGGCATCAGTGTTACCTTTATATGATCTAGTCATATTAATTTTTTTGACTTGCTTTAATTCACATTCCTGAAAACTGAAATAATCTTAAAGTAGGAGGTATTACTTCATTATAGTGTACAAGAGTAAAACTGCATCATCACTTTCTTTAATATTACATTGAGTTCCTATTTCATATAGTAACTAGAACCATCTGGTCCATACCCACCCCTCTGTTTTACCCAAGGAAGCTGGGCACAGAGAGTAGAAAGTAGCTTGCTTCATAAAAACTAAATTTCTCTCCTGGCAGAGCATGGCTAAAACTCCATCCTCCTAAATTTCAAATTCCCTTTTTGCTACTGAACCTTGATGACACCTAACTATAGAGTTTCAAATTAAATTTATCTCTGTAAATGATTTCTTTAACTGCGTCAGATAATTGAACCAGTGAAACTATATATTTTTTTTAAAAAGTGTGCAGACCATATAAACACATGTTTCCTTTTATCTTCACTTGTCAGGACTGTCAAGATCCCGTCCTGATGATGACAGGACCAGCAGGAAGAGGGTGGTAAGCTAAGAATGGCTGATGATGCAGAGAGCTTACCAGGAGTACAGGGCCTGTCTCTTCAGAGGAGGAGTCAGTAGTATGGGTCATCAAGATTGAAGGTGCTGGGGAAATAAACAGGACTTCTACTTAGGGACTGGGCTACAGGAATGGGGACCAAGGAGCCAGGTTCTTGGCAGAGTATTCAGCAATGAGACACACGCTGAGGGCTGTATGGAGAGACTGCAGCCTGACATTGTTTGCATATCAGTCTGAATAGCTCAGGTCCATGAGGCTCACTCATTGCTAGGCAGGGCTCTTGTTGGCTTGGGGACTGGGTCAGGTGGGACGCCTAAGCCTCTTGTGTCCCTAACAGGCCTGGGCAGAATAAGCCATCTCCAACCTCACAGGAATTCACTCACCCACCTCGTGCTGAGGCTTCTGGCTGTGCACCTACACATTGCCTGCTTACTAGCACCCATGAGGTTGAGAACGTGAATCAGAGGACAGACTTCTGAGCAAGCACATAGGGAATTCTAATCAGCTAACAAGGAACAAAGCTTCATGGTGCCAAGGGACAGACATATATGGAGTTGGGTGTTTTTTGGTTTTCATGTCCACTTGTAGTTAGCTAACTTTCTGGAGTGGGGGACTCATTTGTAATACACTGATTTATGTAGTGGGTTCAGCTCCAACTCACAATGTTTATGACTCAGCAATGTCTGTCTGACATTTATTACCACTCAAACAGACTGGCAGCCATAAATCCAGCTTCATTTTTACGGTTAAATGGCTCCTATCATGAAACAAAGGAACAAAGGGGAATAATCCATAGCTGTGCTATTCATCCTACATCTTTTTAAAATATAGAAAACAGTGCAGGAATGAATAGGTCATATTGTAATAGATTCTTATTTACATGCATTCATACATGGACACTATGTAGAGATACTGTATAAAAACACATGCTAAACTCTGCTCTGCCGGTGGAAATATGTTGAGAAGCCTCATATCACATTCCTCCATGTTAGAGCAAAACCGATCCTGAGCTCTCCTTGTGAGTTGTAACTGTGGGTCATTGTACGGACTAAAAGCCCAACAGCCTGAGTGACTGGGGCAGAGATGCCTTGGGAGAGGCAGAGCTGGCAGAGATGTTTGAGCCTGGGGGAGTGCAGCAAAAGTGTGACGGAGACAGGTAAACGTGCTGCTCGGAAATTCACGCTGACAGCTGTTGGAACGCTGGGGACTCTGATTTTCTGGGAAGCTGTTCCCTATTGGAGTTATACCAGCAGCCACTCTCTCCCAGATAAGGGTCTAGCTAATGACTTAGTTTTAAAAATGAGAATGATCAATTTAGAGAGATGGGCAAGATAATCTTAAAGGTCCCTTCCAGTTCTCACACTGAACAATTATTAGCTAGTTGGATGGTAAGAAAGAGGGGAGAAGAAGAAATGCATAGTGAATTTATTTAATTTTTACAACTCTTTAAGAAATGAATCATTAACCCCACTTTAAACACTGAGAAACTGAAGTTCAAAAAACTTACATAACTTGCCAAGATCAAGAGCAAATAAATAGCAGAACCATATTCTAAATCCAGGGTTTTTTTTTGTTTTGTTTTGTTTTTTCTCCCGAATCCTTTCCCCTAAAATATACCTTTTGTCTGGAACTTTGTATTCAATAAATAATCACTAAATTATGCATATATGATAAACATAACACATACCGCCTCTTTAGTGCTTGTTATAAAATAAACTGGATTACCAGAATTTGCAATAAGATAGATAGGTACTGGTTTTGGTTTTTCCCTCTGAGGGGTACCCACCTCTATTCGCTGAAGAACTTTGGCTAAAGAAGATAATTGCAAAGGAAAATGATTTGTTCTCTTCAAATCCCAGCAATAAGTCAGATAATGTCAGGCATTTTCTAAAAGTATGAACTATACTCTGTCTTGCACTCAATATCTATAGAGATAAGGCCCTGTAGTAACCACAAGATGTTTTATGATACAAAAACAGATAAGGATCAAGTCCAAGTCCACCCAGAGAGAAGCTCACCATTCATCTGAGAAGATGGGCAATTTCTGAACCAGTGAGTGACTGGAATAAAACTCAAGTATTTAGTTCACTTATACCTTAACACTATCAAAGAAGTAAATGGCTGATGCACTCACTCAGGTGGAACACCCACTTTATTACCTACCCCCATGAGTAGCTTGCAAAGGGTACTTGATTACCTTTCATCACAATTAAACTCTCTACAACTAAAGGACACTGGGAGATGGCAGTTCATTTAAAGATATGGGAGATGGGCTTGTAATTGGCCTTAAATTAAGTGGTAAAGAAGAGGATAATGAAGACAAAGGCTTTAAAATATATATCTAGTCAAGAGTAGAAACGTGTTGGCTTTTAAAAAACTATGTCTCTAAAATGGCAAATGCTCTCCATATATTGACTATATTTTCCAGTTACTAATTACTTTTTTAATAACAGCATGCTCTATTAAAGCAAAAGAGTGTTGGAGAAAAGGACAAGCCACTCCAAAGTTCTGAATATGTGGTCCTCATGGCCAATTAACATGAAAGCCACAAAGTAGATCTAATAAGTGACAAGAATTAATTCAGAAGAAGAAAGGAGGGAAAACTTCAACCATTTGTAAATGCTCCTAAAGCCAACTGTGGACACGTAGAGGTCAGGGGTTGGCTTTTCCCTACACAGTGTGCTCTCCTTGATGCTCTGACAGTTCTGTCTAGAATAACAGTTGCTGTAGATTGCCTTCTTTGCATGACGGCCACCCTTCATTCCATTCTTCTCAGGCTCAATCAAAGAGACTATATTCTTTGACAAAATAGGAAAACATCCCTACTACCTTCTTACATATCTGCAGTGTTAATAATTTCCTTGGAACTAATATTAAGGAGGCTAATCACATCCTTCCATGCTGAGTTCCTTGGAGACCATTTATAGCTAAAGTAATGGACCGATGGGACATGGGGTTGACCCAGCATGGCAACTCTTTGGACTTTCAGTAATAAAATCATTAGCACTAATGTTGTTATGCAAACCCCATGCAGCTATGAAGGCAATTTCAAGAAATATGAGAACATACAATAAGAAATTGACTTCAAAATAGAACATTTGGTCACTGAGTTGGCCACCACAAGGAAGCCTATCTCGCTCATCATTGATGGCCTTAAGAGTCAGAAATGGTAATCATTTGAAGAACGACAATTCAAGTAGAAAATGCGCTGGGAGTTCTCAAAATAGTAAGGATGTAAAGGGGGGATTTATTCTTGTGTATAGTTATTTCACTTTTTTCTTTAATTAAAAATGAATACATTTACCAGCCAAATATACCCCATTGTACATTACTTCAACTTTCTGAAGTTGAATCAGCCCTTATTCATCCTAGTGACCATCTGTGGCATGAGGGAACGTAAGCCTGGACTTGAAACAACCACAATTGATCTGAAAGTTTGGCACATGACAATACTCGTAGTTTGACTGTTCTTCAGAAACAGTGTAACCTGTTAATGATAATAGTTGGACCTGAGGGGACAGGTAAAAACAGATTTTTTTCCCCTTCACTCATATAATCTGAAGATTATACAATGTGGTTTTTAAAGGTCAGAATAAATTGCTAATTAAGTTGAGGCATCTGAAATTAGCAAATAAAACTGCTACTTAGAATAGTGGCTAAGGAGTAATTAATCATATGGGAAAAAATGGCAGCAAAGTAGAGCCAGCAGTAAAATTATTTTTTTTAACTAGTTGCTGTAGAGCCTTCACATGACAGTACTAAGAAACTGTTAGATATTAATGTTTTTTCCTTTCTCTTTAAGTTACACCTAAAAAAAAACCACCAAACAATGTTCAACATTTTTCTAGGAAGACACAAATCAAGGCAGATGTTCACCTGTACAACCCTTCTTACAGGTATTCAGAAATATATGGACTAGCTATGACTTCTCCCTCTATCTTTTACTCAACATGTGAAGGAGTTAAGGGTTACATTATCATAGGCATAAGCTTAAACCCACTCTAATTAATTCTTAAATATAAATCACTGACAATTTTTGGCATTTTAACTATTGTATTACAAAATTACTTAAGACACTCTTTAAAACCAGTGTTGGCACCCCACCACCACCACCACCTTTGAGAATGCCTGCTTCAAAATCTGCTTGAGAAAACATTTTGGTTTTGCTTCTAGGTGCTTTTTGTTTCCTTAGGCACTACATTTGTCAGACTTGAGTTTGATGCTCTCAGTCCATGCTGAGATGCTCAGGCTTTCATTTCACATCAAGATATTTGTGTATTAAATTTAAAGCCAAATGTATCAACATAAATGTTACAATGAAATATCCAGATAGTTAATTTGACAGGCATATCTTAAACTATAAAACAAAGACAGCATTTATATAGAGGTTTATATTTTTAAGCAGCTGACATTTATTAATTAGTCAATCCACACAAACCTATGAGGTAGTTTAGCATGAATTAATTAATTAAGAAGCAGAAAAAGAAAAGATCTGTCTTCACACTAATGTGTTGATCAGATCCTTCTCATTCTGGTCACAAAAGAACAACAATCAATTCTTTGTACAAGCTGGTTAAATGAGCAACGAATATTTAGCTTGGATGGAATGTAGAGACAGTAGTTATTTTATTACCTGACAGTTTAGAAAGGTTATTTTTTTATTGGAGTTCTAATATGCTGTGCTCTCAGTGACCTGTCAGAAACACCTCACTTAAAGATCAACTATGGAAGAGGTGCCCCCTTGACTCCCACTAACCCCCTGCCAGGGCTCAAATTTCCCTATGAGATTATTAACATTTTTCATCTATCTCACATTTTTTGTCTCTTGTTTCATCTCTTGTCTAATAAACTCACTTCAGTAGAAAGGTATAAGGACTCTTGCAGCTCCAATTTATGTTTATATGTCATCTAAGAGGCAGATGAGAAACAAATCCTGTTGGTCTTTGTAGTCAAGTAATTGCAGATGAGAGTTTTATTACCACTTTTATCAGCAAGAGGGATCACTGTAGTCCTCTCCACTTAACAGATTGCTTTATGATCATATTTATTAGTGCACTTGGTTGTGAAGACTCTATATAATCAAAGCTCATTAATTTGGGTTTCACTACCATGGCATTTGTGGCCATGCACACAAGTGCTAGGCTGAAGCTTACCTCTGTACTTAAAGAAAAACTCTTGGCAAAATAAGAGAATTGAAAGACTAGGAGTATTTTATCTCTATAAGAAGTCATAGACTATTTCAACCCCTTAGCAAGTATCCTTTTAAATACAAAAATTTTACTCTAATCTAAGGACACTGTTAGGCTTGTTTGTTATGTTAATTTTGAATCATTTCTCCCTCACTGGAGCAAAACTTCGAAAGGGCAGTAGTTGGTTAGTTTATTTGACGTTACTACAAGTACTCTGGAACTGTGAAAGTACTTTCAAGATTGATAATTTGGATAGTCTCACTCTTTCAAATAAATAGGGTTCTCCTTTAGTTCCCCTGAATTGAGATTTTACAGGCAAACCTGGACTTGCCCTCATCTCTCCCGGAATCTCTGCTGTAGCCCCGTGGCCCTACAGGAACAGCGCAACGAAGCTCAGATCTGCATGGGTCGCTTCTTCTCCTCCAGAATTAATTTTGCTATTTGAAAATATTTACCTTATATTTCACTCCCATTCATTCATAATGAAACTGGGATGTAAGATGTGACCTAATTAAACAAATACAGCCATACCAAAAAAAAAAAAAAAAAAAGACGAACAAGAAGAACAAAAATGACAACAGCTAGCTTCCCAAACAGGGATGTTTTCATTTATATGACGTCCCCAAATAGAAATAACATTCATAGGCTCTTCTTGTTTAAAGCTGAGTATGTCACTACCATGGTAGACTATACTGCATGGGCAAAAATAAGTAAAGAAATTTAAAAACAAACAAAACTTCTGGCAGGGTATTCACTTTCACTTGACAGATTGCCAAAGAGCAACGGTACTTAGATGAGGAATTCTGAAATAATAGGATTATTATATCTGGAAGCTTATCTATAAAAGATTGGCATAGCCTCTCTGTAAAGCAAAAGAGATCTATGTTCATAGGCTCATCTATAGGATATTAAGTTATTAAAACAAAACAAAACAAAACAAAAAACCTGAGGGCATGAGCTCATTCACTAAACACAGAAACAAAGAGAAACAAAGATTTTTTTGTTGTTGTTGTAACTTGGACAGTGCTTATTTTACAGCAGAATTGACAAACAAAACCTTATTTTACACATTTGAACTAAAGTCATCATTGGAGGTTTGTAGTTCTGTTATGTGCTTTCCCAACACAGCAAAACAGATTGCTTTCCATCAAACCCTCCTTCCTTCCCACACGACAGCACGTGGCTGGTGTGGCAGCTTCTCTCTGCAGGCACGGAAACTGGTCACGCTGGCCCCTCCTGAGTGGGCTCTCTTCAAGGGAATGGTGCCAAGTTTCAAACACCTTAATAACAACACTGTGCATTTCTAAGTCATTTCATTTATTGCTCACTGAGCTGTAACCATCTCAGCTCTTTGTGGAAAAACAATAGATCAGAAAAGCCTGGGACCAGGAACTCAATTGCCTGTGGTCACAATGTACAAAAGGCAACCCCAGCCGGAGTACTGAGAAGCATCATGAATAGAAGCTAAATGCCTGGCTTTGCAGCCAGACTGCAGGACACCAAATCCAGTCACGAGAGAGAAGAATTACACCTAGAGAAACAGCTTTATGATTTACGCTGAGACGTTCTGCATCAGAGAGTAACAGGGTTCCAGTCTGCCATGCTGCCCACTGGTGTTCTTTCCAAAGTGATCGAATCTTGGTTCAGCAAGAAGACTTCAGTGAGACACAGAGGAATAGGGGACCTCCCCATACCCAAGGCTGTCATTCTTCAGAATTTACTCCACTGGTTTCCAAATCATCAGTACACCACACTAAAGCCCACAAGTCAGGCCAACTTCGTAAGAAGTATTCATTTATTTTTCTCTTATTCTGGGGTTTATAATTCTTCTTTTGGATGCCTTTGGGAAAACATTTCATCAAGGTCAACTGCTGTGAAGATGTTTTTGCCTAAGAGGATCATCATGCAGGCAAACTAATTCTTTTCCTAAGCTATTATTTTGGCAGCTTGCAAAGAGGACACAGCTTAACTTTGAGAAACTGTTCTTTGAATGATCAGGAAAAAAAGAAAAAAAAAGACGAGGATCCTTCTTCCATTTGCCCTCTTCATTCTCGTTGTTCAGATGGCAAACCTGGCTCACATTTTTTAAGGTGAAATGAGAAGGACCCGTACTTGTGTCCATTATGTGTCTTCTACTAATAGTGATTCTGGTTCTGTGCGTGTTGCCACAGTTAGGTTCAACACGATGAAAAATATGTTTATTTCTTGGTAGAGGGTGGTTTACAGCTCAGTCATCAAGGACTTAATAGAATAATTTTATCGGTTGAGGAAATGTAGAATGAACTGGAGATTTAGATTTTTCTACTGTCTTTAAGTTTGAATGATGTTCCCACTGTTCGCTATAGGGTTATAATTTAGAACATGTGCTAAATAAATTATCAGGAAAGAATTTAAAAATCCAAACATCATAACTTACCACAAAATGAAAAAAAAAAAAAAATAAGAAAGGAAGAAAGAAAGCTCATTTATTCTCCAAAACTAAAATTAGTCATATGTTAATCTGTGAATCCTCATAAGAAATGTTCATTGTTCAAGAAAGAATCCTCCTCTGGTGGTTGATAAGCAATTCTCCAGGGCAGAGAAATCCTGACATTTTTTCTCATCTCTTGATTGATGTTTTCACTACTTATTCTTCAGGCTATAAGACAGAAGGGAACACAGTCTTACCTTCTTTCATAATTACATATTCCAATCTCTCTCTTTCTCTCTCTCTCTCTCTCTCTCTCTCTCTCTCTCTCTCTCTCTCTCTCTTTTTCTCTCTCAATCTCTCTCCACCCACATCATTTTATCCATCAAATTAAAATAAAGCTGAATTTATATGATAAATCTTTTAACTTCTAAATCATCTGTGTATATAATAACTCATTTACTAACGTCATCTCTATGTATATAGAAGAAAATGTATATCTTTACATTGTCAATCTAAACACTAAATTCATTCTGAAAGTTTTAAAAATGAAAATAAATTGATTTTTAGTTACGGCATACTGCATAGATCCACCTCTAAGTTTCAGTATAACTACTTGTAGAAACCTCCTGTTGGGAGGGGAGAACAATATTACAGCATTTTGATTTCAAATTATTACACACCTCATTCTCAATTTATTCAGAATTTTCAGTTAGATAAATAGGAAAACTTGTTTCTGGTTTTACTTTCAAAAGATACTGATTTAAATCAAATAGATAATTGATTTTAAAAATGTTTCCAGTTTGTTTTTCTTTATGGGTTGCAGATATTACCATTTATTGCATGCCTACTATGTGTCAAGAACTTCACATTTATTTTACCTGATAATTTAATCCCTCAAACCACCTTTAATGTGAATATTATTTCTCTCCATTTTAAAGATGAGACTGAGGCTTAAACTGGCTACATTAATGGCACAAAGTCATAAGGTTTTCAAGGGGTGAGAGTTGAACCCTGGGAAAGATCAGAAACAAAAGGAAAAAAAGCTGGTGGACATTATGTGCATGGAATTTATCTCATGCTATTGAAGACGTCCTCTGGCTGCACTGAGGCTGCCCAAATAGTATTTTCTAATAGTTGACTATTAATCCTAAAGATACATTTTAGAGGGGAGTGCTGGACCAGGTAAAAATCCTTACATAGATTTTCTTATCCCTTATCACTAAGATTTAAATATCTTAGTGGAAACTGACAAATGAAAATTCACTAGCTACAAAGGAAAATGCATCACTCTCCTAGAAGCACACAATATATCTTGAAATTTTATTTAAAAAACAAAAAAGCTGAATAGAATAACAAAAGAAAATGGAGACTACATGCATTTTTTGTTTTTTGTAAAAACAGCTTTGAAATTTTGCTTTGGAATGACCCTGATAACCCCAACAACTTTTAAATAGTTATAAAAAGAAAAATGCTGTTTTAGAATATTTACTTTCTGTTACCATCCGTTCATGACCTAAGGAAATTCTGTAGTTGTTGCCACCTTCATGAATTCATGTGACATAAAGGTCGGAAGTTCTTACTAAGCAAACAAGTATGATCTCATTTTTATAAACTGCAAAGATGAACATTTTTCAAATTAAAATGAGTTTGAAGTGCTGCATCCGCATGTCGTTGTTGAAGACCAAACATGTCCACAAGTGAGCAATCTTAAGTCGTGATTACATCATTAGAGGAAACCAGAAGAGAGTTCTTTTTTTTTAACTTATAATAAAAGTGGTATATTAAGAACTTAATTCCATAATGCAAAAGAATATCACATTCTTCCTTTTAGTCCAAATAATTATTCAGATCTTTCTTGAACTCCCAGAAGTAATGACAAATTAAAATGCCTTTCAATTCCATATAGCTTTTATAATTATTTATCTGTTACTGTTATTATTGCTGGAAGGGCTCCTTCATATTATAGTCTGCATCCTATTTGATACAAAACAACACGGAAAATTTTGCTATGAATAAATATGCAGCCATCCAATCCAAGAAGAAAATTCTTTTTCATCTGAGAGATAAGCTGCATAATTCATGTATTTTCAGAAATTTCTTTAAATAGAAAATTGAAGAAAAGCATAGGAACAAAAAGAATTCATTACATCATTTCCATTTGTGGTAAGAGCAATCTTTGTTCTCAGAGTCTTAAATTTGATTTGAGTTGAAGAGACAATTTTCATTGCACTGTACACATACCAAGGATACTCATAGAGTTCACTTGATTTTCAACATATATCATCATAAAAATGAGGACAACATAGCCTCCATTTCACTTCCAAAAATAAGTAAGTAAATAAATAAATAAATACGGTAACAGTAACTGAAGGCTACTAGCGAGTTTTCTTGGGGTCTTGGACTATAGTTAGAAAAACTTAAAACCATTTGGATTGTGTACCTCTATCTTCCAAAAGGAGAAATTTCCATGCCAGTGAACTGTGTGGCTCCATCTAACTTCTCCAGCCCGTTGGAGCTCCTGCCACACAGGAGAACATGATCACCTCTCACGGCAGGTCTTGCATTCCAAGACCCCAAGCCAGATGAGAATCACATTTGCCGGACCAGTTAAATAAAAATGCTTCTTTCTACTAGTCATTCTCTTCCCATTCTGACCTGGGAGGTTTAGAGGGGGAAGTGTTCTAAACGGGGTATGAGATAGTAGTCTCATGTCGACTAGGAAGAACTTCTTAATACCTGAAAAGGAGTCTTAAATATTGAAATGAAACCGTTCTCACCATTAAAAATGACCAGAAATGTATGCAGTCTTTGTGAAATACTACCATGATGAGGGAGAGAGGTGGGGGAAGCCTTCTGACCAAGTGTATTTGAAGGTGATAACTATAGCAAAATTTACTGATTCACTTGTCCCATGCTAAATTTAAACTGTTTGGTACACCAATTAAAAAACAAGCCAGAACTTCCTCAGTCATTATCAAGCCTAGTTTCTGATTGCCAGGGAGCAAGTTTAGTGTGACATAAAAAATGAAATCATGGACCATGGCTTATATGAAATGATGCGGCCAGAATTTATTAGATGAGGAGGAGTTATGTCCCAGACATTTTCCACAAACATGTTGCTGAACTGTCAATGACTTTGCACTTGGTCAACCTACTGAAATGTGCCATGAATGACATTCAAGGACTTGTCACCTTTGCTCAATTTATTAAGATGGCATAATGAGAAACAAAATTAAATTAAATTTCCAAAATTGAACGTCTCTCATTTTTCATTTTCTTTCCCTGTATTCTCTAACTTGGCAAATAAAAACTTAGGGCAGAAATTGAGTGTTTTCCTAGGCATGTTGTTTTCTCCCTCACTCCATAAACAATCAACCACAGATCTCATTGGCTTCCTATTTCACTCTTAAATATGTCATTTCCTCAGCTTTGCCTGGCCATGGCCTATTCCAGGCCCTTGACATTCCACTAGATTCTATCTGGCATCTTTGCAACCAGCTCTGCTGCTTCATCACACTGTTGTGGTAGTTCTCTAGGTTCCCATCACCTGCTGCAGAAAAGTATACCACACTAAAGTCATTTGTGATGTGACCGCTGCCTTCTCCAGTTCCATCTTATTGTCAATCATGCCCTCCCCAACCCTCCCACCCCCACGCCCCCATAATCACTCTAAACTCTGATCACAGAGAATGACTTGAGGTTTTGCCACGCTCTCACATGCTTCTATGGCTTGCACAGACTCTTCCTTCTGTCTGGGAACTCATCCCCTGCCCCTTTACTTGCCTAGCTTTTCACATCCCTCTCAGCAGAAGCATGCTTCCTTGTGATATCCTTTCCTAAACTTACCCTGGCCCAGCAAAATGTATTTGAAATATTTTGAGCAGCTATGTGGAAGTAGAGAACAAAACCTTCAGAATATGGCCAAGCTACAGGAAGTGATCAGTAAACTGGTATGCTTAAGACAAGGTATGAATGTGTTTTGCTTCTGAGAAGGGTGAACGGCAGGGGAATGAGGAAGGTTGGGCAGAAAGGGGAGAAGAGAAAGAGAATGTGGGAGCAGGGGAGGAGGCATGGAGAGAGTGGAACCAGAAAGATGGCTTTGTTCTGTGCATGGTGCCATCTCTGTGTGATACCTAAATCTCTGATAGTTGTCTAAACAAATGAAATACTTGCAAAATGTTACTAGCACAAGTCTATGTAGTCTGATTGACAAGAGGAGAGCGTAGCACTCACAGTTATAGGGGGAGAAAGATACAGAAAGACCACAAGATATAGGGAGTTAAAAAGCATAGGCAGGGTTTTGGATCCCAACAGACTATTATAAACTTTGTTGGGCAGCCAATCTAAGATGATTGGAAATGTGATGGGGTTCAGCCAACATCTCTGACATCTGGGTGACACAAGATGAATTTATCCAAATCTTTCTTGGGAAACAAATTCTGTCTATGTATGACCAGTACATAAAGAAATTATTTGAGAAAATTTAGGAAATTAAAAGAAAAGTCAGATATTATGAACACTCAAGAAAGTGTCATTATTCAAAAGTATAGAATATTTTAAATGAATGCAGCTCTATCACTTCCTAAAACACAGAGTTGCAAAATAGACAAGAGCAATTTGTAATTAACTTACCAAAACACCTAAGAAAACAAGCCTCCCCTGCTTATATAGAATTAGCATTGTTTATATGCAAATTAATGCTCCTGATGTGCTTGAGAACAATTTATTCCTTTAAGAAGGCAAACATTCTCTTTATAATCTTGTTTACACTATTCATTTGCTTTGCAAAACATTTTTCATAAAAATCACAAAATAATGAAATGTTAGAGGCAGAAGGGACCCCAGATATTACAGGAAAGTCCAAAGTCCTGATTTCACAGAAGAGAAACTTGATGGAGCCTCTGACACATCCATATAGCCTCATCATTCCTGAGGCCTGCATCCTTACTCCTGGAGCCCCCTTATCTATTCCTATGTCAGGGGTTCTAGGCACAGCCGAGGCAGATGCAAAGAGAGCAAGGAACCTGCAAAGTGCTGGGCTTTGGGGCATCGCCAGGGTTCATCAGCCTCCTAGACTGATGCAGGAGAGTCCAATACCCCTATTTAGAGAACTGGAGGCCTGGCTAATCCCTGTTTGTTTCTAAACTCAGCTCCTACTTTATCTCTTGCAGGAAATCGTTCCTGACTCCCTCTTCCCCCTACCCTGTCCTAGCCAGGTGCCCATCCTAAGGTCTTCCCTTTATTGTGTCTCTAACCATATCATATGGTCATCTTTTGTTTACTGTCTGTCTCCCTTTCATAGAAGCCCATGTCTTTTTGTGTTTGGGCATGGCCTGACACAGAATCAATGCATAACCTTCCCCAAATAAACACATGAGGAAAACTAGAGAGGAAATCTATTGCCATATTAGGAAGAAGTCTGTCTCCCAGATACTCACAGTCCTCACTCCCTGTCCTATCCTGGGCAAGTCCATTCCCATCCTGAATTTTCAAAGAAAAATAATTAAGTTGTCAAAACCTCTCTCTCTAATTATGTTCTACTGTTTTTCTAATAGAATCAAAGGGCTTATGATATACAGTTAGAAAACTTGGCTTTAATGTTCAGCACCAATTGTTACTAGTTGGATATTCATGTAGCGTATTTTAAACTTTATTTAGCCTCAGTTTATCCATGTGTAAGGCAAAAACATCAATAATATCTTCTACGGGGGGGGGGGCATGAGGATTAAATGAGATAATATACATGAATGTGTCCAGTAACCACTAAAAATTTAGAGATTCTTGTGTTCTCATCCTTGTTCTTAATCACTTGAAAAAAAGAAAACCCTCTGATGCAGCTGTTACATAATAAAAGAATTTATCTAGGTTTTGTCCCAGATTCTTGGAGTGGAGGTCCTAAGCCCTGGGCGTTTCCCAATTGATAGGAGTGCCATGGTAGGCCTCGCTAGTTTATGTTAATGAGCTGACTCATGGTGGGTTCCTAGATAATTTCAGGATGGGACTGGCCACGCTAGAAAGACCAACAATGTAATTAAAGGGTTGAGGCTTTAGCCAAATGATATTAGCAGGACATCTAGGGAGGGGAGGACGGCTGGAGATTGGTTCAGTCATATGGCCAATGATTCAATTGGTCAGGCCTAAGTAACAAAGCCCCGATGAAAACTGGACAGTAAAGCTCAGTTGAGCTTCCTGCTTGGTGAACACATCAATATGCTGGGAGGACGAGTGGTGCTTCCTGATTCCATAAGGAGAGGGCACAGAGTCTCTGCATTTGGGACCCTCTGAGGCCTCACCCTGTGTGTCTTGTCTGGTTCTGATTTCTATCCTACATAATAAAACTGTAATCATAAGTCTAGTGCTATCCTGAGTGTTGTGATTCCTTTTAGTGAACTCCCATAGCTGAGGAGGTAGTGGGCAAGCTGGAATTTGTAGCCACTTG
Organism: Rhinolophus sinicus; assembly: GCF_057876585.1. NCBI lineage: Eukaryota > Metazoa > Chordata > Mammalia > Chiroptera > Rhinolophidae > Rhinolophus > Rhinolophus sinicus. The sequence continues at coordinate 133,783,493 of NC_142516.1, forward strand.
GTCAAATGTGTAGATTGCCTGGAATCCCAATGCTTATAGATGGTGTCTGAAGTGAGGGTGGTCTTGTGGAAGACTGTGCCCTTACCATTTAAAGTCTTCGCAAACTCCAGGCAGCTGATGACAAAATTGCATCGTATCATTGCAGTAGCAAACCTATCTGATGCTGCCTCTGTGAGTCAGTGGACAGAGGCCAACCCCACTTCTTTGTGGGGCAGGCACTGAGCAGGTTCAAGGTGCTAGACCAGGAACTTTTCTGCATTAGAGCATATGGCAGAAGCAGTTCAGCAGTTGTCAGAGAGTGAGCTGTACCACTAAATGTTGAATCTCAAATCTCAGCTATGATACTTACCAGCTCTGTGGCTTTTACCTCAGTTTCCTGATTCATAAGATGGGGATAATATAATAATGGCACAGACTTCAAAGGGCTGTTATGAGATTAAATGAGTTAATTCATGAAAGTACTATTATCTACCTCATACATATGGAACAACAAATAAAAGTTGTTTTTTATCATTATTAGTATTAGGATTATTTACTCTGCTGCATGGACCCCTGCATTAGGCAAAGTCAATTATTATGTCTGTTACCTAGCTGGCCTACTGGTGGTAAAAATAAGACTAAAATGATAATGCAATTTTTATAACAAATTATTTGACAATTATTGTATTATTATCAAATCCCCAAAACATTATGTGATGGAACAAGTGAACTCTGAAAGAGCATTAATTTAAGATCTATGACTAGATTTACTGCTACATGGCTACATTGCAACTATCATTTTATTTAACCAAGCCTCAATTTCCTCATCTATTCAATGAAGAAAAAGACCACACCATTCTCTAAGCTCCTTCACCTCTGACATGCTGAAACCCTGTGGCCAGGCAAACGTCACTGCAGCAGAGAAAGACTCAATCTTTTAAGTCATTCGATTCCAAATTCGGCAGGTTCCTGTCAGCCCCATCTAAATTATCACAAACTCTAAAATGACAAATCCAAAGCTAGAGGGGATTCTATACTAACTTTCTTTTCTTTTTTTTCTCCAGGCTCAGAGTTCATTTGGTAACAAGCACCAAATACGAATACAGCCAAACCTTTCAGCAGATGTTCAAATCCACCTTTGAAAGCTATTGGCACAGTTTTTCAGAGCCAAACTTTATCTTAATAATGTGTTAATAGGTCAAGGAAAGGATGGAGAAAGCCAACATGTGCTCGTGGAGAATTTCTGGAGACGATGGTCTGGTGCAGCATCTTTCAGGGCATCTAGGTCTGGACCAAAACTTAACAAAAGATATACTACAAAGGGCAGCGGTGTCTGCAGTATCTGTGGTAGGCAAATTCAATAACGTGGAGACAAATCAGTGACATCTAAGAACCACCTTAGTAAAAATCCACCATGATCTCCCATTTTAAATAACTATACCCTCCATGTTGTCCCATTAGGACATCTGTGATGCAGAGTGCGGTGCACTAGTGTGCAGTCTGCAGCCCCGGTGCCAGTTGACACCATCTGAGTCTTGCAATTAATAGCAAGTGACTTTTTACCTCTCTGAACCCCAGTTGCCTAATCTCTAATTTGGGGATAAGATATTGGCTTCTTAGGAGTTTTGTGAGGAAAAAATGGATTGATGAAACTCTTTGTAAATGGCAAAATTGGTGGTAAAGATATTCAAACATAAATCATTAGAACAATAGCTTTATAAAACTATATGATATCATTAATCCTTAAAGACTTTTATACATTTTAGTGGAGATAATGTAGTGGGAATAACATATTAGCTAACTGCATCATCATCCATGGTTTGCTTATTTGATGAATCTCTATCACCATGGACTTCAAGTGTCCAAGGACTTGACTGTAATATACTTAAGCTATAAGACATTTGTCAGGCGAGGGGGTCCTGAAAACTTTGGCCTAAGCAGTCAGGAACTGCGAAGGGCAATGAAGCCAGTGGTGGAGAGGAGCCGGGAAAGGATGCGGGGAGGATTTGCATTTATGTATGGGAGGGGCTTTTAAAATATATTTCCATCTCACAACTTGGTCTTAACCAGTACTAATGAAGTTGGTGATCTAGTTTAGGAGATTTTCAAGCTATGTCAAAGGTGCCATCTTGCTTTTTCTTGCTGATTATAGTAAACTGCAAGAGTGATAAATTGAAGGAAGAACTGTTAAACAAGAGTCAAGACTTGAGGATTTTGAAAATTCTCAGCCTCTCTAGACAGCAAAAGATGCTAAAGTTAAAAAATATTTTCTGAGCACTGTCACGAAAATGTGTTTAAGAGATAAAGCTGAATGAGACTGCATCACCCTTGGTTAAGACTTCAAACAGGTGCCACACAATGACCTTTAAAGAGATTAAGGGTGAGCTTTGACAGGTTGTCTCAGTGGAACAATAGAGCCCCTAGGATGTGTAAGCGCCTGGTTTCTGAGCCTTCAAACAGGAGCCAAAACTAGAATAAGGTTTTTCTCAAAGATTGTGGGTGTGATTTTTTTTCTAGTACAGTGAACCCCAAAAAGATTCACAAAAATCCTAGAGTTTTTGAGAAAATGGTATCAGCAGAAACACTGTCATTTTAGAATGATAGGAGTGGACATAGTACAAAATAGAGAGGCTACTATGAAGTATGACAATTAAGTTCGCAAACTTGCCACCATGAGTTTACATTGGAAGCACTGTACAAACAGCTGGGTCACGTTTCATAACCTTGGTATATCAGTATCTCACAGTTGTGTTCATGTTGACCTGTGGCGATGTCTTGCTGAGTGGTGTTCCTTATTGTTGTTGTGTGTTGTTGTGTGCTGTTGCGAGAATGTCTGAGCTTGAATTAGAGCAACAAACAAACATTAAGTTTCTTGTTAAACTTGAAAAGAGTGGAAGTAAAATCAGGGACATGTTAGTCCAAGTTTATGGGGATAATGCCATGAAGAAAACGGCAATGCACAAATGGATTAAACATTTTTCTGAGGGGAGAGAATGCGTCACTGATGAAGAGAGATCAGCACAGCCAGTAACGCACAGAACTGATGAAAATATTGCAAAAATTCATTGAATTGTACGTCAAAATTGTCGGCTGACTGTGGAAAGCATAGCAGACCAAATAAATAAACATCAATTGAGAAACAGTTAGGAAAATCTTAACTGAAAATCTTGGCATGAGAAAGGTGTGTGCAAAACTGGTCCCAAAGAAGTTCACTGATGAATAAAAGCAAAGGAGAGTTGAAGTTTGCCAAGACCTTTTGGAGAGGCAAGATGATGTTTTGGGCCATGTTATCACTGGTGATGAAATATGGGTGTACCAACTGGACCCTGAAACAAAGCGTGAAAGTGCACAATGGAAGTCAGGCAATTCTCCACAACTAAAAAAAAAATTCTGTCAGTCCAAATCAAGAGTCAAAACGATGTTGCTAATGTTTTTTGATATCAGAGGGATTATTCATTATGAATTTGTACCAACTGGACAAACAGCTAACCAAGTTACTATTTGGAAGTGCTGAAAAGGCTGCGTGAAAAAGTTAGACAAAAACGACCTGAACTTTTTGCCAACAATTCACGGTTCTTGCATCATGACAATGCACCAGCTCACATGGCACTGTCTGTGAGGGAGTTTTTAGTCAGTAAGCAAATAACTGTATTCGAACACCCTCCCTACTCACCTGATCTTGCCCCTGATGACTTCTTTCTTTACCAGAAGATAAAGGAAATATGAAAGGAAGACATTTTGATGACATTCAGGACATCAAGGGTAATATGATGACAGCTCTGATGGGCATTCCAGAAAAAGAGTTCCAAAATTGCTTTGAAGGGTAGACTCGGCACTGGTGTCCGTGCATAGCTTCCCAAGGGGAGTACTTTGAAGGTGACCATAGTGATATTCAACAATGAAGTATGTAGCACTTTTCCTAGGATGATTTTGTGAACTTAAGTGTCAGATCTTGTAGACCCAGGAATTCTACTGTCAGGAAGCAGGTCACACAAAGTATTTTGGTGCAAATGTGTACTATTATGAAAAAAGAAGGATGACTCAGAGGGCAGATCAAGGTGAGAAGCCTCTGAAGTGGCTTCTCTAGATCCCTGCATCCAGTGTGATGCCATCTCCTGCAGTGTGGGCTGAATCTGGTGACTTGTTTCTAACAAATGCAGTATGAACAAGATTATTGCAAGATTATGTTATAAGACTGGGATTTCCATTTTGTTCCCACACTCTCTCTCGCCCTCTTGCTTGCTTGCTCAGATCACTGTGAGCTGCCCATGCCCAGAAATGCCTTTATCAGGTAGTTTGTGAGGAAAGGAGACCCTCATTCCAACGAGTCACAAGGAACAATATCCTGCCAACAGCCGTCGAGTGAAATTGGGAGCAGATTCATCCCTAGTGCATCCTTCATCGAAGTCTTAGGAGAAACCCAGAGCCAGAGTTGAGTCATGCCTGGATTTGTAACTTACAGTAACTGTGATAATAAATGTTAGTGTTTAGAGCCACTAAATTTAGGGGTAATTTATTAAACAACAATAGATAACTAATTGTTAGTGTTATGAATTGTATTGTGTCCCACCCTACCCTCACAATTCCTATGTTGAAGTTCTAATCTCCAGTACCTCAGAATGTGACCTTCTTTGGAAACAGAGCCTTTGCAGATGTAGTTGGTTAAGATGAGGTAATATTGCAGTAGGGTGGGCCTCCAATCCAACACCACCAGTGTCCTTATAAAAACGGAAATTTGGACACAGATATATATATATATATATATATATATATATATATATATATATATATATATGGAGAACGCCATGTGAAGATTGGAGTTATGCTGCCACAAGCCAAAGAACTATCAGAAGTCAGGAGAGACGCCTGCAATAGATCCTTCCCTAGCACCTTCAGAGGGAGCATGGTCCTGCTGACACCTTGATCTTGGACTTCCGGTCTCCAGAACTATGAGAATACAAATTGCTGTTGTTTAAGCCACTCAGTTTGCGGTACTTTATTATGGTAGCCCTAGAAAACCAATAGTACTTAAGTGGGAGAAAAATTGCTATTATGGAGTATCAAATAGGAGAAAAACAACCAAAGAATGATTTTCTCTAATCCTAATAGTCCTCTGAAATGCTGACACACCCTTCACCAAAACCTAGGAAAAAAAAATCTATGTGTCTCTACTCAAATGCCATCACCATGGGGCTCTTCTGATCACAGAAGTTACAGGGCCAATGCAATGAGTTACCCAGGTGGGCATGCCCCTTGAATCATGACCTTCTTCACATGCCTCAGACAGGTAAGGGAGTAGAGTAGCCAGAGGAAAACAGAGCAGGGCAAACCCCGTGGCAAAGTAAAAAGAAAGGTCAATGGAAGGAGAATCTGTGTGTATCTCACCTCCTCTATAGATTTGTTCCTAAAAAATAAATAAATAAAAAATTTGACTCACTCTTGTGTAAATTAATTTGCAGCACTAGCTGACCCATTTAAAGAACCACAGGATAAATCATTTTAACAAGAAAAAATCTTCTAAAGTACCTCTTACATGAGATTAGGCTCTGTGGAGAAACACACCCCAGCTCAGCTCTGAATGTGACCTAGTGGTCTCCTAGGCGTCAAGATCCATCAAGTCTCAAACCCTATACATATTCACTTTTAATTAATAGATAAAAAGAAATTGATTATGGAAAATTCAGGGCTGAAAAGCAGACTCTCTGATTAAAATTCATGCTGACTGCTCTTATCCAGAGCTGGCAAGTCCTGACCAGGAAGAAACTCCTTTTTTGTGGACTTTTTTAATACTTGAGAAGAATGACTGAAGAAATGAATTACATTGCAATGGTCCTCAGAGGGAAGCACCCATTCCTGAGGCAGCATAATTATCTGCTTCTAGCCCCTGACCTTTACTCCCTGGTGAGTGACAGAGAGGGCAGGAAGAAGGGAGCGGGGCTCTCCAAGGCTCCAGGGAGCCGCAAGTGCTAGGAAGTGCCCTGCTCCTGATTGCTACAGAAATGCAGGCTGTGCACAGCGCATAAAGCTGCACTGAAATAATAGCTCGATACAGCTTCTGCCAGATCCTTGGAACAGACTCAAACACATCCTGCCACCAGGGGCTGATCTGAGTATAGTTTTTGAAAACATTTCACACATACACCAAACTAATATGGAACAAATATGGAAATGCAATCATGATAAGGAGTGACATTTCTCAAGGTGCATCATTTGCAGTATTTTGACTAATTCCCATTTCTGAATGGCAAAGCAGCTTATGTTAATAAGCAGCAAACTCCAGTTAGATATCTGTGTGTGCCATCTAAATGGAACCCTTGGCTGAGCCATGTGTGTCACCAGTCTTCCAACAGTTTGTGAGTGTGATCCAGCCAGGGTGTCCGAAAGATGGTTTCCAGTAATCTCACAAAGCACCTGGCATTTGACTTTTGTGAGTATACAAACCCCCCACAGTTCTGTTGTGGATCTTGTTCCTTTCCTTTCTTGGCCTCTCATACAGATCCCTCACAGTTGGACACCCGGACCAAAATTCAGAGTTTAGAAAGCAGAAATTCCCTGTATGGAAGCTGCTTCCGGATTATATGAAATATTTAGCTGGATATTTGAAAAGGAAAAAAAGCAAAGCGTGCTGAAAAGGACTTGGATCTTGGGGCCAAACAGATCTGGATTTGAACTTACGCCCTGCCATTTGCTAATTATGTGACTTGATTCAGCTTCCTCAATGCAGTCACCTCATCTATAACTGGGAATGTTAATATTCACCCCTTTAGAGCCAGGCACTGCTGTAATGTGCTGAGATCACAGCAGAAAATCAAAGTGGTGAAATCCATGCCTTGTATTTTTGTATAGAGAGACTAGCAATGAATGAAAATAAGTAAATTATATTTTGGAAGGTGATAAAATCTATGAAGAAAAAAAAAGCAGAGCAGGAGATATGGAGAATGTGGGAATAGGAGAAATTGCCATTTGGAGGTGCTGGGAAATTGCCAGGGGACACGCGGTTGTTGGGGGGAGAACAGGCAGAGGGATCAGTAAGTACAAAAGCTCTGAGGCAAGAACCCTCTTGCGGTCTCCAAGGAGTAGCAAAGAGTCAGTGTGGCTGCAGCCAAGGGAAGGAGGTGGAGGAGTGGAAGGAGGGCAAAGACATAATTGGAGTGGGAAGGGATAGTTGGGTATAGGGCTTGCAGGCCCCTGCACAGGCTTAGGCTTTTATGATGAACAAGATGGAAAACCATTAGCGTGTTTTGAACCAAGGAGTGGCCTGAACATTAAGGATTTAGTGAATTAAAAGAAGATGAAGATAAACAAGAAAGGTGGTGGGTAAGGTAGGGAGGGGGAGGGAGAGGAGGAAGGAAGGAAGGAGGCAGGAAAAATGATATAAAGTATTTAGCACATCTCCTGGGACAGTTAGGTACTTTAAAAATGCTATTTTGAAGCCCTCTCCACAATCCCCAGAGAATCATAACAATCTTTCCTTCTCTTCCCATTTGCTCCAAGACTGTGATTTACGCATACAATTTTGGCTAGAAATTTTTATGTTGACTAAATTAATGTCATGAAACTTAAATAACAGAGATGAAGTTTGGAACCAAAGCATGTTGTTTTAGTAGAGAGTATGAGGATTTCTGCAGGTGATTTCTGCCTTGCTGGGTGATGAAAGTCAGATAATGTTTCACTATCCACCCATCACCAGTTGTCCAGAGATAAGGGAGCTCTTGACCAGTGGCTGCAGTCACTCCACACATCTGTCTGGAGAGTGCAAAGATGTGTTCTCCCAAAACAAAGGGAGAAAGACAAAGATAGGGATGGGGCTGAGAGAGTACCTTGTCCATTTGGTGAGAAATCCATTTTTCAATCTCATGATCGCATAGTCATTACGCTAATCTATGGCTGTTTTTTTCTTGGCTGATTTCTGCTACATAGACAAAGTCCGAAAGTGATACAGAGATGCAAGAGAAGTGAGCTCACTAATGCACTGCCTTTATAAGACCTGAGGTGGTTGGCTCACTGCAAGGTTGGTGGTTAAAATGTCTCTTGAGGAAGAAAGGCTCAGAAACCCCCAGGTTGCATTAGGGCCACCATTGTCACAGTGAGGCCAGCACCCCAGGCAGAAAGGGCAGATTAAACAAAGGATTTGCTTACGGCAGTTTGGTGCATTTTAGAAGAACTACAAGCTCAATGTAACTGGAATGTAAGGTGCAATTTGCAAAAATGTATTTTTTCCCAAACCAGTATCTGATCACGCAGTCCTTAGCTTAGGCAACTTCTCCACTGTCTAGTGTGCAAGCCAGAGACCTGGGAATCAAAGACTCCTCACACACAATTGGTGATTAAGTGGTGTTAATTCTGCTTTTCAAACACCTTTCTGAGCGTCTGCATTTCTAGTGTTATTACAATAGTTCAGAAGGTAAGCTATTCCAACTCCTCTCCCTGCGTCTTATCACATCTTCTAATCTACCCACTGATTTATTTGGAGAGAAAAAAAAACAGCCTAATTATGTCCCTTCTTTACTTAAACTCTCCAATGTCGTCTCATTGCCTAAGTCCCTTAGATTTATACATCAGACTGTGAGGTTTGGCTACTGAACATTTCTGGTATTATTTCTCCATGCCTGCCCTTTTTACTTCTTATTAGCCCAATCAAAAAGCACATTATACTCCAGCCATATTGAGCTTGTAGTTCTCCTAAAATGCACCAAACTGCCTTTAGCAAATCCTTTGTTTAATCTACCCTCTCAGCCTGGGGTGCTGGCCTCACTGGACTACAGTAGCCCTGATAATGTACCTCGCAGACTTGCACCTGCAAAGAGCATAGTTGGTCATGGTCCCAACTGCGGAACTCTGACTGCTCCTCCTGGGCTCCTCTCAGACCATGACTTTGTGCAGCCGAGATGTTACAGCACATCCTTTCCTGGAAGGAAGGAAGTTATCCTAGGGGGGCTGTGGCTCCTTCTTCCAATGACCCTATTTTCCTTAGACTACATAGTAGTCAGGACACTTCCACCCAATTGTCTTTCCCTCCCTCCATCACACCGGGTTAGATGTATGGTCTGACAGCTTTCCCAGTTTCTGATGAATGGCTCTACATTTTCTCTCACAATTTGCCCTAATAATGTTCTTTCACATTTAATCTTCTCTTAGTACCTGCTTCTCACAAGTCCTGGCCCCAACTAACACAATGACCATCTAATGAAAACCTACTTTTTATCTGACATGTCACTCTTCTAAGTATCTTATGACCCCTAGTAAAACAATGTGTCATATGCAATAACAGTATATTATATATTATAACTAATAATAGCACTGTTAATATTATACATGTTAATATTCATATATTTCCTCCGTATCCTACATGAAATGCCATCATACTTTCTATTATACTGTATTTTCTCACTATAGTGAAAATATCTTACATAACATCTCTGTGCCCACACAGCTGAGCACAGTGGTTGGCCATCAACCAAAAATAGTTCATCAGTGACTACAAAAGTGCTCAGCACGCAGTGGATGCTCAATAAATATGTGTTGAAAAAGTGAATGAATGATGTTTACTGACTAAATGAATGAATGCATGAGTGAATGGCACAAATGCCTGGAGAGCAGGGGTAGAAATCAAAGGTCATAGAGAAACACAGGGAGAAAGAAAAAATGTTTTCTTTCCTTGAAGAAATAATGGAGAACGAACAAATTCTAACAGATAAGCATTTTATGAAAGATACTGAATTGTTCTATTGACATTGCAATTAAAAATATAACTGTAAATCAAGTATCTGAAATTTTGTCATTTTATGTTTGACTGTTTCATTGGTTATGCAGTAGAAGATATATTTGGGTATAGCCTGGATGTTCGAGAAAGGTGGGCAACCTGTTGTGGGGAAAATACAGCCTCATCTCTGAACGGGAATCATGTGAATTTGCAGAAGAGACTCTAAAAGGAAATCATCACCCCCATTTTAAATGTTATTGCAGTAAAACTGTGTTGTTAAGAGCAAAGTACTTTTCATAGAATGAGCTAGTCCTATAGCTTACCCTACACCAGTCTTTTATTTAGGGAAATGCTATATTTTAAGAAATGTTACTTAAACCATGACGTATCTACATTTGAAATGTCTCATTTTAAGAAATGAAAGCTGTGATATAATAAAGTTTAAAAACCTGGATTCCAATCCCAGTTTTTCCCTCTGCTAAAAAAACTGTGTGACTTTGAGCAAGGAACATAGCCTCCCAGAGAAGGGACCTCCTGTTAAAGGAGAATAATAATAGAACTTCCCATATAGTGTTTGTGAGGACTGAATGAGATAATAAATGTACATGCCATGAGAACAGCGGCTGACACACAATTGCTGCTCAATAAATACTGGCTGAATCGACAGCCTGGGCTGTAGTAGCATCTAATGCATTTTAAATGTCTGAGATGAATTTATAACTTGGTATTTCTCCAAAATTAAAATCTACTTGGAAACGTTTCTCATAATAACCCTTTCTTACTCTCATGGAGCCCACTCATTCGTTCAGGCTGTATTCCCTACTCCATATTTGAGGAGAGCTCCCGTTTTACAGGATCTGAGAAATTTCCCCAATGTAGTTCCCACTCCTCAACTCATCTTGACCCCAATCAAGCTGCTGCTGCTACTGCCATTTTTCAGAAGTGAGGCCACCATCAGGCCTCACAGTCTGGCCATTCATAATCACGTGCAGTTGGAAAGCTGTGCAGAGTGCCTAATCCTCTGGCCCTTTCCCACTTTACCTTCTTCTCCCAACAATGTTCCTCACATCCTCTCCTCCATGTTTAACTTACTAAAACCTGTCCCCTGGAAAGGATCTGAAAAACTATTTGCATTTGGAAACTTTTAATAAACTGAACTAATATTTATGGAACCCCCTACTTGTTTCTAGGCACTGTTTCTAGGCACTGTTTTGTCTCGCCAAGGATGTTATATTTTTAAGAAGACAGTGCATTAGGACATAGAAATAAACATAAATAAAACTCTATTGGGAGGACTTGAGCAAGCAGGTTTGGTCCTGTGGAACCTGCAGATGTCCACTTCTTGACTTTGACTATAGAGAAATGTGGTAACTAAAACATGTCCACAAATCCTTTCACACCCCTCCCTTTAAGAGGAGGAGCCTAGTCTCTATCCCAACGCCCCTTTAGTGTGGCTGGACTTGACTTGCTTCTAACAAATATAAAAAAAGTAGAATTAATGGTGTGTGACTTTGAAGTCTCGGTCACACAAGGGATTACTACTTCCTCCTTGCTCTTTCTCTTGGATTTATCAGTCTAGAAGAAGTTTGCTTCTATCTCGTGCAGAGAGAGCCATGTGGCGAGGAACAGAAAGAAGCCTCCCGCCAATAGCCATGTAAGTGCATCATCTTGAAAGCACACCCTTCAGTCCCAGTCAAGCCTTTGGATGACTGCAGCCCCAGACTATTGTCCTGGCATCATTCCTGATTCACAGAAATATCAAAGAGCAAATATTTGTTTTAAGCTATTCAGTTTTGAGATAATTTGTTAGACAGCAATAGATAGTTAATACAAAAGAAACATGGACATTCCGAGGTTTTGAAGTTACTTACAAGTAATAGGTGATATATTTATGCTTAAAAAAAAAAAAATCCAGGATAGGATGTTTGTCTTGGCCACAGGTAGCTTTGAGGACCAAAACAATGGCACCTTACATTTATGTAGCACTGCATGCCTGACAGCATTTGATTCTCACAAGAACCCCAATAGGGAAGTAGGAAAATTATTATTCTCTTTTTTATAGATGATATAAAGCGAATTGCCTGAGGTTTCATAGATAATGATATGGATGGTACGAAAATTGGGAATTCAGGACCCTTGAATTTCAGTTTAACATAATTTCTTTTATATTATACTCTCTACATTTCCAAGCCAGTGGCTGTGTTAGTTAATAGGAGAGATAAAAGAAATACACATTTACTGATTATTCATTCTCTGCCAAGAAGTACACCAGATATTTTACATACTTTATTTCATTTAATCATCATATCCAATGGCATAGCTCTTATTAATATCAATTTTCAGATGAGGACTCTTGAGAGTGAGGAAAAATAACAAGAAAATTGCCAATGATCACGTGTGTCACTTAAGGGTAGATGTATTATAGGTATTATATATATGTATATTAAAGTCACTATCATTCAATCTTAGTATTTCTGTCCCTAAAATTCCTGCAGCTATAACTCGGCCTGATATAGGTGAGATCATTCCTAAATCTTGCCTGAACTACCGTAATAATTTCTTAATTGTTACCTCTGTTCCTAGACTTTTCCAATCTGCTGCCAGAGTAATAGTTCTAAAATCACTTTAATATGACTCCATTATATACATGGTAAGTTCTCTCTCTCTCTCTCTCTTTCTCTCTCTCTCTCTCTCTCTCTCTCTCTCTCTCTCTCTCTCTCTCTCTCTCTCTCTCTCTCTCGACATTTAGGACTGCTTACACTACCTCTTAACTCCTGCTAATGTCTCAGGCTTTTCTCTATATATACTTCAGATTCTTTTTTAAAGACATAAATTAGCCTTTCCTCATGGTGGTTCCTAGACCAACCTCCTTACTTTTCCTGTACATCTACTCATCAATAACGCAAGTCAAGTACCACCAGCCTCTTCTCATAGGCTAACTTGGCTGTCCCTCTTTTGTACTTTCATAGCACACTCTGCTTTCCCCTGACATGGAATTCCCTACCTTAGATTAAAATTATCTCTCTTCAACTGTTTTTAATATTAGAAAGCAATGATTGCATGCCTTCGGTGTGCTGGCCCCTTCTAGGCATGAGATACAGCAGTGAGCAAGACCCAGAAAATCTCTGCCTCTTTGGGACTTTTATTCTATTTGTAAAATCATACATAGATAGATAGATAAAGACAGGTAGGCAGACAGATAGACAGAAATATCAGAGGGAAATAAGTGCTGGGTAGAGAATTAGAATAGGGCGATGTGACAAATAATACCTAGGAGACACTGAAGCTGAGTATTGGTTGACAAAAAAGAGTTAGTTATGTGAGAATTGGTGGAAAAACACATCAGGAAGAGATTCCAAGTAGTGTAGGAAACAAAAGTTAAGGCAGAAACATATTTGGCTCTTTGAAAATCGGAGGGAAGGCCAGTCAGTATTCCTGGAGCACAGTGGGCAGGGAGAGATTATTCTAAGCTGACACAGAGAGGTTGGTAGAGGTCAGATCTCACGGGCCTCTGGGAGCCAGCATAGGGAGTTTGGATTCTCTTCTGAGAACAACGAAAAGCTCTGAGAGGATTTTTAGTGGAGGAGAATAAACTCTGGCCTATATTTTTAAAAGCTCATTCCAGCTGCTATGTGAGGGATGGCTTATAGAAAGACAAATGTGCAAGTGAGGAGGCTGTTGCAGGGAGTCCATAAAAGATAGACACCAGAGACTTGCACTAGGGTGCCATGGTTGGAGACAGAGAGATGAGGACAGATTTGAGATATACAGACGCAGTTGCAGTACCTGCTGATAGATTAGATGAGGAAAAGGAGGGAAGGGAAGGAATCAAGGTTAACTTCTAGACTTTTGCCTTGAACAACTGGATAAATGATAATTGTTGTTTAAAGATATAAGAGACTAGGGGAGAAGGAGGCAGAAGGTCTTGGAGGGAAATCAAATGTTCTATTTTTAGCAATGTTAAATTAGAGATGACTGTGGGACATCTGAATAGAGAGCATGGAGTTCCAGGGGAAAGATCAGTGTTGGATTTTATATATATATATATATATATATATGCATAGATATGGATATATATAAATATATAAATAATGCGTGTGTGTGTGTACACACAGTAGAAAGTTTGCGAACTTAATTGTCTGAACTTCGTGTGTGTGTGTGTGTGTGTGTGTGTGTGTGTGTGTGTGTATTAGGTGTGATCAAAAACTGTGGTGAATGCTGCTGCCGAGTGCCATCCAATGGAAAGGCAGGGATCTTCAATACAGGAAGTTGTGTGCTACTTGTTGTGTGTCACAATGTGTGACAAGTTTCAACTTGTTTGGTGTAGTCAGTTGGGTGTGAGCTATGGTGAAGAGAAGATGTGTTTTAAATTGTGCCATAAATCATTCTCCATCATGACAATGCTCCATGTCATACATCACTTCTGGTACATGGCAATTTCTGTCAAATAAAAACATTATGGTGTATCCACCTTATTTACCGGATCTGGCACCGTGCAACTTCTGGCTCTTCCCCAAAGTCAAAATGATTTGGGACATCGAGGCAGCCACAACAGCACAAACAAAGACACTCACGAAAGAGGACTTCTAGAACGATGGGTTAAGTGTGTTCAAAATGAGGGGGAGTATTTTGAGGGGGCTTAATGGCAATGTGTCTTTTACTGTAATAACTTTTTTTAAAAGTTTAAACAATTATCATATTGTGTGATCATGCCTCATATAGTTTAGATTACGTATCTTCTGGAAAGTGTGCTAATAGAATGATCCTTATAAGCCCCTTTGTGACTGAGCTTTTGTGATAATCATCCCCAGGTAGATATTGTGGAAGAAGTGTAGGGTCTGGGCCAGGACTTGATGTCGGTTGTAAGTTTTACACATTTTTGTTCTCTGAGGTCTGTCCCACTCTCCAACTAACCTAGTCCTGGTGCCAGCTTCAGGAGATGGCTTCCTGCCACTGCCTACATTTGTGTCATGCAATAAGTTTCCAGCTCCAACCATTCACAAAGTGGCTAAGCTATTCTCTTTGGAATGCTCTTCCATAATAATCCTTTCACACTTTAAATATATATAGTAAAATACACAATTTCACCAGGGGAAATTGGACATTTTATTATAGCTTGTTGCCTTGAACAAATTATATAAATAATAATACTTCCGATCACAAATGGGCCATTTTCCATGACAGCTCTGCAATAAATCCCTAAGCCATACCACCAGCAGAATTTCTTTTTCTTTTCCTTTTTGTTCATCAATGAGAAAATAAGTTTTATCTTTCCCCTCAAATTAATCTTAGTATGCAGATAAAATCATGTATTTTCCAGGTCTTATTTTAATTCTTTAATATTCTGGATATAATTCATTCCTGGTTGGATATTAATTATCTCACACATGTGAATCTAGAATATTATCATTAAAGGCATATGGTTTAGTTAAAAAAAGAAATGGTCTTTCATTTATAATTTTTTATATGTACCTAAAGCAAAGAGATTCAGAATGCCATTCATTAATAAAACAAGTTCATCTTCCTGAGAAAATTGGAAACCTTTGAAGTCACTCTATCTTTGATTTATTTAACTTTTCAAAGAGAGACAAAATAATGACTCAGCAGTTAATGGTTTAGTCTTTCATTTGTCATTTAGCTATCATGTTTTATACTGTTATTTAGCTTTACTATTGTACTGTGGTAGTTCTGTTGCGTGCTAACATGGCTAGGCTGAACAGTGTTTCCTAGAATTGTCTTCCCTATCTCTTTCTGGTTTTGTCTTTTTATACTTGGAAGGTCAGCACTTTTGTGCCTTATACACATAGGTAAGCACCAGAGGTCATTAGCACTAACATGGGTCAGTCATTGTCACAGTTTCCAGCTCGCACTCATGAATTTGAGCTTGCCCTTGCTCTTCCCTGCTCTATATCCATTTGCCTTTCCAATGGCCTGTCCTGCATACTTCAAGAGCCAGCATCAGATGCAAAGCCAACAGTTTTTAGAGAGTGCTTGACCAGCACCCGTAAGTGCCTAAGGTCAAATCTCTGTTACAAATCAGAGAGAGAAAAAGAGAGAGAGAGAGAGAGAGAGAGAGAGAGAGAGAGAGAGAGAGAGAGAGAGAGAGAGACTAGTGGTTTTCTGGCAGAGTCAAAGCCCAAGGTTCTGCTTTTTCTCTCTGCCCCTTTCTCTACTTGGAGGCTACATCTAGTCTCCAGGCTTTAACTTTCACCTGTCTAGCTGGCTCAAAAATCTCCATTTTAAGCCATGACTTGTATCTGCATTCCAGGCCTGTTTCCAACTATCTACTGGACATCCAACGGTACTTGGCTAAAATGCCATTACTTCAAAAGCAATGTGTTTAAAACTCAACTTGCTGACATCCCTGCCAGTCTCTATCAGTATTCCCTCCATCTCCCACACTGGAGAAAGATGGGCACTTTTGACACTTTCCCCTCTTGTCCTATTAGCAACGATTATCAGAGTGTTCCTCAGAGGTCTAGAAAACAGCGGGGGCCAGGGAAGAAGTTCACTGGGTGGGTGGCACTCAAGTTTATTTAGAGTTCTATTTTTATGAAATTCCATATATTTATTTTAAAAGAAGTTTCTGCTGCTTAATTTTGAATTCTCTTGCTAAAAACCGCTTTCCTCTCTGCATGCCTTACATCACCCCCTGCTCTTCTCATTGCTGTTATCTGTGGGCTGTAGGGCACTCTCCCTCATCCAGGGAGAACACTGGTAAGAAACTCCCTCACTTTGTTGTTATGCTAGCCGTTGTGGTCATCATGGTCTCAAAACTTCAGCAACACTCTCCTGGCCAAAATCAACCATCATCTTCTAACTGACAAACCCTCTGGATTTTTCAGTCCCCTTCCTACTTGACTCTTTCTGGTATTTAGTTACTCTGTTCTGAACCTTCCTTCTTGAAATGCTTTTATTCCTAAGCTTCTGAAGCACAATCTTTCCTGCCCTTCTCCTCCTTAGAAAAGAAATATAAAATGGTGTCGTTATGAGAAAAAGTTCTGACTTCTCTTCCTTTGTCATCCTGTGTGTGTGCACATGTGCACAGAGCATGAACATGTATTATCCCTGTTCTTCCCTGTATGCTTTCCTTGAATGATCTGATCTATTCCCATCTCACTGACTTCAATAATTTCCCATGAGCTCATGACTCCTGAATCTCATCTCCATCCATCCTCTATTTTCCGAATCCCAGATCCATAGACTTAAATGCCCACTGGCACCTCCACCTGAATGTTCCTTGACCCCTTAAACTTAGCCCACTCCAAACTGAACTCATTCTTGTTCCCCAGCCCAGGTTCATCTCATCCAAGCACATTTCTCTCATTATTCATATCTGCACTAATCTCTCCCTTCTCTCAATTTTTTGCATGTTATGTAGAATCATTTGCATATATTAGCATTTAAATGTTCTATTGCATCTCTTAATTTAGTCTCCTCAGTTAAACTCTAGGCTTCTTGAAGGTAGGACTCACACTACTGGCTGGTCCTATGTCCTTGCAATATCTGGATTTTAGCTAGATACAAGATGGAACTGAATTATTCTCAAGTACTGGGGTCTACGTAAGGAGGAACACGCCCGGAAATCATAACTCCATCTGCTGTCTAAATCCAAAGGTAACAGGCATAACTCATCTTTTTCTTTGAGCACTACTAGTAGGAGAAATAATTTTAAAGTGAAAAATCTAAAAGAAAAAGCAATGTTCTGAATTAGATTTTAAAATTTTACTTGGAACTCTGCCTTAAGAAATTTTTTTCACCTGCATGGTTCTGCATGATTTGATAATGTATCTCTCTCCACCTCCAACTCTCTAATTGAACCAATATATATGAGGCCAGATGATAGAGGTATAACTTATCAGATTATAGTGGCTCTATCTTTAAAGATAGCTGTACCTTGACTCTGAAAACCAGTCAGAAACTGGGATAGTGGAGGGCTGGGAAGCAGAAGTGGGGGCTTCAGGCTCCTCTTTTGCTCCCCAGGGTCAGGCCCCCCACAGGGGCAGCCATTGACCTTCAGCCCAGTGGCTGAGGGAGGAGGAGTCCTCTCCACTTTCTCATCCCAGGCTCCCCAGACTCTCAGAGGCCACACATCTGCTATCTACCAACCTTTCTCTGGCTAAAAATCATAATGAAGCTACTTATTCCTGTCCTCCAAAAGGATACAAAATGGGTGAGTCATGAAGTCAGTACATCTACAGTTGTTAGAGAATGTTTGAAATCTTTGCTTTATGAGCACTAAGATAAAGAAGCCAAATAACTCATAGTAAGGGAGTTGAGAAATATTTTTGGGTAGAAAAAATATTTAACTTACTGAGTTTTATATTTCGCACTTGTCTTTTTATACGTCCAGAGTATATGGAAGAGGGTGTTATTTCTTTTAAGCTTGTCCTTGCCAGTCCCAGCCTCTCCTTTCTGCCTTCTTTACCCCATTTAATGATGCCCTTTATATTTCTATCTCTAGGCTTCCCTTCTAAACCTCTCACAGGTAAGATTCTGATATTTTTCGTTTGCACATCCCATTGTGCAGTTACCCCTGGGATTTCTACGGGAAAGTAGACAAAAGTGAATTTTAGATCTGTGAAAGAAAATTATTGTTTTATTTTAAAATTTATTAAATTTATAGGAGCCACATTGGTTAATAATTTTATGTAGGTTTCAAGTGTACAATTCTATAATACATCATCTACATATTGCATTGTGTGTTCACCACCCAAAGTCGAGTCTTTTTCCGTCACCATATATATGACCCCATTTACCCTCTTCTACCTCTCCCCAATCCCCATTCCCTCTGATAATCACCATACTGTTGTCTGTGTCTATGAGTTTTGTTGTTGTTTGTTTGTCTTATTTGGAATAGAGTTACCATATGACCCAGCAATCCTTCTTCTGAAAAATCTACCTGAAAAATTTGAAAACATTTATTTGTAAAGATATACGTACCCTATGCTCACTGCAGCATTATTCACGGTGGCCAAGACATGGAAAATACCTAAGTGTCTTTTGATGGTTGACAGGATAATGAAGATTTGGTACATATATACAATGGAATACTACTCAACCATAAGAAAATATGAAATATTGATATTTATGACAACATGAATGGATCTTGAGAATATCATGTTAAGTGAAATAAGTCAGACAGAAAAAGTCAAGAACCATATGATTTCACTCATATGTGAGATATAAAACTGAAAGCAAAAAATTTTGACAATTAGCCAGCAGGTGTATATAGGGGAAGGGTATCACTTTGAGAGAAGAAAGCAATTCCCTAAAATTGCAACGTAAGGCCAGTGTTACAGCCTGTCACATCCTTTTATGGAAGTGGAGAAATTACTCACAAATAGCAAGGAACATTTTGAAATGATATTCACTACTTTCATTGACTTTAGTCATTGAAATCCTGTGTTGGCCTCAACCTTAATTAAACAGTGGGGAAAGGAAAGACTGTTGTTGAACATCCAGTGTGGGCACAGGATGAGATATTTTAATCAAAAGATCCAGAAATAACCCTACTTCGAGGTTAAAAGAAAAATTACCTGCATGGATAGTAAAAAAAAAAAAAAAAAAAAAAAAAAAGCAAAAAAAACCTGCTTTAGAACACAATAAAGCCATTCTTTTTATGAATATCAGACTGAGTTTTACTTTTATCTGTGCACTATCTTATGGAACAAATCATTTGCTATCAATTCCTACAACCATACACCAGAAAAAGTGTTATAAGCATGAAGAGAGACTAATTAGAGTGCTTTTCAACAGAAGTTGGACAGATAAACACTTCTAATCTTCATTCTTTGATCAAAATGTCACTTATTCTTAATGCAATTTTCATTCCTGGTTTCTTCCCTCACTTAATAGCAGGGAAATATCCTATCAGGTGTTACAATATTTAAATCATCATATATAAATAATAAGCGCTCTTCAAGAAAATCCAGAACATATAAAGTTTTGAGTGAATAAAGTAGTTTCCTTTGAGTAAGGTCTTAGAAGGCAAAACTTTTATGACTGCCCATACAACAAAACCTCCAGAACATAAGTGGACCAAATTCCATTCACAGAAATGAACTCTCTAGATTGACTATAGAAATATCACTTGCATGGTCTAGAAGGCTGGTTAATTAGTTACTTGCTACTGAGTTTCTTAAGAGTTAGCTTTGAAATGGAAGAGGCCTCTCCGATGCATACGTATATTGAAAAGCAGTAATAAACCTTTTACTTGCACTGATGTTTTCCTGACATACAGGTATGGGAGAGCCTGCCTCCTTTCCCATCACGTTTAGAAGGGGAACAACAGATGTTGGCCACTAAATTTCCTGGCTGCAGTGAATCTCTCGGGTTACATTTTGACCTAGTCTCTCTTTTCCATGAGCAGCACACTTTTACCTTCAAGACTCTTACATAATATGGAATAACAAAATTATGACATCTGCTTCTAAGACTAAGAAATAGACACCTATCTAGTTGGCTTGCAGTTGGCTTTCAAGCCTTCTCAGTATGGAAGCTGCTGAGAAATCTGAAGCTTCCCATACTCACTGGCCCTGAGTAGGAATTATACTAAACCTAAAGCTGGATTTAAAATGAGAAACTTCAGAACGCCCAGTGAAACCCATCTGCAACAGAGACTTTGAAGTGTTCTTTCTCATACAGAGACTCAAGGGCAATAGATTCTAATTGAGTAAGTTGTCTGCCCAGGAAAATCTTAGCCATAAATAAGTTTATCTTATTTAACACTGGAAAGATATAAAACTGAATCTATTATTTGAACTTTATCCATTACCAAGGAAATAAAATCACAGGTTTGAAACTCATCTATTTAAGGCTATTGTAAGACCTTTGTGTTAAAACAGAAATAAGTTTGGTGGTGACAGTTTTAGAAATCAAAAAGAGTAAAGAGCACATGTCATCCTGTTAGGTTTCTTTAGAAGAAAGGGCACTTAAATAAGGAAGAGAAAAGACAGCTATATCTCTGGAGAGTATAAAAGCACCAGAGGCTGTGGGTAGAACTTTGAACAAATTGTGTCCTGAGCTTGAAATATCACCCACATTTCTGAAAGCTAGCTTTATAGATTTTGATTTGTATTTGACTACTCAGCATGAAATAGACTGAGATTTTTCTGTGACCCTGAAAGTTATCAAAAAAACACACAATTCCTATTTGCTGTTAAGGACTATTCAGAGTGACAGATATATGTGACTATAATGATGCTTATATACATTTATATTCTGACTGAGGTCCAGATTCTGGTTGGATCTGGCAAGTCAGAACACAATATAGAATGTTCTAGATAATACGAACGCAAAGAAGAAAAAACCCAAAATCTTCAAAAGGTTTGTCGTTAAGTTATAACTGAAATAACAGTAGTTAACATGTAAAGAGGTGTTTATATAGGGAGAGCATTTGTTTTTTGAGAAAATCCTTCCAATTTAAGACAGAGATTTATCAAATGTTGTGACTCAAAGTTGGATTTAATCAGTTAATATTGAAACTAATCAGAATCTAATATGAGAAGAAGCATATAGATACCTGAGTAGAAAGGACACATGAATTTTTAAAAAATGATAAAGTGAAAAATTCAAATGGGGAAGAAATATGAGCTCCATATAATCAGAGTGGTAGAAAAGCTCTAGCCAGGTCATCCCAAAGCATATTGGGAGGATGCTTTTAGCAAGTTCAACCAGGAGCACAGTTCAATTCATTTTATGTATTTTCAAGGTTTATAATGCAGGGTCTTTGGAGAATAATGTGCTAACACGCGATGACTGACAAAATGCAACAGGTAATCAGACAGCTGGATAAACTAGGAAGCCTGGGTAGGAATCGGGGTGTAAAGACCACATGTAATTGGGAGCACTCAGAAAGTGTTCATTCTGGTATTGCAAAATTGAATATCAAGCTTGAAACTATTGTATAAAATGAGGACTTGGAGCAGGCTGAAGGCGTAAGGCCACAAGACACTCAGGATGAGGATAGTCCTTGGAGGCCTGTCTTTGGTTACTTTTAACATCCCACTGTCTGGTTAAGGTCAGTGTGGGGTCTAAACCCTGAGAAGAACTGAGTTTGTTTGTGAGAGTCCAGAAGCCCCAACTCTGGGCAATAAACTAAAGTTTGCTATGAAGAATTCTGGGATGATCTTACAGAAGTACTTGGGAGAGACGGAGTACTGAGCACTCAACACTCATCTACCATTCCTCAAGGCCCATTTCAAAGGTAATTTCATTAATACTGAGTGATAATATAACTCACACTTCATGCCAAGTTCTGTCTTAGTATTTTTTTTGTTCTCAAAACTCAATCCTCAGCACAGTCAGTTTTAGTCAGCATTTGTATAATCTGTTATACTTAACTAACATGAAAACTAAGCCACAGAGAGATTTTAAGTAACATGCTCAAGGTCGCATATTTAGTAGAAGATAGAGTTCATAGTAGAAGAATGAACTCTGATGGTCTCATTCCCAAACCACTTTGCTGAAACCGCCTTACTGTACTCAGTCCGCAATAACCTTTCCCGATGGTACCCAGCCAGATGCAATTTCTTCTTCATCTGAATTCCAGCAGCATTTAGTACCCTTATATTTACCATATCCTATGTTGATTTTAATTTGATTATGTGTTGTATCTCCTCAACTAGATTATAAACTTGTTGAGAGGTAACAATTATCTCTGTATCCCCTACCATTATTCCCAAGGCCCATTTTAATGTCCTATGCATAGTTGGTGCTCAATGGATTTTGGTTGTGGGATTGAATTAAATGGGGTGAGGGGATGATTTATCCAATCATTCACACCACTACCCCATTCACACGATGAAATTTCCAGCCAAAATGGACGTACTCCATCTTCTCCTGCATCCCAAAGAGAAGGGATACAGAGCTGGACTCAGTAACACAACCACGGGCATATTTTCATTCCCATTCGCCCTCCTCCCCCTACTTCCGCAACAAAATCTATGTATATGAATCACGCTTCTTCATTTATTTCATTGCATTTCCTGGCATCCTATGTTTCATGATAACTTTTAAGAGATTAGGAAAATGCTGGCCAAATTCAATATTTTACAAAAGTTTGGTTGCAATAAAAGTCAATGGCTACTAAATATAGTTTACAAAGAAACATACTCTAATTTCTAATGAACTTTGGTGAAATATGTGAGAAGTGGTTACAGTAACTTACAGAAGACCCAGAATGAGAGCAAGTCCAGAAGCGTGGACTGTTCAGGCAAAGGGCCAAGGTGTCCTTTCGAACCTTTCTGACTGCCTCTTACCTTGTCCCTGCTTGCCTGAGAAGCCACCAGAATGTGTGATCTGTATTCATAGCATGGACTAAAGCTCAAATAAGCTTTTATCTCTGTTCTCCTTATACAACCAGTGCCACCCCTTTTGCCCCAAGTGATAAGCATTTGGAAAGCCCCAGCCTTTTGTTTAAGAACAGAATGAAAAAGCCTCCAGGATCCCTTTCCTCTCACAGAACTTAACTCTTAAAGGGTTGGTCAGTTCTGGGTCACCCAGCAGTAGAGAAGTAAATACTGAAGAAGAATTATTTGACAGCCAATCTTCTGCCAGTTGAAAAATATTCAGAAGTTAAAGAAGCTAAACCTCAAAGTCATAAAATAAGAGAATGTTACAATTGCTAGAGACCTTGACTACTCCATATTTCAACCCCCTCATGTTTCAAATGAAGACATTGAAGCTCAGTGAGGGAACATGATTTGTTCAAAGCCACACAGGGAAAGAAGGAACTACTGATATGTGCAACAATGTGAATGAATCACAAAAACATTATGTTGCACTAAAGAAGCCAGAAAGAGAAGAAAGCATACTGAACTATTGTGTTAAATTCTAGTACAGGCAAAAAAACCAAGCTATGGTGACAGAAATCAAAAAGTATTTGGCTGGAGTAGGGTGCTGGCTGAAAAGGGGCCCAAGAGAATGTTTGATGGTTATCAACATGTTCTATACCTTGATTGGGCTGGTAGTTACATAGTGTAGTGTATAAAGTATCAAAGCCATCACACTCTATACCTCAAATCTATGCATTGTATTGTATGTAAAATGCATCTTAATAATCCGATTTTAAATAATTGTTTAAAGTTGTTAAAAGGGACTGGACTCTGGCTGTCTGCCTCCCAGCCAGGTTTGTTGGGCTCCACCACCCTCCTTCCAGTTCTTTTCTTTCTTTCTTGATGCACTTTTCAGAACCAAGTCAGGTTGGTGACTGGTACTGGATGACTCTCTGAAGCTGCATGACAAAGAACGTGAGAGGTTTCAATGGGGTCCACAGTTAAATCTGGGGCATTAAATCATCAGCTCGGAACCACTCTGGAGATAGCCATGACTCATGCAAATTTCAAGCAAGATAAAATAATGCAATAATGATTACAAGTTCCCCAAGAAGGAGGGGGATAGGACATGAGTAAGCTAAGGAATATTAGGTGTCATCAGTAATTCTAAAAGTAATATGAAAGAATGCAAGTGCTCCCTATTTAGTTCTTGTCAAGCCTGCAAAAGTCCCGATCTATTCACATGCTGTAATTATAATGTATCTCTTGGTATGGCATATATAGCAAAATCATGCAAGTGAGACTTTGAAAAACTAGAGCTGTTAAAATTGCCTGTGCATTTGTGTTTTATACACAAAGGGTGTCAAAAAAATGTATACACATTTTAAGAAAGGAAAAACTGTATTAAAATTGTAACATTCAATATATACAGATAACAAAAGATGAGTGCAAGTCACATGTGTACTTTGTTTTTGGCACCCTCAGTGTAGAGGGATATATAGTGGGGTTTTTGTTTGTTTGTTTTTGTGCTTTTCCTGGCTTCCCTGGAATTCTTCTCTCTATAGGCTACTGTCTCTTCCGTTTGAGAAGTTGGACTCTGTTTTATCAGAGGCCTTTCTCAGACAAGGGAGGGCTCTCGACAATAGTGGATTAGAATGTTTGTCTATTAAAAACAGGGCTAACAGGAGAACATCCAGGCCCTGCCACATCCTCATCTTTGCACTGCATCAGGCACCCTATTTACAGTAAGCTACAAAGATCTGGTGACACTCCATAAGCTCCTCTTCCTGGAAGAGCTATTTTGCACAGCCAGAATCATAAAATATGACAAGCAAAGCAGTGGCCTTGGGTTCTAGATTTTGCTCTTCATTCCAAGACTTCCCAAGCAGCTTACAAATGATTATCAGCTGAAGGGAAATAACTTGAAGCTCTTTGGGAAAGGACAGCTCTATTTTCAATACTGTCTTATGTCCTGCTCATCTCAGAACTTTACTGATGATACATATTTTATACTTTTCAGAAAATTTTCTTATGAAAAATATAGCACCATATCAAAATCCCAGCCCCCGTAGTTAAACCACATTGAAAATTCCACAAAGAATATCTGCACTTTTAGCCATGCTTGTTTCCAAAGAGACGTCTTCTTGGGGTTTCAAGCAACTTTTATGTATCACAAGTGTAGAAGGTCCTTAATAGTTGACATACCTTGAAAAACTATCTTATTTATTATTGTGCACCCCACAGATAACTAACGACTATCCTGAATGTAGGAACTGAATTCCAAGATATTTAAAGCAAATATATTAAAGCTCTGAAAATTAGCCTAAACATTTACTCAATCACTTCACAAATAAATGAATATAATGGGAAACTGAATAACATAAAAGCTTTGTCTGTCACCTCATTGGGAAAAATTACAGAAAAATCAATGGATATCACCATTTAAGGCTTGTCTTCAAAGGAAATATTATAGCAAGTGTAGAAATCGCTGCTAAGTTTTCATCAGTCTGATTTATTCTCTTAGACACTTGTGTCGCATTTTCGACCAACTGAAGTATCAAAGTAAGTAATGACAACTTTTATATCCTTTATGTCTGGGTAATATACTGTCCTAAGGCTTGACGTATTCCCCACAGTCAAATTTAAGTATATTATGGGGAAATTGTTCATTAGTCCCTGGCATGTACTCATCTGCCTTTAAATTTCATTTTGATCATTTGTATTAATTGACAGACTAGATCCCCTGGAAACCCTGAAAAATCTACTAATAAGCAATTGCTGTACATGTCATTATGATCATTTGCATTTCTAAACCTTTAATCTCATTAGATACTCAATATTTCTCTTGCTGTTTAGGAATGGAGCAAAATTTGACTGCCATTTTACTGTTTATGACATTTTCCCCCAAAAAAGAAAAAAATCCTCATTACTACTAGTAAAGAGCAGTATAATAATATTATCATTTAAGTATTATTAAACACTAATAGTAAGATGGTCAATAACCTGACTTCTACTCTTGGCTCTGCTAACCAGTTATTTTGGGGGCCTTGGACAAGTCACTTAACTTCTCTGGGACTCAATTTTCCAACCTACAAAATGGAGACACAAACATCTGATCAATTACAGGGATGATGGTTGTATTAGATATAACACTTTCAAAGCATTTCAACATGTGGCTTTACTCGGGTGGCACAGAAGTTCCACTCCACTCATCAGTGGTGGTATCATTACCATCATCACCATCTTCTCCATCATCATCTACAGCAGCAGCATCCCTGTCCTTACTGGGATGGGCACAGCAAGAAGTTGCCCAGCAAAATGTGACTGAAGGGATACTTGTGGAATAAGGCAAGTAGGTTTCGCATTGTATTAATTTCCTAGGGCTGCCCTTAAAAGGTACCACAAACTGGGTGCCTTAAACACACACACACACACACACACACACACACACACACACACACACACACACACCAGAAATTCATCTTCTCACAGTTCTAAAGAACAGAAGTCAGAAATCAAAGTGTCAGCAGTGCATGCTTCCTCCTTTCAAAAGCTCTAGAGGAGAATCCTTCCTTTTGTCTTCCAGGCCCTGCTGGGTTCTGGTGTTCCTTGGCTTGTGGAAATACAACCCCAACCTCTGCCTATGTTTTCACATGGACTTCTCTGTGTGATCAAATCTCCCTTTTCTTTCTCTCATAAAGACAGCAGACATTGGATTTAGGGCCAACCTTAAATCGAGAATGATTTCATCTCAAGATTTGTAACTGTTTACATATACAGAGATCCTATTTACAAATAAGGTCGTATTCTGAGGTTCTGGGTGGACATAATTTGGAGGGCACATTGCTAGCTCTCACAAAATAGTAAAAGCTCACTGGGGACCTGTTTTAAGAATTTTAAGGCTGAATTCAGGATCAGTAGGAAAGAGCACCATTATCATGAGAAAGACCTGGAAAGTGGATGCACATTTGTCATGTTCTTGTCATCACTAATCACTTCCCTATCAGGGAACTGAGACTTACAGATTTGTCAGTACCCGAGATCACTCAGTGGTAAAGTTGTACTAGAAATAAAATCTCCTGATTCACAATTCAGTGCTATTACCACATAGTTTAATAATCTTTATTCACCTCAATACTTTTCTAAAAATTATTGGAAAAAAATATAAATACAAGACCTTGAAAATTGCTGATACCTTCATACTTATGTTGTTTCAATTGGTCAGATTAAAACAGTTAAGAACCATTTGGCTGACTTCCATTTTCAGCTCTGATGGAGTAATTGGTATAACACTAACTTTTCATGTGAGAACAAAATAAAAGCTGGATAAAATTCACAGGAAAAAAACTTTTTAAAGCTTTGAAGAGTTGGTGCAGCTGACGTTGGTATACTTTAAGGAAAATATTAGTAACCAAGAAGGACATATCATGATGACAAAAGGTGACAAAAAAGTGCCAGTTCAATAAAAGTATATAAAAACATCCTAAATTTGTAAGCATCTAAGCATGTATTTTTAATATACATTTTTAAAAAGAATTAAGAGGTCACATAGGTAAATCCATACTTATAGCGGGAGGTTTTTCACTACCTATGTTTTTCACGGCAATCATAAGCAGACAAAAACACCAGTAAGGGCATAAAAACTTGAACAAGATTAAGAAATCTAATGTAATTGATGTATAAAAACATTTATCCAATTAATGAAAAAGACACATACTTTTCAAGTGAGCATGGGATATTATCAAAATTGACCATATGCCTGAGGCAACGAGATAGTCTACTCAGATTTCTATGGGTTGAAGTCATTTAGCTTATGTTCTCTGACCACGGTAGAATCCAGGCACAACTTAATCGCAAAAAAATATAAATAGAAAAATCATCCAAATACTTTCAAGCAAAGCACTTCTAAATTAACCATGAATAAAGGAAGAAATCATAGTAAAAATTAGAAAATAAGTTTAAATAAATAATAATGAGAATACAACATATTAAAACTTCTGGGATACAAAAATAAATAAATAAATAACTTGCAGAACCTAACTAAAACAATCTGCTGTGACACATTAAGAGTCTCAAATTTATACATTAGAAAAAAAACATTGAAAAATTAATAACCTATACTTTGATATTAAGGAACTAGGGAGTAAATGCAAATTCAATCCAAAGGGAGTAGAAAGAAGGAAATAATTTTTTTAGTGGTAGAAAAGAATGGTATATAGAGAAAAATCAACAAACCCCAACATTCGTTCATTAAAAAAAGCTAATGAAGCTTGATACACTTCTGACCAAAGTGATCAAAACAACAAAAAAAGGAAGAGACACAAATAAACAATATCAGGAATGCAAAACATCCTACAAACATTAAAAATAAAATTAGGGGATCTCATGCACAACTTTATACCAATACATTTAAAAGCAGAGATAAAATGGGCAAATTCATTGAAAAACAACTTATTAAAACTGAGACAAGAAGAAATAGAAAATATGAACAGTGCTTTATTAAAGAAATTAAATCTGTATAATCTCCAGGACAGATGGCTACATCAATGAGTTCTTCCTAATATTTAAGTAATAAATAACAGTAGTTTACCACAATCTCATTCAGGGATTAGAAACAGAGGGAAGACCTCTCAACTTGTTTAATGAGGTCAGCATAAATTTGATACCAAACCTGACAATAATATTATAAATAAAATCATGGAGCAATCTATTCCATAAACAAAGACACACACACACACACACACACACACACACACACACACACACACAATCCAAATTAGGTATCAGGGCAGATGAAACAGGCATGTGGGACAGAGCTATTACAATTATTTTCTTCACATTTTCCTCATTTCACTGTTCAGAAGGAGAGCAAACCGTGCTTTTGAGGTAGAAAAGAACTGTCTTATTTATTGGGAAGAAGGCAGCACAGTAGGAGACATACACTTGGGAAGTCACATATATTCATTAAATCTCACCAGGGAAGTGATGCCCTCTTTTTCAAAATTCATTACAGTACTCTCTATTGGCAGGCCTCCATTCCAGGCTTGTGTGTGTAATGGAGTGAAATGGAAGAGGTAACAGCATGAGTCAGACACTGCTAGGTTCAGTCCCAGCTCTGCCATTTGTTGGCAAGGCCAGGTTAGATAAGTTTCTTTGTCTTTCTGAACCCTAGTTTTCTTATATATTAGGTTGGTGCAAAAGTAATTTTGGGTTAAAAGGTTAAAAAGAATTGTACAATTACTTTTGCACCAACCTAAAAAAATAATGGGTCAAGGTAGTTACCGGGATTAAATGAGATAATAGATGTGAAAATGCACAGCATAGATTCTGACACATAAAGTTTTATATGTACACATAGAGAGACAGAGGTTTTCCTGAAGCTGGAGATACTGTCTACATTAGTTATGCATATTTACATGACTCATGCCACTTAAAGTCACTACTGCCTACCTTTTCCTATTTATTAAGAGCAATATATACATGCCCCTAAAAGATTATCATTTATTGTTGCAACTACTTGTAATGTGTCTGTGTGCACATCTAATGCATGTTAACAAGAATGCATATGCTGCCTCTTACAACATAGTAGTTAGAGAGATGATGAATAGACTATTTTGCGGGGGAGGGGGGCAACAGTGTCCAATAATCAATACAAGTGCTCTACGTACTCCAAAACAAATCAGAGAAAATCTCCTTTTTGAAGAATTACCTTGATGAAAGTATTCTGGGGTGGATCAGATTAAAACAAGTCATGAAAGTGGCTTTGACTCATGAGACAGTACAATGTGATGAAAACACTGAGTGTCAATAACAAACTCTAGGCTTGCATTTCCTTACTGAAGCCAGACTCTCTATAACCTATGTCTTTAAAATATCCTTGCAAATAAATTTCCTTGCCTGGAATGTACCTTCTTCCTATCCCTGCCTGGAAAACTGTTTTGTTTTGTTTTTTTTTAAATCATACATTTATTCAATCAAAAATGTTTATGAAGCCCTTAATATGCATGCAGTGCTGTGCTAGGCACCGGAGCGCTAATGGGGAATGGAATCAGACTGTGATCTCATCTTTCTGTGCAGCCTCTGCATCCGTGGCCCTATATAGCTTGCCCTGGTTGTTCCCTACCTGGTACTCAGAGCTCTGGGAGTCCACATGGCATTAGAGAACAATCTATGTGTTTCTAAGGCTACCTCCCCAGACTGGCAGGCAGCCCCACGAAGAGGCAGACCTGAGTCAATTCATCTTTTCTCCCTCAGTGCATACCTCGGAGTCTGACACATAGTGGGCGCTCAATAAATGTTTGTTGAATAAATCATTTGTTATTCATAAAGCCTTGGTACAGTCCAATCTGTTAAATGATTCTGATAATGACTATGAGAGAAATGAAAACAATTACACTCAGGAAAATTATATATTTTTGACATATTCCTTATTTTTCCTATTTTATTAGATTTTATCAGCAGCCCTAGCAGCTCCTTTAAAAATGTTAATGTCATTGATTCTTTAAAAGATGCACAGTATAGATACAGGTGAAATTATGCCTGACCAGCCTTTTCAGGTTTAAAATCATAAGGATTTTTTGAAAAAGTAATAAAATGAGCTTCCATTTAATTGGAAATAGTTACGTATATGACTGATTTAATAGAGCAGATTTGTTAACTTTCTAATCACAAATATTAATCTTGTTGGTAGAAGGCATTCATAGAATTTCACCTAACATTGAGGTCTGGCACACCCTCCAAGTAGAGATAACACAATTTAAAAAAAACACTTAGTATAGATCTAAAAGTTTCCTAAGTTTATAAAATTGTGCTGAACTGTCCTTGAAAAATGAATAAAAAGTAACCTGTCATAATTTGTGCCAAAAAATGTAGTGCTATGTGGACTCTAGAGGTTTCTGCAGCATAACTATCAAAGGAACTTTGGAGATAAAGAGATGCAGTTTCCATCTATTGATTTAAATAATGACAATGTTTAGTCTTTAATCGTCATGCTAAAAATCACATACGAAAGGACTGAAAAGTAAGAGTGTGAGAGTACCTACTTGGTCTGATGTTTGGATCCTTTCAGGTGCGCATGATACTGTTCTATGGAGTTTAGGGAGACACTGCAGATGGTACATCTGTAATTGCGCCTCAGACCTGTGGACAACAGACACATCTGATTAGCTGTTTCCTGTCATCAACCACCTGAATGAATCCTAGAATCTCCAGAAGTTCAGGGACAGAGTATCTCAGAGGTTATCTGGTCTACCCACCACCAACACTTCAGTCCCTCCTTCCAGAGCCCAGTGAACAGGCCCATTGGCAGAAGTCTGACTGTGAATATGTCAGAAGCAGCCTGCTCCATTAATGGTGACTGACATTAGAACATGTTATTTGAGGTAAAATGTTTGGGGGCATTTTGTAACCAAAACAAAGAAACATTCCACTTTTTCCTCAAGGCATATAGACATAGTTTGTTGTGATAGCTGCGATGAAACTTGAGACTCCAGAGAAAAGCTCGTCTCAATTCCTCTTCCATCTTTATCCAGAACCAGAAATTCAACTTTAGACATCATTCATTTGGGTAATTCTTCCAGGATCATCTTATAAAATGTAAATACCCAGGAGAAGGCTAATATATTAATCTAATTCACTTGAAAGCTTACTTGTACTTTCCACCAGAGAGTTTAAAAGGAAGTTTTTCATTCATTTGTTCATTCATTTAACTAATTCATTAACAGAGTATCAACTGTGGATCATGCACTAGGGATTCCAAGATGAAGAAGATGCTCTTTGCTTTCAAGAAGTTTAGTAGAAACCTGACTCCTTTGTCATATTGACTCATCTAGAGTCAAACACGTTACAAGCAGCTTTAACCAAATTTTAAATATTTGCCACAGCTCAGAGACCTAAATGGCACGTATTCCTTCTGCTACGGTGTCCCATCAGAATAGAAAGAAAAATAAACTCAGAGTCATGATCTGAAACTTTGGATTAAAATCGTGGCTCCAATTGTTTCTGATTGTGTGATCTAGGGTAAGGCCTCAGTTTCCTCATATATAAGATGAAGACAAGGCCATCTATACCAAGGTTAATGTAAGAATTAAGTGAATAGGATATAGCAAAATGCTTAGCAAGTGAGGATTGTTGTTGATACTTTTGCTCCAAAAGTCTATGTCTTACCATTGAAAAAGTCAGGGTATTAAACAGTTGTAGCACTTTTTTTTCCCCTGATGAATGCATAGTATTTTCTTTCTAAGGGACAAAATCATTCTTACTTTCCTAAAAAGAAAATAATGCACAGTGTTGGAAGAATTTTGCCAACTGCTACGTGGGTGATTTTATACAAATTATTTGACTTCTCTGTATTTTTGTTTCCTTATATGATTATGGGAGGATGGAATGAGATAAATACTATATGAAAGAGTGTCTAACACATGAGAAGTGATTAACAAATTAGCTGTTATTATGATTTTAAAGAGATGTTAAAGTGGAACGCTTTATGTTCCAATGTCCCAAACAAAGCCCTACATTGAAGCCTTAAGACATAGACGCTAACAATATCCACACTACTAGAGTGAGATATGAGAGCCCCGGTTCAGGACATCCAAAGAAAGTGGTCAAGAACCAGTTTCCAACCCTGAGCTGATGATTTACCACCAGTGTAAAAAAGAGACAGAAGAAAGAAATAGGTAGAGAATTTCTTAAAGGGAGCGATATAGTACTGTGAATTTTACTTACCCTCCTCCATGTGAGACGGGCAAGTCCTATCTCACCTAAACCCTATGGGAAAAGAATTCAATGAGCTACCTAGAGAGCTTGAGTAGCACCTGCTGGCACTTGGGAAGCAGTGTACTGGACTTTTTACACCACCTGCAAGATCCAAAGGGCTAGAGACTGTAGCTGGTTAGCTATTCAGATGGCAAAGTAAGACAGGTATCAGGATTGCACGCAGCCTGTGTTCTCAGGGCTTGTCAGAGCAAAAGATAGGTGAAAGTTTCTCAAAGACCTTGTGTCTAACATGTATAAGAGGAGCTGGTTTGGTGATGTCTTAGATATTGGTGTTGGGGGCAATGAGACCTCAGGAGAACAATGCTAGAAGTGTTTATCCAGATATCTACGGGCTTAAAGTGACCCCAGAGGAGATATTTAGCTCACAGCAAGTAATGCCTACTTCCTGCAAAAGCCTTGAAATCCTTCCATTGGAAGAGTCAGTGTGCAACCCGGGCCAAGTCAGGCAGCATCCATGCTAGCTTTGTATAGGTATCTATCAAGTAATCCTTTATCTGCCTTACCTTTCTCACCTGATACCCTGCATCCCTCAGCTCTGGGGAACCCGGGATAATTTGCTGTGGTAAAGGAAGAAAAGCAAAAGCCCCGGGCAGAGAAAAACAGAGGAGCCCACCACCCTCTCTTTTCCCATAGCAAATAGCCCAAGTAGAAATGAGCTAAGAGAGGGAGAAAACTAACTTTTAATAAAGTTTGAAGATGCTTTAAAAATATTTTTCTATCTTAGATATATCAATTAATGACATATAACTTTATATAAATAGGAATGAGAGTAAAGAACGAACTCTTTACTGCTTAAAAGTGAGAGAAAATTCATGAAACGTACCCAGTTTTTATCCAAGGGGTAGAAAAAAATTAATCCCACAGATGACTTGAAAGGGCAGGGGAGGAATAAGGTTACCGTCTGATTACATCCAATGAGACACTCACTGAATATTGCAGTATCATCAGAATTACTTTTCTGTTGCTAATGTAACAAAGAGCAGAACTTCCTGGATACTGGCAAATTCTTATGACCCAATGCATGTTTCAGAGAAGCCTATTTGACAGTCATATGATAAGCTGGGCTGGCCAGTTTAAGGACTAACTCGTTGTTTTAGTTTCAATCACATAGTCGGACACTCTTCCCTAATTGTTCATTTAAGAGTCAATTCAGTTGTGAAAAACAAACAAACAAACAAAAAACAACGAAACCACAGATCTCTGGGGTCTTCTTGGGAAGAAACCGAAGCAACTCAAAACTTTCCAGGCATAGTCTAACAGATGAAATAGACAACTGTCGGCTCTCTATTCTCTCAAGCAGTGACTCCCAAACTTCCAAGTGTGGACGCATCTACTAGTGAAGGTGGTAAAATTCAGATTCTCCAGGCACAGCTTCTGAAGATTCTGATTCTATAAGCTTTGGATGGGGCCTGAGAATCTACAAGGAGTTTCAGACTTGTAACCCCAATGCCCAACATATACACACATTTTAAAAATATTGTCCCATAGTCTCATATGACTTTTGGAAATTTGAATTTGTCAAAACAATACTAGGTCTTTAAAAAAATATTATTCCATAAAGAAGAGGTAGGCTTACATTATTTTTCCATTTCACAGGTGTGCATGATTCGGAAAGATTACTGTAGTCACTAGACGCAGAGGCTATAAATTATCACAACGAGCATATGAGTTGTTTGAATCCCTATCGAGGGTTGAGTCATGCTCCTCTTTTATGCATGGAATCAGAATGTGAAAACCAGCTTCAGTGCTTCTTCCTCCAGATTTCTCTATGAATCTTGTCATTATAAAGGTTAACTACTTTTTATATGGGTCCTCTTCAGACTACAGACTAATCAAAAGTCTCCTCGTAACAAATTGAAGTTCAGCTTGGCAACAGACATAAATATTTATGCTTAAAAATGGGCATTTTTAAGATTACCAACTAGTCTAAAAAATATTCCGATCTGTTGCTTTCAATTACAGTTCTCATGCTCTGCAGCCAAACAGAGGCGTGGGCAGGAAATATCTGGCACTTTATCGGGAGGCAAACTACAGGGAGTATAAACTAGAAAGTCAGTGCATATAAACAAGAACGAAGGCAGAAAAGGGACAGAGGAGTCCTCCCCCACACACGACACAGTGTCCTTGGTGAAACTTTGGGCTTTATTAATGCTCAGTGAAAATCCTAATTACTTTGGAATTATACAGCTCCTTTTCCCTCAGCGAACTAGAGAATCTTATTAAACAAAAATGCTAAGTTTCTTATTCAATTCATATTCAGTACAATACCATATTAAAAATATCCTAAACCTCTGCAGACACTAAGGTTATTTCTGGCGGATTGCCAGCATATGTTAGGAAACACAGTCCCTGCCTGCAAGGCACTGACAGTTCAGTTGGAGAGAAAAGATATGTATAAAAACACCAACAGTATAAGGTTGATCATAAAGAGTACCATGAAGTAGAATGGTATGGGAACTAGAAGAGGAGATTGTGTCTAACTCGGAGAGTCTGGAAAAGTTTCTTAAAGATGCATCACTTTTGTATTTATGTGCCCTAGCACAGTGTGTAAAACAGATGGTCCTGAAGGGTTTAACAGTATGTGACTACACAGTGTCTCTTTTCAAGTCTAGTAAAGCTGAACTTTAGATGTGCCTGCAACTTTAGTTGTATCCATTTTACATCAGACAAACATCATTATACCTTTGTTATAATGCCAAGTATTTTGCTGAATGCTAAGAATGTAGGTGAAAATGAAATCGATAGAATGTATATATTTATGGAGCTAGTCAGGTAGAAAGATAAGAAACAAGTAAACAAACAAAAACATAATTAAAGATTGTGAAAGTGTCACAGGATGTAAACAGGATAATGAGAGAGAAACAGGGAAGAAGGGTGATTTGGATAGTATAGTTAACAGAGTTCTCTAAGAAGTATGATATGAAACCAAATGGATGAGAATTAAGCGGTGATGTTAAGAACTAGCTAAGGAGTTGCCCAGGGAAAGTAAACAGCAAGCATAGAGATCCAGGAGTAGAAATAGGCTAGGGATTTTCAAAGAATAAAAAGTGGTAAAAGAAACAAGCAAACTAACGAACAAAATTTCCAACCCAGAAATCTATATCCAACAAAAATATCCTTCAAAATTGAAAATGGGATAAGAACATTTTCAATAAAAACTCAGAAAATAGTTTTCCAGCAGACCTGTATTATAGAAACACTTATAAAGTCCTTTAGGTGGAAGGCAAACGACACCAGATATAAACTCAGATCTACAGGAAAAAAATGAAGAACACCATAAATGATTAATATGTGAATACCTATATTTTTTATTTCTCTAAATTTATTTGAAGACAATGAACAATTTTAAGTGAAACTATAACATTGTATTGTGGTATTTATAATGTGTACATGTAAAATATATGATAACAATAGCACAAGAATGGATAGGAGTAGTTGAAAGATCATTATATTTTACATGGAATGGTAAATACTAATTTTAAATAGACAGTGGTCAATTAAGGATACATACTATAATCTCCTAGAAACAAATACACACATATAAAACTAAAAAGCCTATAGAGAAAGTAAAACAAGATAATAGAAAGTATTTGAATAGCCCAGAAGAAGTCAGGAAAAGAGGAACAGAAAAAATAGAAAACAGATTGAACAAATAGAAAACAAATAGCAAAATGATAAAGGTAAATTCAACCATACCAATAATTATATTACATGAAAATGGATTAAACATTTAAATGGCAGAAATTATCAGCCTGGATAAAAAGCAAAATCTAAATATATACTATGTTCAAGAGATCTACTTTGTACACTTATAGGTTGAAAGTAAAAGAATGGAAAAAGACATACTATGCAAACAATAAGCATAAGAAAGTGGAAGTGCCTATATTAATATTAGACAAAATAAACCTCAAGACAAAAAATATTACCAGAGATAAAGAGGATGTTTTACAGCGATACAGGGAGAGATTCATCAGGAGAAGCTAACAATTCTAAATCAAGATAGCCATTCATGTATTCTAGACTCAGTAGGTTTCATTGGATAATTCTATCAAACATGAAATGATTGCATAATATCTACTTATATACATTCTTTCAGCACATAAAGGAGGAAGAAACACTTCCATACTTGTTTCTAAGCCAGTGTAACACTAATAATAATAATTTAAAAAACTGGCAGACTCTAAGAAAATAAAATTGCATACCAATTATTTGTCATGAACATGACAGAAGAATCCTTTAAAAATTAGCAAATCAGAAACACAATATAGATATAGACATATATATACACACACACACATATCAATTATATCATAACGAAGTTTTATTCCAAGCAAGATTGTGTTAACATTTAAAAATCAAATAATTCACTATATTAACTGACAAAATGAGAAAATAATATAGTCTTAATAGATGCAAAAACAGCATTTAACGAATTTCAACATCCATTCATGATCAAAATTTTCAGCATTCTGGAACAGAATTTCCTGAATTTAATAAAGATCATCAAAAACTTATAGCTATATTATATTAAATGGTGAACTATTAAACAGTTTCCTAAGATAAGGAAAAAGGCAAGAATTTCATTCATCAATTTTATTCAGCACTGCACTGGAGAGTCTAGGCAGCATAATAAGAAAGAAAATGAAATGCTTGTAGATTGGAAGAAGTAAAATTGTCTTTATTTGTAGAAGATATGATTGCTTATATAGATGGTACTAAGGGACCTACAAAATAACTGCTAGAATAAGTGAATTTAGTAAGGTTACAATACACAAGGCCAGTAGAAAAGGAATCAATTGTATTCTTAAAATGGCTACAAACAACTAGAAAATGAAAAATTTTTAAATACCATTATACATAATAGTATCAAAAGTATTTTATAACACTCAGGAATATATTTAATAAAAGATGTATAAGACTGAAAATTGCAAAACATTGTTGAGAGAAATTAAGATAAATTCAAACAGATACAGAGATACATACATCATATTTATGAGTTAAAAGAATCAATATTGTTAAGATATCAGTTCTTGTATAGATTCAATGCAAACTCAATCAAAATTCCAATGGGCTCTTTGTAGAAATAGATAAATTTTAATCAGCTTAACAATAACCCACACCCTTCGGACAGAATTGTACACCTGATATCTATGTAACTTTACTAATAATTGTCACCCCAATAAACTTTAATTAAAAATAAATAAATAAATACATACATACATACATACATACATACATACATACATACATACATAAATGAAATAGACGAATGGATTGTTTAATTTACATGGAAATCAAAGTAATGAGAATGGTCAAACAATTTGGAAAAGAAAAAAATTTGAAAACTGACATTTGAGGATGATAAGATATGCTATAAAATTTGATGTAATCATAAAAGTGTTTACATCAGAAGGATGGACAAATTGCATCAGTGGAACAGAATGGAGTCCAGAACTAGACCTACACACAAAGGGTCAATTGTTTTTTTAGTTTTATTGAGATATAATGGACAATACAGCTCTGTATAAATTTATGTGTACCCCATAGTGAGAACATACTTTTTTGTGAATGATTACCACAATAAATTTAGTTAACACCCATCATCTCATATACTCATAGATATAAACAAATAAACAAACAAACAAAAAAACTGTTTTCCCCTTGTTATGAGAACTCTAAGGATCTACTCTCTTAGCAACTTTCAAATATACCATACAGCATTGTTAACTATACTCGTCAGGTATAGTTATTTAATCCCCAGTACTTATTTATTTTATAACTGAATGTTTGTACTTTTTGACCACCTTCCTTGATTTTCAACAAAGGTGTTAAGGCAATTCAATGGGGAAAGAAAGCTTTTTCAACAAATGGTGCTGGAACAACTCGATAAATGTACAAAATAAAAAGATGAACATCAACCCCTACCTCACAACATACATCAAAGCTCAGATTTAGTATAGATTTACATTTATAGGCTAAAAATATAAAGCTTCTAGAAAAATATAGGTGAATATCTTATGAACTTGGGGTAGACACAGATTCTTTAGTAAATAAAACACATTGAATACAAAAAAATAATAAAGTGGATTTTATAAAAATCAAAAGCTTCTGCTTATAAAAACAAAAATTTAAGCCACATCCTAGGAAAAAAGTATTTGCAATACATATAAGTGATACAGGACTTTTGTCCAATATATATAATTAACTTTTACAAATCAATAAGAAAAACACAAACAACCCATTTTTCTCAAACGATGAAATATTTGATCAGCTATATCATAAAAGAAGTTACAAAAATGATCATAAGCACATGAAAAATGTGTTCAACATCATCTGTCACCAGAGAAATAAAAATTAAGTGAACAATTAAATACTGTCACACACCCTCTACAACTGCTATCTTCAACTGAAACAACAATACCAAATGTAGATGACTATGTGGAAAAACTGGAATTCTCATACATTTCTGAGAAGATTGTAAAATGGTACAATTACTTGGTAAAACTGTTAATTTCTTATCATGTTAAATACATATTTACCCTAGACTCAGAAATTCTACTGCTAGACATTTACCCAAGGAACAAAAACACAAAGCAATCTAAATGTTTATTAACACAAGAATTGATAAGCAAATGGTGATGTATTCATACAATGGAATACTATATGGAAACTAAAAAAAAAAAATACTGATTTATGCAACAACATAAAGGTGTCTTAAAAACATAGTGTACAGGCAAAAAAGTTAGACACAAAAGAGTACATATTGTATGATTTCATTCATATAAAGTTCATATAATGACAGAATTCAGAAGACTCACCTTTGAGGGGGTGGGGATTGACTGAAAGGGAACACGAGAGAATTTTCCAGAATAATGTAACTGTTCTGTATCTTTATTGTGATGATAGAGACAGGGTATATTCATTTAGCAAAATCCATCAGATTATATACCCAAGATCTAAATATTTCACTTTATTTAAAAAAAAAAAAAGTTAGATGGATGTGATTCTACACAGAAACCTCTGCAAACTATAGAGACTTGAGTTTAGCCAGTTTCTATTCTATCCTCATTTGCTCCCTACATATTCTATTGTTTTCCATTACTAGAAAGTAAACGTCACATTCATAATTATACTTTGATGACCTTGCAACACTCAAAGAAGTATTTACATATGGTCTGTATTATAATGCTTACTAAAGCTGGAACCATTTTGAAAAATGATTAATAATATAAAAGTAAAAACAATGAGATACTTGGTTTTGAATGATTTCTTTTTCCTCCCCTTCTTAAACATTCATTAATCAACATGTCCTGTGAATGAATCGGTTATCTTCCAGTATAAAAAAAAATAGCTAATACTTATATATGCCACGTATAAGCACTGTTGTACTTTACCTATTTACTCCTTTTCTCTTCACAACATCCTACCAGTGGACACTATCATTGTTACCCTGATTTAACAGATGAGGAACTTAAGGTACACAGACTTACTCAAAAACAGAGCTAGTTGGAGACACAGATGGGCTTTCAACCCATACGTTCTGCTCAGAAATCCACGCTCCTAACCACTATGCTTAGTGCTTCCTGTGACAGGTGACTGGGAATAGAGTCACAGAAATATGAAAGGCTCTGTAGAGCACACGGAGTCTAGTAGTTCTCACACTGGCTACTAGAGAATCAAGTGGGAGTTGTTAACAACACAAATTCCAGGTCTCACCCCCAGATTACTGTGATTTCAGTAAATCTAGAGTGGAACCAAGAAAACTGCATTTTTTAAAGCTCCCCGGGGTGCAAGTTTTGGAGAAACCATCGGTCTATTCCCAAACCCCCCGTGAAGTTTTTTTCAAGCAGAATTGTTGATATCTGCTTGCATTTGGAGGCTGTTCTTTTATTAACACAATTCAGCTCTACTCACTGGCCTGAGTTCTGCTTTGTGCACAAGATCATTGTCATCTCTTCATATACATCAAATACTTAAAGAAAGTTATCTTATCCCCTAAGATTCTGTTTACCAGTCTGAAAGTCCACTGGCACTTCAACAGTATTCTGCATTAAAATATAGGTTCAAATTCCCTGTACCATCTCTATCATTACCTTCTGGATGGCATTTCCTGTTTGTTGATGACATTCTTAAAACTACAACTTTCAAACCAAGGCTAAGTTCGTAGTGTGGTTTCATGAGCAAAAAGTAGAGCAGAGCTGTCACAGCCCATGTGCACTATTAAATCTATCAGTTACCTTTAAAGCTTTGAGAGTGTGAGTGTGTGTACCTGGCAACCCTGCTCCACTGTAATCTATACTCATATTGTACTTCTCAAATCAAACACTAAAAAAGGTGGTGTTGAGGACACCGAGAGAAGAAAGATTTTCTAGAAGGATGGCATCATTATTACTATATTTAATCCTCAAAACCACCTTATGAACAATATCATCCCGTTTTACAGATGAGGAAAACATGGTTCAAAGATATTAAAATGATAGAACTAGTAAGTAGAAAAGCAGATCTGAATCTACTTATTTCTGATTTCAAAGTTAATGACCTTAATGATTACACTAGGTCTTTTAAAAGAAAAATGGGAGTAAAGGAAGGAAAGTATTTAGAAGAAGCCTGTTTTCAAAAAAATAAACAAACTTAATTTGAAACTAATATGTAAAATAGACACCGCATAGCTGCTCTAGTTGAAACGGGAGTTAGGGGTCTCACAAGCCAGACAGTTTCCCATCAAACTCCAATCATAGCACTTAGGGTACCCTAAGTAAGGGATCTTGGCTCTGTGGAGCAGAGTTTCGAAACCACTGAGTTTTGCCACGTTGCCCATTGTAAGGATACCATGAGGCATGCTGGTATATCCAATTGAGACTTGCACTACGGAATATTTCTTCCATGTGAGTTTAAGCTAAGGAAACCTTGTTAAGCTCAGGGTTTGCTTCAGTCTCAGCCAAAGAAGAGCCTATATATCACTCCATACTACAGCCATTACAATGTACAGGATGTTTAGATGTGTAACCTTCTGAAATTCATCCCACTGCCTGCGGGCATAAACTGCA
This sequence comes from Rhinolophus sinicus, assembly GCF_057876585.1. Taxonomy (NCBI): domain Eukaryota; kingdom Metazoa; phylum Chordata; class Mammalia; order Chiroptera; family Rhinolophidae; genus Rhinolophus; species Rhinolophus sinicus. Next base: position 133,825,273 of record NC_142516.1, read on the forward strand.
GGATACCAACAGTCAATTAAACAGAGAACACACATTTTCTAAGGCAATCCTTTTTCTGTTTAAACAGTATATATGCAAAGTCTTGAAAATGGAATCAGGAAGCAAATGGCTTTGCATGTTCAAAAGCTATTTCCAAACAAACGAAACCTAAAGCTATGGAATAAATTTATTCTCAGTAATTAAAAGACAATTTTAACCATGTTGGATGCCTGACCCAAGAAAGGACTGGAAAATTGTCACCCTACTGTGAAAATTCAGAAGGGACAGACTAGTTCCTTCCTAAATATTTAAAGAGCTGCTTTATTGGAAGAAGGTTTAGATGTGTTCTATATGGTAGAGAATAGATGATACATTTTCATACTTTGAGCAAATCAGAGCTTATACAACCTTGATTTTAGCCTTGGAGATTATCATTATTCTGATGACTGCTATTAGCAAACTGCAAGCAAGACAAAGAATTGTTTTTGCTTTTGTGATTTGAATTAAATGTTAAGAGAATAGAAATAAACAAACCTACTCTGCAGCAATCTAGTATTTGAATTGTACTCAAATGATTTTTAACCATATATTAAATAACAACATATGGACAAAATAGCTTCTTCCTGGTCTGGATGTTGGTACAATACAAATAAAAATTCATAGAACATGAAATGTGTGTTTTCCTCTGGGCCCCATGGCAGTGCCATAGATCTCAATTGATTCAGGCAACTAACAACATAGCAGGGCATTTTTTAATGTAAAGCATTTTCATAAAATTTGTGGGGTTTTTTCCCCTACAACACAATTTTTGATTACAGATTGTTGTCTGCATAAAATAGACTGTACTCCTAACATGAAGTTGTGGATTATGGCATCAAGTTCCACTATAGGTTTAATTAAAGCTCGAATAGTTGCTTGTTCACTCCATAGGTGTGGTAGAAAGCAAAGTGCAGGATAGAATAGAAGCGTGTCTCTTCCCTTCTCTCTTTGCCCTACCGTGGTGTCTCTTCCAGCCCATCTCTCATTTTTTATTTCCTTCCAAGGGCTAGGGAATCACAGGCTGCTGTGATTTCCCTGAAGCATTGTCAGTAGTCATGATAGGTGGATAGCTATCAAAAAATTGTGCTATTGGCTTTTAGCTGCATTAGCTGAGGACACAGTGATTGTCAACTCTTTTAGTCATCTGCTAGAAACCCAACTGCATCTTCAGCAACCCTTGCTCTGGAGCTCTACCAGCTGCCTGGTCAAAACAAAACAGAAACAGACTCATAGATATAGAGAAGAGACTGATGGTTGCCAGAGGGGAGCAGGGTTGGGAGGCTGGATGAAACAGGTGAACGGATTAAGAAGTACAAATTGGTAGCTACAAAATAGGCATGAGGATGTAAAGTACAGCACAGGGAATATAATCAGCAATGTTGCAACAACCATATATAGTGCCAGGTGGGTACTAGACTAATGGGGGGGATCACTGCATAAAAATGTCTAACTACTATGCTGCACACCTGAAATTCATATAAAATAATATTGAATGTCAAATGTAATTGAAGAAAGAAAGAAATAATTAAAAAAAAAAGTCCCGGGAAGGAGAAAAAGCATTAGTGGTAATTTTCAAGAGACTTGATCCAAGAAAGATTCAAAGGTAAAATATGAACAGCAATAAAGTCCTAATTGTCAATATCTCCTTTGAATCACTTTATAAATGTGGGCGTATCCTTTCCCTCTTTCTCTTTCTCTGCCATTCACACACAAGTAGTCCATTAGGTACATGACTATAATCTTTGGTGTCCTTCTAGTTCTTTTGTTAATCCCTCTTGCTGGCTTGTAGACACCTATCTCAGATGGCCAGCTCTTTATCTTGCTTTAGCAGACAGCCTGCCAAACTCTGTGTTAAGTCACGGCTGTCTGCTGCTTCCCTGCAGCACTGGCCTTTTAACAGGGATGTTTGGAATTAAAAAGCCTTCAACATTAGAAGAAAACAACTTTGAAGGTGAAATTTCAGGCTTGACCAGATGGGTTGGACAGAGCTTTATGGAGACAGTGGTCTTCAAATCACCAGTGCTACACAGTTAACTGCTCTGCCTTCCTCTGGGCCAACCTGACACAGATAGCCTGACATGCGGGGTCCCACGTGACTTGTAAAAGTCATTTCTCTCTTGGACACCTGGCAAAAGACTTCCCTATTTACGATCATCACAGTGGTCTTACCTATTTATAGAAATACACCTGATCTTGTCTGATTTATAATGTGAGAGAGAATAGCAGAATTCACAATTTACAGATGGAAGAACTGTTGATTTTAGGGGGGAAAAAACTGTATAAAATCTAGAAAGTGACTGTGACTTAATAATTCTCAAATATATGGAGGCCTGAGAATATGGGAAACAGAGGACATGAAAGAAAAAAACATCCATCATTTTCAGGAGGAGGAATTCCATATTTTGTCCTCTTTCAATCTACCCTTGTTATGAATCCTTAGGTGTCTCCATTTCCAAATCTACCAAATAGAGATAATAATTGTACCTATCTCAGAGAGTTTATATAAAAATTAAAATGTTAACATAGGTGAACAACTTAGAAAAGAACCAACAGTTCAATAAATGTAAACTATGATTATTTTTAATCACAATAATTCTTTGCTTAAGAAAAAAGAAAGATTAACTCATGAGTGGGAGATTTTATAATAATTTAATATTCCAGAAAAAGTTCTCTTTTTTAGAATCCTGAGGGATTTTCAAATATTTCTGGCAAGTTGCCTTCTCCATAGATGCTATTTATAAAAAGATTTTTTGACAGGTCAAATGCTTCCTTATATACTAATCATCCTATATATTTCCTCGGCATAGAGTTGAATTTAAAATTATTTTTATCCTTTATTTTTAAAATACTATTGAAAACAATGGAGATATGACATTTCATGAACTTCTTAAAAGTTGTTGACACAGTTCATCACAATATATTTTGTTTGCTTTGTTTTGAAATTGTGTTGATTGAAGCTATTGAATAGGTAATTAGCTAAGTTCATGAATTAGATAAAAAGGAAAATGCAGAAGGGTATATTGGAAGTCATGTCCTCTTTTTTATTCTTTTATTTCTTTCTCTTGCCTGATTGATCTGGCAAGAACTTGCAACACTATGTTGAAAAGCAGAGGTGATAGGGGACACCCCTGTCTTGCTCTTGAACATAGAGCAAAGGGCTTCAGTTTTTCTCCATTAATTATGAGATTAGCTGAGGGCTTGTCATATATAGCTTTTACTATGTTAAGGTATTTTCCTTCTATACCTATTTTATTAAGTGTTTTAATCATAAATGGATGTTGTATCTTGTCAAATGTTTTTTCTGCATCAATTGATATAATCATATGATTTTTGTCCTTTATTTTGTTTATGTGATGTATCACATTGACGGATTTGCGGATGTTGAACCATCCTTGTGCCCTGGGGATGAACCCCATTTGGTCATGATGAATAATCTTTTTAATGCATTGTTGTCTCTTTTTTATTCTTAAGAACCACATTCGAGGATCCATCTGAAGACTTGGTTTTCTTTCTTCCATTAACAACCTCTGTTAACAATACCATTTGTTCTCTGGGATCCTTATAAACACTGAGCAGGCAGGGGCTTTGGTGAGAGTGGCAATTCCTTTCCAGCTGCTCAAAATGACTTTCTAGTAGAATTTTGTAATATACATACATACATATATATATGTGTATATATATATATACATATATACATATATATATATATGCATATATATACATATACACATATATATGAATTATGATATGGCATGATATATGCTATGCTGATATGCTATGCTATGCTATGCTATGATATATTATTCATGGTTTGTATTTGCTAATTCATCTACTTGCTAATTTTTCTTTGTAATTACCAAATCAATACTGGTGATGCTTTTCGGTAATTCACAGACATACAGAGCAGCCCACGTGCACATTCCCAGCTGAGATTGAACAGGTGGACACTCTGCCTTCTTGTTTAGCTCCCAAATGGAAACATCCAGAGGATGGAGAGGTAGGGAACCACCAGGGTAGTGCAAGAAGTTCCAGCTTTAGGACCAGTTGATGGAGTTTGGATCCCAACGTGGCATCTATTAGTGGGGTGGCCGCAATCACTTCTGAACCTCATTTTCTCCTTTGGAATACAAAGAAAATAGACTCTACCAGTCTAAATTGTTTGTTGAGTTAAGATTATAATCTACGTGAGATATGTGGACAGACAGGTAGATGGATGTACATATTTCCCCTAGGAGCAATGGTTCAGTATGGGCTAATTCAATTTTGGAGTGGGAGGGATTTATGGAACAACTACTTTGAATACAGAGAATAGACTGTATATATTCACACATGGGGAGAGGTCGACACAATGTGAGGACTTGCAGGCCACTGTGATGACTCTGACTTTTAATCAGAGCGTGATGGGAAGCCATTGGACTGAGATGTTAACAGGATCACTCTGACTGCTGTGTTAAGAATGGTCTAAAGTGCAGGAGCAAGAACAGAAGCAGGGAGATGGGTGCAGAGACCGATTGCAATCATTCAGATGAGAAAGTGTTGAGACCTGGACTAAAATGCCAAAAATGAGGCTGGAATATCCCCTTTCCCCCAAAAGAAGAAAAGCAAGAAAGATTCAATTAGGGAATGTCTACATGTCTCTAACCAAGCTCTTCATCTTACATTCAAAACGACTCCCATTCACAGCACTTTCCATCTCAGTTTGCACAGGCTGAAAGTTCAATCATTCTCCAATCCTCTTCCAACACCATCCAGCTCAGTGGCACATTCACTTGGCCCTGTCTTCAAAATAGATACAGAATCTTTTCTTACATTTTAAAAATTGTTTTAACTGTGGCAAAATATGTATAACAGAAAATTTGTCATCTTAACCATAGTTAGGTGTACAGTTCAGTGACATCTTAAGTACATTACACTGTTGTGTTGCCATCACCACTATCCACTCCGTTTTCATCCCTCATCACAGAAACTCTGTATCCATCAGACATCAACTTCCTCCTCCTCTCTCCCCTCAGCCTGTGACAACCACCACGCTACTTTTTATGTCTCTGAATTTGATTACTCTAAGTACCTTACATGAGTGAAATCATAAGGTATTTGTCCTTTTGTATCTGGCTTATTTCACTTAGCATCATGTCTTCAAGGTCCATCCATGTTGTAGTATGTGCTAAATATCCTTTCTTTTTAAGGTTGAATAATATTCCATTTGTATGTATGTACCACATTTTATTCTTTCATTTATGTACTGATAGACAAAAGTTGCTTCAATCCTTTGCCTGTTGTGAATAATGCTACTATGAGCAAGGCTGTACATATATTTTTTGAAACCTTGCTTTCAATTCTTTTGGACATACAAGTTCTGATAATTAACATTGTGAACTCATCCTAGAAAAAGTGCTACATACCTCATCGCTGAATATCACTATAGTCACCTTCGAAGTACTCCCCTTGGGGAGCTATGCACCAATGCCAGCTCCTAGTCCACCCTTCAAAGCAATATGCAACTCTTTTTATATAATGGCCATCAGAGCTGTCATCGTATTACCTTTGATGTCCTGAATGTCATCAAAATGTCTTCCTTTCAATATTTCCTTTTTCTTTGGGTAAAAAAGAAGTCATCGGGGGCCAGATCAGGTGAGGAGGGAGGGTGTTCCAATACAGTTGTTTGTTTACTGGCTAAAAACTCCCTCACAGACAGTGTCGTGTGAGCTGGTGCATTGTTGTGATGCAAGAGCCATGAATTGTTGACAAAAAGTTCAGGTCGTTTTTGTCCAGCTTTTTCACTCAGCTTTTTTAGCAGTTCCAAATAGTAAACTTGGTTAACTGTTTGTCCAGTTGGTACAAATTTATAATGAATAATCCCTCTGATATGAAAAAATGTTAGCAACATCGTTTTATTTATTTATTTATTTTTTAAATTTATTGGGGTGACAATTGTTAGTAAAATTACATAGATTTCAGGTGTACAATTCTGTATTACATCATCTATGAATCCCATTGTGTGTTCACCACCCAGAGTCAGTTCTCCTTCCATCACCATATAGTTGATCCTCCTTACCCTCATCTCCCACCCCCCACCCCCTTACCCTCTGGTAACCACTAAACTATTGTCTGTGTCTATGAGTTTCTGTTTCTCATTTGTTTGTCTTGTTCTTTTGTTGTTTTTGGTATATATACCACATATCAGTGAAATCACATGATTCTCTGCTTTTTCTGTCTGACTTATTTCGCCCAGCATTACACTCTCAATATCCATCCATGTTGTCACAAATGTTCCTATATCATCTTTTCTTACCACCGAATAGTATTCCATTGTGTATATATACCACAACTTCTTTATCCATTCATCTATCAAAGGACATTTTGGTTGTTTCCATGTCTTGGCCACCGTAAACAAAGCTGCAATGAACATTGGAGCACACATGTCTTTATGTATAAAGCAACATCGTTTTGACTCTCGATTTGGACCGCGGAAGTTTTTTGGTCGTGGAGAATTGGCTGACTTCCATTGTGCACTTTGACACTTTGTTTCAGGGTCCTATTGGTACAGCCATGTTTCATTACTAATGATAACACAGCCCAAAACATCATCTTGCCTCTCCAAAAGGTCTTGGCAAACTTCAACTCTCTTTTGCTTTTTTTCACTGGCGAGCTCTTTCGGACCATTTTTGCACACTCCTTTCTCATGCCAAGATTTTCAATTAATATTTTCCTAACTGTTTTTCTATTAATGTTCACTTGGTCTGCTAAGCTTCTCACAGTCAGCTAACAATTTTGATGCACAATTAAATGAATTTTTGTAATGTTTTCGTCAGTTCTGGTCATTACTGGCCACCCTGACCTCTCTCCATCAATGGCGCGTTCTCTCCCCTGAGAAAAACGTTTAATCCATTTGTATACCGCTGTTTCCTTCATGGCATTATCCCCATAAACTTGGACTAAATGTCCCTGATTTTACTTCCACTCTTGCCAAGTTTAACAAGAAATGTAATGTGTGTTTGTTGCTCTAATTCAAGCTCATTCTCTCAATGGGACACAAAAACATACAACAATAATGAACACCACTCAGCAAGACACCGCCACATGTTGACATGAACACACCTGTGAGACACTGATATACCAAGGTTATGAAACCTTACCGAGCTGTTTGTACAGTGCTGCCAATGTAAGCTCATGGTGGCAAGTTCACGAACTCAATTATCAGACCTCATATACCCAGAAATGGAATTTCTGGAAAAAATAGACCCAGAATCTATTCTTGAAACCTCTGCTGTTATCATCCTAGTCTAAGCCCCATAATCTCCCATCTGAATGATTGCAGTTGGTCTTGACACCCATCTCTCTGCTTCTGCTCTTGCTCCCCTGCTTCAGACAGTTTTCAACACAACAATCAGTGATCCTGTTAATGCTGCAATCCAATGGCTTTCCATTACACTCTTATTAAAAGCCAGTCATCACAGTGGCCTCACACACTCACATTGGCTGGTCCTCCCCCAGTTCCTCTTTGCCTCACCTCCCTCCTCTCTGACCCTTGCGCACTCCTGCCCAGGGTCATGCCCTGTTTTTCCCTCTTTCTGCTCATCTTCAGATCTGTGCATGGCTTGCTCTCAGCTCTTCAGATCTTCATTCAAATGTCACCTTCTCTGTGAGATCTTTCTTTACTGCTCTAGTTAAACTGTGGACTTACCTCACTCCCTGTTTTTCTCTCATCTTTATCCATAGCATTCAGAATCAAACATAGTATAAATTTTACTTTTTAAAACAATTTTCTAAAATGCTACATTAAAATCTAACATCAAAAAGGCATATATTTTTGTCTTTCTGTTAACGAAGCTCAGAGGAATACCTGACACATAGAGGTACGCAATAAATATTTGAATGGGTGAATGGTTGAAGAAATAAAATGAATAATTATTAAAAGGTAATACACATAAGTTGAACTCTTTAAGAAATGTTTAGTCTTTAGAGAATTATCTGAATGGCCCTCTCTCTTTGGTTGCCTGAGTTAGAAAATTCATTGAACTATTATTTGAATTTCATGGGTTTTTAAAACCAATATTTGTAGATGGGGGAAAGGAGGCTTCAGGAATAACTACAATACCTGAAACTAATATAAAATAATATTGAATGTCAACTGTAATTGAAAGTAAGTAAATAAAATTTACCACCTTAACCCTTTAAAAGAAAAAAGGAGTAACTATAGTGCTTCTCCTCCTTCCACTAAGATTCTAATATGCCTCCAAAAGGAAGTATTTGAAGAGGTAAAGAATATATTTGTTTCTAAAAGTCCCATTTTTATGATACAGGATTACACCACAGATTGGAAAAAAAAAAATCACACACACATAAGTCAGGATTTTATATGACAATATGTGGTATGCGTATTTTAAAATGAAAGCAATGTGCAATGTATATTTTTAAAAGGTAGAATGAATTTCTCTTGAAATTCTATGTGAACATACACAGGAAAATAAATAAAGTATTAGGTCTACAATCCAGTAAGATAAAATCCCAACAACTACAAAATGCTTCTTTGAAGTGCCAACTAATGGTTTCCAGGTGTAAGTATCACCAGGTATGAGAATTGTTATAGGATTTTTCCTGATCAGCCAATACAAATGACTGATCTTTAATTGACAGTTACAATTTTGGTGGGAAAAATTGGCTGGAAAATGATTAACTCAATAAATACATGCAGTGAAATCAACCAAAAGTTATAAATTTGGGATTTCTTGAACTCTTACAAATGTCTAATATTGACCTCTATTCTGAAATATTTCTAAAATGAATTCTTAGGGTTCCAGATACACTCATTGCAATTTATTTCTTCTTTCCCCTCTTTTTTCTCCTTTGCACTTTAATTTTCTAACATTCTGGCCTGCTGTACTGCTTGGTTATAGCCCTAGAGAACAGGGAATGTCCGAGTCATTTATATTTTTCCAACATAGGGCCTGGAACATAGTAGGTATTCAATTTAGGTCTGTAATTAAGGTTAATCCATAGGACTCTAACTGTCAAATACACACACACAAACACACACACAGAAATATATGCACACACATAAATACACATAAGCATGTACACACATGCATATACACATGCACGTATAAATTTAAATGTTTTCTGTTTCTACACTGACTATAAAGAAGTTGAAGAACTAAATTTCCAAGGCAAAATTGAAAACTTCACCAAAGAAAGGCTTGCTTACTATAATTGGGCTTCTCCATTAAAAGAGCTAAGATTCTCTTCCCTTTGGTAAAAAATAGAGAACACCTCTTATGATGGTGGGAATCTTAGGGAAATGTCAACTTGCTTTAAATCTAAGAATCGGAGCATGTCAGGAGCTGCTTAAGTATGTCTCTGTGTGGTGTCCTAAGTGTGGCTTCCTCTCCCAAGGCTGTGCCTAGAGGCAGGAGAGGGAGGGTGGTTTGAAGGCATCTTGAAGGAGGATGTATGAGGACAGTGACTGCTTGAGCATGTGCTGCATAAGGAGAGGATATGGAGGGAGACGGGGTCCCTATCACTCACTTCAACAGAGCCTTCCGTTTCCAGCACCAATCCCTTCTTCTGTCTGTCCTTCCTCACAAAGCACAGTGTCCAATCCATCCTCTGGATTCCTTGGAAGGTATTATCTCTACTAGTTATGCAGAGTTCTTCTCTTGGTCCTGAATTTCTCTTTGTCCTAAACAATTCAAACTAGCACAATATAGTTTTTCCTATGTTTTCATCGCCCCATTTAAACTAAAAGCTGCTTTGAAGCAACCATGGCATCTAAGACAGTCATCATTTTATCTACTCTAGCACCTGCAAAAATTCCTGCTCATGAAGCTGCTCACTAAACAGCTGTATAATTGAACACGTGCATGTACTTATGGCGGAGTGCAGGTGTTGAAAAGCTCTTTTTTAGCCGTATTTCCATAAATTGGAACATCTGTCATTCTTCCTAGGACAAAAGTCAACCGATAAGGAAGGTCAAGTTTCCCTTGCATTCAGATATTCTGTTATTCTGAACTCCTTTCTGCCTTGAGCTGTGCAAACTTATATCTCCAAGTTCTACCAAGATAAAAATGGACCAAACAAAGCATTCCTACACAACTCAGTACAGGATGCCATCAGGGTCCTGCCTGGGTCCTTCCTTCACAGATGGGCTCAACTGCCCTTAACAGGAAAATGCACACACATGTGCATGCGTACACACACAAACACACACACACACACACACGCACACGGAACCCAGCCTTGCCTTTAGCAGTCCTAGCGAGCTCCTCCCAACATCAAGTAGGAGGAAGCGAGGAAGTTCTAATCCTAATAACTGGTCTTCTGAAGGGCTCCCAAAGCATAGACTCTCTGACCTCCATATTGTCTCAGGTCTGGAGACGACTCTTGACTTGGTCGTGATGCCTGAGTCCTTGTCTTCAGAACTGCTGTGTCCTCATGTCAGTCCCTACTGCTGTCCCAATCCCATTCCAACTGTCCATAAAAAGAGACCAGCAAGCTGCTCTATCCCTCTCTTCAGTCACAGAACTCCAACAGGGCAGAGTAGAAGTGTCTTTTGTCCCTCTAGCCAGGTGAGTTTGGAAAAAGTCCACTGCTCAGTCTGTACCTGGGCACTTACATGTCAGGAATATAACACAGACTGGCAGCAGTTTAAGACTCCCCTCCACCCGCTCAACTTGAAAACATCCCTATTGCTGAAATATTTTCAGTTGTCAAAGGAAACAATTTATGGGCCTCAGATAGAACTGAAGGTCTTTATTCAGCTGATGTGCCATCAGGGAGCACTGAAGACCAGGTGACTCCCCACTAAAACAGGGTCAGGATTTTATAGGGCAGGGAAAGTTGAGTATGTGTCCTTGTGGTTTAGACTTAAGCAGCCATTTTTCACTTTAACCAAAACCTTCAATCTGGGTACTGACAACCATCAGCATAGTGTTTTCCAAGAAGGGTTTTAGTAATTTATCAGGTCTTTAGTGATTTATTAGGTCTTCAAAGTTCCCAGGCAGGAGAGGAAAACAGCAGAATAGCAAGAAAGGGGGGACCAAAGGGAGAAACTGGTGATTCTCAGAGGTCTCTTTTATTCCTTTTAGTCAGTGCTTCTAAAAATATCTGTGGTAAAGGAACAGATTTTTTATTTTTTTGTTTTTATTGACTTTTAGTTTTCAATATGTTGCAGACCGTACTTTTGTAAAATCCAATAAAAATTAACTTAGTAGGAAAATAAAATAAAAACAAAGGCATGTCAAACACAAGCCCAAAGATTTATTTCCAGACCCAACACATTTAAAATGACTCTATAAAGTTATGGTAAAAAGTTTCTAAATGTTTACTCTCAATTTCTATGCTTGTCTCATTGCAGACCAATAAAAATCAGATCTCAGACAGCACCAGTCCATGAACTGCATTTTGAATAGTGCTTTTTTAATTAACTGGAGTTTCTTCATTTCCTCTAGATCTCAAAGCCAATCTTCCACCCACAGGAAGATTCCCCATTTCCCGTTGGGCATTCCTGTGAATGACTGTGTGTTTTATGAACAACAACATGCTGACCACTGCCCAAGGGTTGCTTACCACATTTTCACTTTCAGTAAGACTTTACTCCCCAAACCAACAATTAGGCTCTTACTTGGCCAACCTGAGGTACTCTCAGCCCTTTGAATTTGGCCAAACCACACACTGACAAAATAGCAGTCAGATTTTTTTTTTCCTGATTCGCCTTAGTTTTCTTTTTACCTACCCTCACTTTCTGGATTCCTTGATGGATAACTGATTCAAGATCCATTGGTTTGCCACCTCTCCAAAATATTCTTAGAGCTTTGGACCTTGGCTTTCCTCAAGTTTCAAGTCCTTCCAGTTCATTCGGCTATCTTTGAGGGGACACTCCATGTTCCAGCTGAACCCACAGAAGTCCAGTTCAGAGAAGATACAGATCACAGAAAGTGCTGTGTCAATGGCCAAATCTAGGCCCTTGCCCCTTTACTCTATCCTGACATAGCCAGTTCCAAGGCAAGACAGCCACCTCTCACTGTTACAGTTGTTAGAAGATTAATCAGTGCACAGCAATTTTAACAAATTCCAGTTGGTAAACTCTACATAGCTTGTTTAAAAAAATGAAAACAAAAGTTTCTTCCAATAATGCCAATCCTTGAAAACAAACAAAACTACAAAGAATCCACCAATAAATCCCCACTGATTATTGAATCCAGAGTCTGGAAGGCTTCCAATAAGTCCAGGAAACTGAGAAATTATCCACAGAAGCACACATGAATAAATTTAAAGAAGACAAAAAATATTTTTCACATGCACAAAGAATGTCTCGGTGTATACTTATATTTTATCTTAGATGAAACAGGCAAACATTTGTAAGCACATCACGCCTTAGATAGAGACACTATTACAAGGCAAAAATGGTTTGTGTGAGGCAGCTATGCAGTGCCAGAATTCCTCACATGAGGGGATCTCCAAAGAAAATCACACAAAAATATACTAATCAAGTGGGTGATCTACCAAATCATACACATTTTTTTCATTGCATCTGTCTGGAAAGCTTGATTGCCAGTTGAAGCACTTAAGGCAAAAATGAGCGTCTGCCTCATTTGGATGAAAGCAGGAACAATTTCTTTCATAAATGGCATGAATATAATTTTGTTATCTTTTCTGCTAAGGAAAAGTGCCTGGATTTCACACAGAAATACGAATTTGATGTTTGTACATTTGCCATGTTTTCCTTGAGACTGTAAATAAGAGATTGTGTCTCATGCACTTTTGAATCTTTGGATATGTCTTTGATTCAAACTTGCACACTCTATAAGCAGCAAAGAGGAGTGCTAATAAGTGTACAATAGAGAAAGCAAGCTGTGTGTGAAACCTAGGGGAGTCTTAAACTTTCTCTTCTTCTCAAACTAAATAACCAGATTTACCTTTGTGCTGGTCTTAGCTCATGGGTATGATGGCTGTTGGAGATTTCTTTTCATCACCGCATAGCAAATATACAATGATCATTTCTGAGAAGGAGCAAGGTGGCATCTGCACTTTCCTTTGAGTTCTGAGGTCAGTGGTCTGTGCTTAACTGAAAAGTTCCTTTGGCAAATGCAAAAGTTGTACAAGCTTTTGCTCTAGTCACTTAAAAGTACTTTTAATGGACCGTATAATAGCTTATTTGACTGTGCTCTTGTATTTTAGCGTAGAAGCATAAATATTCCATTCGAATATTGAAAACTATTCAAGGCAAAAATACAGGCCCAGCATGTCAGCTACAACATTATTTGGGTTGTGGTCCATTTAAACTACATTGATGTGTCATTATTAATTGTGTCTGCCTAGAACTTTTACATATTATCTGTGGGATTTATCTGATCTCTGAAATTCACACTTCAACTTATTGTCTGAAGCATGTAATTACATTTAGAAAAACATTATTCTGCCCTACACCATATCAACGTAGGATTTCCTTCTGGAAAAACATTTGTATGAGGTTCATTATTCTGAGCACTAGGGAGATCAGTAAAGATGAAAAGTAAAAGTTTCAAATGTTCAAATGATTTCTCAAGAGAGTTTACAAATAAAATTTTACTATGATATATTTTTGTTTTGCAGACAAGCAGTTTAAGTGCAGCACTATACTAAAAGAAGTAGGGTCTGGAACTCTCCCTGCTATAGACAGAGCTGATTTTTCAGCAAGAATTTTTATGGTCAGACCCTCCATTGTCATGATTGAAAAGCAGAGGTAGTGCAGTAAAGGGGAAGTACCTGGGATTTGGGTTTAAACAAACCCAGGGCTCCACTCCCAGCACCATGACTTACTGTCCTAAGGCACTGCAGCCCAGTTTCCTGCTGTGCAGGAATAAAGATAACACCATTCATTTCATAGGGTTATTGTGAAGGAATGAAGTCAGCAATATATGCAAAATACTCAGCACAGTTCGTGATATATTATGGTGCTCAACAAATGCTTATTCATATTCTCTCTTTTTCTCTCTCTCATGAGCATTTGCATGCTAAATGATAGCCACTATTGCTCTGGGTAATAGCACAGACCCAGAGACTCATTTGTGTGTCAACACAAATAGTGGGCAAGTAATGCAGCAGATTCTATGCCAAATAAGTTACTAGTGACACCCATAGAAAATTTCTAATTCCATATCTCTGGCAGTTCTGTTTCTCTTATTGCCACCTCTTCCCACGCACACACATGATCCATTCCTCATACATTGATATCCCTCCATTTTCTGTGCTTGGCCCACTTCCTCCTTGCTTTGATTTTATCAGCAATATTATCCACTCAAAGACTTCAGCTACTACTTCTGTGCTGATGGTCCACAGGTCCCGTCCTGGCTTCACTCCTAAGCTCCAGACTCACACATCCAATGGCTGACTGGCATCTTCACCTGAGTGACCTGTAGGCACCTCACACTTAACATGTCCTGAAAGTGTCTTCACTACCTCAACCCACTCAATCCTCTTACCTCCCCCAAAATGTGTTTCTCTCATTTTCTACATTCTGGTTAATTGTATTTCTACCCAAACATTCTCTAAGCTAGAAATTCCTTACCTGCCATTTTCAATTGGTTAAATAAGCTTTGCCCTCTTCCCAACATTCGTATTTGCACTATTCTGTTCAGCTATGGATTTTCATTCCCTCCTGACTTCTTCCCACCCCACAACTTTCACGTGCTCCCTACTTCTTTATCTACTTGTGCATCAATTGCAAATCTTATCTGCCATCTTGGATTTCCTCAGCTGGCCAGTTTCCAGGACTGGATGCCTCCATCACTTGGCCTTAATGAGAGTGGTAGGCCAAGCACATGCACTGAGGTACTGTTCCTTCAAGCACTTCTGGACTTGAATGAAACACCACTCTGCAGAGGATGAGATCCGGCATCCAAGCAACCTCCAAAGGACTTGGATGACACAACATGGAAGTATGAGAGAGAGCTTTCCATGGGGCCAATGTTTGCCAAAAGAAAATTGGAGATAAGATAGATTTGGACAAAGGAATTCCCCCTTGTTCTGCCCTCTTATGGGCTCATTTAAGGAAAGTCTCCTCGATACAGACAGTCCAGAGGCATTCTACATACTGAGTGACAGCTCTGCGGGGTCACCTTCTGTGTCTCTTCACAGCTCATCATGAAACAGCAGCCCACACAGTAATCTATCACTTTCTATTGCTTCATATCCTTCTTCGCATCCCCTCCATTTTTTTTTTTTTTTTTTTTTTTATCACTTCTGCTACCCTGGGTTTGCACCTAGCAAACAAAGCGTCGACATTTAATTCTTGCTTCAAGTTGTTTTCTAGGAAATTCAGGACTAAGAAAACTTCTAAAAATGATTTTATGCAATTTTAAATAAAAGTCTCTTTACAATAAGATACCCTGGCTCATTTTCCTTTGCCTGCATCAAGTATTAAAGAAAAACAAATACATATTTATAGGTTAAAAGCCTGTTGGGGGAAAGCTACAGTAATTTTGTAGAAGTTTGCTTTAGGTTTTCTAGGAGCCAGAGTGAAGAAGGAAATATAATAGATCTCACAAGTGAATAATAGTTAGAAGTAAATTTATCAAGAAAATAATATCTTAACTATTATTAGACCCCGAGCTTTGGGAGGAATTTGTTACGATGTCATGATAAACTTTACATAAGGGTCATAAAATAATGTAATGGATCATATCCTTTATATTATATATGTTTTTACAAAAATTTTAAAAATACACAGAGTGCTCCCCACATGGATTTTTCTTACCCTAGTATTTAGGGAAAGGCAATAGCAAGATTTTCAGACAACAATTGTAAAACCTTGATGTACACAAGAGGATTCTTATAAAACACATTTCAGAGTCTTATTTCAGACTCATGAACCAGACTTTCCTTTGCTAGGATCTAGGCATGTGCATTTTGGACATGATGAATCCAATACATACCAAAAATTGAATATAGGCAATTTTCAACAGTTCCAGCTAAACATTATCTAGAAAATTGCTACAATTTTGATATCAGAGGCATAAATAAGAATACATTTTAATGTTATTGTAGAATACTGGATCACTACACAAATAAACACCATCATTTGTATTTTAGGAATTATACAATGTATATAAAGCTAAAACGAAATGGAAAATTATGGATCAGTGAATATTGTTTGAGCCGATATCTGTGAAACACTCTCTATTGCTACAAAGCTTTAATTGAGTAAACAGCACAGGACATGGAATGTGGAATACTTAAAAGTGGAAGCAGGGTTCCTAAACACCATCAATAAGATTACAGTATGATTCAGAAGAAAAGCCACACAACAAAAGGTTGTATCACTAAGGCCAGGATGCCATAGTACTATGAACTGTGCCCACAGATACAAACCGCTTCCTGAATAGGTAATTCACTGAGAAGTCCAAGATAGCCAAACAGTTGTCTTTCTAAAAGGAAGTTGTCCTCCCATAGATAGCTTTGCTGCAGACAATTATTATGAGATTGAAAATAAAACAAATGAGGCATGTGGCACAAGACAGGCCACTGGAATATTCTCTCAAATTCTACCTGCCCTCCACATTTAGGGGGGTATGATTGAAACTGGCTGGATGTTTGGAGTTGAATCGCCATTGCTTTCCACACATGAACTTACAAGGCACTAGGTTTCTACTCTCTCTGTACGTTTTCACAAGCCTAACAACCATGAGGAGCAGCTCCATCTTCATATGACTTTTCAGATTCAGTATTTGGAGATATGCTTAAATATCAGTCCGATTATAACAACAACAACAACAAAATCCGTTGCCCCAGGGTATCCAGGACAAAGGTGTTTGAGGCAGTGTTTTCCTTTGTAACCGAGTCTTGCAGGAGCCACTGGTGTTTATCTTCCGTATCACTGCTCTAAGAGGTTAAATGCTGACAAACAATTCTGTCAGGGGGTCTGAGGGAAAAGTAGGTATAAATAGCACTTCCAAACACCAAATATATTTCATAATGTCTAACTGATGTTCCAGATTTAAAAATGAAACCACGGTGTTAATACCTTCTAAGAGGATGCTGTTGGTTGACAGAAAATCAGATTCTACTGAGAACAAGGTTGTTGGTTGTCCTTTAACACTTTAAAATCCAAGCCACCAATTCATTTGTTTAATGTAAAAATGGAAATTGTGTGATCACTTTTACTGAGCATATTACATTTGTCTTGCAACCAGAAAAAGGAAAAAAAATCTTAGGAGGTTTAAAGGTCAGATCACACTAATGATGGGAAAGGAGAAGCAAGGGTCTGGCTCACTCAGGCCAACCATGTATTAGCCTGAAAGACATGGCTTCCTACCTCAAGTCCCTACTTGCCATTGTTTGGGTGGCCTCTTAGTTTGGCTTTCTCCACATGTGACTAATTCAAGGAATTGAGTGCAAGGGGTTTATTCTGGAGTCAGTTTCAGGAAACCCTAATTAGGGGGTGGGGCAATTAGACAGGTAAGGAAAACAGTTAATAAAGGGTTTGTTTTCCAATAGGGTTTGTTTTCAAGCTTTAGGAATAAGATTGAATCCCACTGGGGACTCTGGGAGTGAATGTAGAGTTTCACAGAGTGTTGCAGAGTAATCCCATTTGAAGGGTGAGGGAACAAGGCTCCAACTCCCAGTCAGGCACTGAGGGTAGGTTGTTGGGGGGAGGGGCAGAGAACTCATTCTCTGATGCTTCCAGCCTGCCACAGGGACAGCAAAGGGGGCTCTGGTGACCAGAGATAACCCTCAAGGAGATACTGGTGATGATAGTGTTAAGTCACATTGACCTGCACTGAGGAGTT